>NC_089587.1:109502506-109821768 GCF_019320115.1 Miscanthus floridulus | reverse complement strand
AGACCGGGCAGCCAATGTGTCACCTTCAAGCCCTTGTCTGGACTAGTTAGACAGAACTGTTTGTTTGTAAATTTGTGTAAGAAAAAAATCGGGTACCTTTCATCAACTGGTTGCCCCTGATGCAGATCTCCCCGGGCTGGTTGCGGGGGAGGGATAGCCAGGTCTCCGGGTCGATGATCTTGAGCTCGGCGTTCCTCACCACCGTGCCGCAGGCGCCGGACTTCACCGGCAACGGCTCCTTGGCAAACGCCATGCACATTGAGAGCACCGGGCCTGCCTCCGTCATCCCATACCCCTGTCCGAGCACGGCGTGAGGGAGCTTGGCGCGCAGCATATCCTGCAGCTCCTTGCCCATGGGCGCGGCCCCCGAGATGACCATGCGCACCGAGGAGAGGTCGTGGCTGTCGATGGCGTCGCTCTTGGCCATCTCCACGGCGATGGGCAGCACGAGCGGGACGATGGTGATGCGGTGCCGCTTCACCAGCTCAAACATGCGGAGGGTGTCGAAGCGCTTCATGATCACGAGCGCCGCGCCGGCGCGCATCCCGCACAGCAGGATGGAGTGCAGCGAGTACACGTGGAACATGGGCAGCACGCAGAGCACGACGTCGTCCTCCCGGAAGTGGAGGTTCGGGTTGTCGCCGTCCACGAGCTGCGCCACGCTGGTCACCAGCCCGCGGTGCGACAGCATCACCCCCTTGGGCAGCCCCGTCGTGCCGGACGAGTACGGCAGCGCGACCACGTCGTTCGCCACGTCGATGGCCGCCGCCGAGTCGTCGTTGGCGGAGGAAGCGAGGAGGTCGGAGAACGAGACGCAGCCTTCGGCGCCGTCGCCCGTGGCGACGATGGCGACGCCGGCGAGCCCCCTCACCTTGCCGACGAACGCCGGCTCGGTGATGACGACGGTGGCGCCGGAGGCCGCCGCCTGCTTGGCGATCTCGGGCGGGGTGTGGAGCGGGTTGGCCGTGGTGGCGGCGGCGCCGAGGCGGGAGCACGCGAGGAACGCGAGCGCGAACTCCACGGAGTTTGGGAGCAGTAGCATCACCGTGCCCCCGCTGCGGACGCCGAGGGCGGCGCGCATCCCAGCCGCGACGCGGCGCGACAGCCGGTCCACGTCGCCGAACGTGAGCGTCTCGCCCGTCGCGCCGTCGATGAGGCACGCGCGGTCGCGGCGCTCCGCCAGGCGCTCCAGGACGTAGTCGTGGAGCGGGAGGTGGTCCGGGATGGCGATGTCGGGAAGCGTCGAGCGGAACACCGTCGTCGTCTCGGCCTGCGGCTCCGTCGGCGACACCATCTTCTCCCGATCCGGCGGAGGTGGAGGTGTGGCGCTGCAGGCTGGAGCCAGGGAAGCTACGTGCAAGAGCCAAGAGGCTTGCTGCTGCTTCCGGGTTGGTGGCGCTGGATCGGAGTCGGAGCTATGTGCAAGGATGGATGTATGGCTGGTTTCCAGCTCCTGGGGAGTGGTGGATGCTCCAGACTCCAGAGCTGACCTGATATAGGCGCGCGCTTGGTGTTTGGTGGGGATCTGGAACTGGTGGCGTTTCATTATAGGATGACTGGACCTGGTCTAGCTAGAAACCACATCCTTGCTGAGAACTAGAGAAGTAGTCCACAGGCCCGACAGCGTGAACAATAATTTGACGCTACGTAACAGTAATTCTGTCTGAGCAAACACGGCCTGGAAATAATTGAATCAACTTAGGGGGTGTCCTGCTATTAGATGTCCTAATAAGACTTTGTTGACGAAATATGGTCGGCAGTCTACTAAGGGGTATGCCCAAGATAGTAGATTGTCGGCAGACAGATGCGCAAGCCACAAACAAGATGGTGACGCAAGACAGACACGAGGTTTTATCCAGGTTCGGCCGCCAAGAAGGCGTAATACCTACGTCCTGCGTCTGATTGTATTGTTGTATGTCAATGAAATATGTTTTTTAGAGGGGTCCCCTGCCCGCCTTATATAGTCCGGGGGGCAGGGTTACAGATATGGAAACTAATCCTAGTTAGTTACAATTGTCATAGGTGTCCGGATGAGGATTTCTATTCTAACCGACCAAGATCTTGCTTGATCGCAAAATCTGTCTTGACTCCTTGCGCGGGACTCCGAATAGGTTGGCCGAGCCGTGCGTCATCTTTTGGTGGACCAGACCCACTGATCCGGGCCGGCCCAATCTTAGCCGTAAGGGTATAGGGGTTAATACCCCCACAGCTAGTCCCCGAGCACCATATATTATGTTGCGACACGCCATTTTAACCTTCTCCGAATAGTAAGGCTTGAGTCCTTGACATTTCTAACCACCGTTGTCGCCGGAGAAGTAGGTTGTCCGAAGAATGTATGGTGCTCTTAAGAAAAAAGAAAAAGATTTCCATCCTGTGAAGTGTGCCCACTTGTATTTCTGAAAAGAAATGTAAGTGAATCTTAAAGCGTAGCATCCTTGATCATCAGAGGCGTAGAGGTCGGAAAACAAACATATTCACCGCAAGGTGAAGTGTGCCCACTTAGTCCCCGAGCCTAGTAGTAGGTGACGTAGGCACGTGGTGCCAGGGTCAAAAAAGAATTCCCACTGGAGTTAAGAATCCAATCGTCGTACAAGCGATACGAGATGCACCGGCAGATGCATCGTACCGATGTAGTCCCCGAGTTTGCTGGAAGGCGAAGTATGAGCCTTGTAGCAAGGTCTAAATAAAAGTCTCTCAACTGTATGTGAGTACAAATCACATGTAGCCGAGGAGAGCGGTCTCCGAGCAGTGGTCGGGACAGTCCCCGAGCACATTAGTGGTCGGAGCAGTCCCCAAGCACGGTAGTGGTCGTAGCAGTCCCCGAGCACGACAGTGGTCTAGGCAGTCCCCGAGCACGGCAGTGGTCTGGGCAGTCTCCGAGCACGGCAGTGGTCTGGGCAGTCCTCGAGCACGGCAGTGGTCTGGGCAGTCCCCGAGCACGGTAGTGGTCTGGACCATCCTTGAGCATAAGACATGCAGCGAAAAAACGAACGCCGCTTGTACTATTATTTGGTGTATTTATTTATCTTCTTATTCTGTCAAGTCAAATCGTACACGTCTGGTCAAAAAAGTAGACAAGTATAGCACGTCATACTGTCTTCTTGCCCTTTCTAGCAAACAATCGCTTGGCACCTGTAAAGAGGTGTGTCAGTGTGGGCCCTCTCACACTAGCAACGAAGAGGCGCATACACTGGTAACGAAGGGGCGCGTTTATTGGCATAGATCTCAAGGTTGTGAAAACAATCGTCTGCGGCGCGTGCGCACGTCTCCCAAGAATCTCGGGCGGACGAAACGACGGAACTCTTGGTTATTTATAATATAGAATTGGTAAGTTACTTTTTACCGATCCCCATTATCATTCACCGCCGCAGCCTTCTTCTTCCTTTTGCCAAACCCTATACCTCCAAAATCATCACCAATCACCCCTCCACCGTATCCACCCCTTTAGCAAGGACAGATTAATGGCGAAGAGAGACGCCTAGAAGAAAACCGGAGTCATGGCGAAGGAGTGGTGGAAGTCACGGAGCAATGAGCAGACCATCGAAGACCTCGTCACTATGGGAGTGCTCCACAACAAGGCACTCGCGGGATGGCACACGCCGGAAGGAGAAAGCTACCCCGATCCACAACTAGGTGAGATTGTGGTTTTTGAGGATTTCTTCAAGCAGTGTTTTGGGGGTTCCAGTGCACCCTTTCCTTCAGGGGCTCTATTTGTATTACGAGATTGGGATTTGTAATCTGTATCCCAACTCGATTCTTCTTGTCTCCACCTTCATCCATCTTTGTGAAGCATATGGTGGCTTCCAGCCCCATTTCGACCTCTTCCGCCATCTATTCTGTCTACGGAAGAAAGGAAGTGGCAGCTCGAAGATAGCCAGAGGCGTATACCTCAATCTGTGTGACGGGATGAAGGCCCAGTACTTGCACTGCCCTTGGAACACGTCGCTGGATGACTGGTACAAGAAGTGGTTCTACATCCGCGAAGAGCCGAACACGATCACCCTGTGCGACGTGGGGTTCATTCCGGAGAAGAAGAACAGCTGGTCGGAGAAGCCCGAGCACTTGGAACAGATCGCAGAACTGCTTGGGATGATCCCATGGGGGAAACTGGATGGTCCAAGCGTGGTCGGGAACTTCATCAACCGAAGGATCTAGCCCTGCCAGAGGAGGGTACATCCGGGCTATGAATACCAGGGTAGCGCAGATCCAACGAGGACCAGGAAAGAAGCACTTGACAAGATAGAAATCAAAGCCAGGATTGGAGAGCTATTCAACTTAACTAATCTGAATTATGTCAGGTTAAGCGACATCGAGCACGCCTTCAAGCTGGCCCGACCTCCTCCAAAGGTAAATTATGCTACCTTGTACCTATAGAGTTATGCTGTAACAAAAATTGGCTGTGTTGTCGCCTTTATATTTCCTAGAGTAATGGTCGTGATAGGGCAGCAGTGTTCGTGTCTCCACCCCCTAGTGTGGATTGGCCGCAAGTTGTCGGCCCAGCCGCCTAGACCAGTGCCAGGACCGAAGACATCGACTGGGCCATACTCGGGGTTGGGGAGGAGGCAACAGCCAGGGCTGCTGGCAAGCGGCCGGCGGCCAGCAAACGTCGTCAGGCCATCTTCCCACTGTCAGATGATGAAACAGAGGATGCAGACATCTTCCGACTCATCCCTCGAAAGAGGAGGAGACAACTGGAGTCAACGGAGCAGGGTGGCTCCTCCGTGCTAGTAGGGATCGCATCACCGACCACTACAACGCAGAGGACAAGCGGCAAAGGGGTCGAGCACCAAGCCCCGGCGCCGGTACTGGTCGTGGAAAAAGACCCGGTGGCACCCGCCGAGCATGTGGAGTGAGCACGGTCGAAGATACACTCCTTCGCCACGTCATTCCGTGCTTCCAAGCTGTAAGTATTTGCAACCTTGATGTAAGCTTATAATTTGTATTGGATACTATTGTCTTTTGAACTTATCTCTGATATATTAGGTCGACGTCCACCGAAAATCCTGACCAGCTAGCCGGGTGCGGCATGGCTTCGCTAGCAACAACGGAGAGAACTGCCCAGCAGCCGGCTATGGAGGAACCTATAGAAGAAAATACACTGGAACCTCAGCAGACGAGCGGCCAGACGACAGTCCCTGAGCAGCTGGTCGAGAAGAGAGCCGAGCCAAGTACAAGTGCTTCGAGCACTAACCCTGCTGAGGGGGATACTTCGGCACCAAGTGGACCAGACCAAGCCGAGGAGCAGCAGCCGGAGGTGGCACAGAGCACACTTGCCGATGCCATGGCTCGTGGGAAAGCCATAGTGGTCGCAGAGACTACAAACTCTAGACCAGCGCCGCTTCCTGAACAAGAGGCTGAAGAGGACAAAGTAGAAGAGGTCCTAGGCCGTCCCCAAGACAAACGACAACATGTATATGTGTCGCGCTGGCGGAACGACTAGTGGGTTATGCATGAGGAAATCCCAGAGGTCGAAGAGACCCTGAAAGTTGAACGAGCGACAAAACATCTGGTGATGGAAGTCTAGGTATGTTTGGCTTAACCACTTGATCCTGTTATTCAATCGAACTATCTGACTTAGCTTGTTTACATGCAGGACTTGATGAAGACCGCAAAGTAACAAAAAAAGTGCTTCGACCAAATTGAGGGGATCACGGCAAGCAATAGAGAACTGGCGGCCGAGGTGGAACACTTGCACCACCAACTTGAAGCTGCCGACTAGGAGAGGACGGAGCAAGAGGCACAAAACCAGAACCTGGTCGTTCAGCTCAGTAACAAAGAGCAGGAAAAAACAAGTAAGTTGTCATTTTATCACAGCAAGTGCATGACACGTGTTGTTGCATTGTTGGTAGTGATAGCTATAGTGTAGGCTTAGAAGCCGAAGTAGTTCGTCTCCAAGAGGAGAATAGTCATGTGGCCACAGAGTGTGGTCGCCTGAAGGAGGACAACGAGAAACTGGTGCGCGACCAGTCTCAACTCCAGGACCACACAACTAAGATGAAGGAGGAACTGAAAAGTAAGTGTTCCAGACCACCTTGCTTATTCTATTGCCCGCCTTATATTGTCATGCTGTTACATTTTGATGTCTTGTACGGTTTGCAGTTTTAAAAGTCAATGCCAAGAAACATCTAGAAGCCGTGATGAAAGATCGTGACGGCTGGAAGGCGCGATGCTTAGAGACCACCGAGGATTGGGACACATGGAAGAACCGGTGCCAGGAAGTGGCAACTGGCATTTTGCCCGTCCTTGACCTTATTGACCCAGCGCTTACAGAGGAAGTGCTAAGGACGCCGCAGCTCGGACTGGTCGAGAGATGCCGAAAGGCATAAGGATGGTTCCAAGAGTTCATGAAGGAGGCGGGTGAGTACACAGGTGCACATGTGCTAAGCATGGTGTGTGTCCACTACCCCCTGATCGATCTTAAGTGCCTAGAGGCTAGGTACCCGAAGGAGGTAGACCCAGACAAGGCTGAGGAGCTTCGGATGACCCAGCTGGACCTATCGTCAAAAATAATTGGCGATATTAACCTATGTGGAGGTGGGACATCACCTATATAGGGTACGCCATTGACAAGTCAGCTGGAGACACCATCAGTTGCGAGCCAATCGACGAAGCCTGCGGTCTTGACTAGCCAGGCATCGGTGGGGCCATCCTCTTCAGCTCGACCAGTACAAGAGTCCCCGAGACTCGAGCAGGATATCAGAAGCAGCGAGCAGCGGGTGTCGCGTGCCCCGACCAGCCAATAGAATAGGCTAGAGCTGTAGAAGATGGACATAGTTATGTTATTGTAAACTTGGGCCTCTTCAGGCAAGCTTGTAATAATGTAACTGTATATCATCATAAGCTTGTTTGCTTTGTATAAAACATATTTAAGCTTGAAACTCATGTTGGTGTAACTAAGTGAGAACATGTTAACGTTCTATTTAGTTGTACCATTTTACTCGACACGTCATCCCGAAAAGTTTGTGCGGCCCTAGTTTGCCATGTGGTCGGAGTGTGAGGTGCATGACCTGTGCACATGTAGACGTGGACAAGTCAAACCAGGGGGACCTACCAATCACTCGTAGCGTAGAGAGCGGATCCCATGCACGCGTTGGGAGGAACCAGAGACATGGCCTGCTCCGAAAACCGTAGAAGGAATGGTGGTCGGCTTTTACTAGCTAAGTTAGAATAACCATAAAATTCGAAGTGACACATTAGAGTGGTCGGAGAAATCATAATAGCTTTATTGAAGTAAATCGAAAGTACAAGAGGAGTACATATCTCAGTAGTTAAGCATAAAAACGTCTAAGCTTGTTGATATGCCATGAATTTGGTACGTCCGTACCATCTAGGTGAGCTAACCTGTAAGACGTTGGTCGTGTGACTTCCTTGATCATGAAGGGCCCCTCCCATGGGGTTGCGAGTTTATGGACACCAGCCTGATTCATCTTCCACTTTAGGACTAGGTCCCTAACCATGAAGAACCGCTCTTTAACATTCTTGTTGTAGTACCTGCGCAAAACAGCAAGGTATTTGGCTGTACGTACACAAGAATCGAGCCGCTCTCTTCTTGCACTATTCACTTCTAGCTCCCGTACTTCATTGACCTTGCCTTCATCGAAGTTCTCTACCCATGCTGATCTAAAGCTATATCTGCTGGGAGGACTGCCTCAGCGCCGTAAACCATAAAGTATGGTGAGACACTAGTGTTACGACTGGGCTGAGTTCTGAGGCCCCAGACCACGGCTGGCAACTCTTTGAGCCATCTTCCGGGAGCTTTGTCATTTTCTCTGTACATCCTCTTCTTCAATGCATCCAAGATCATGCCATTTGCCCGCTTGACTTGTCCATTAGCTCTAGGGTGCGCCACCGAGACGTATTTTACTACTATGCTCCTTTCATCGCAGAAGTCCCAAAAAGCGTTCCCGGTGAATGGAGTACCCAGATTAGTGATGATGCTATTGGGTATGCCAAAATGGTGGATGACCTAGTCAAGGAACGTGACAGCCTTTTCTGAGGATGCCTATACCAGAGGCATATATTCTATCCACTTAGAAAATTTGTCGATCAGCACAAAGACACATGTAAATTTCCCAGGAGCCGGTTTGAAGGGCCCGATCATATCCAATCCCCAGCATGTGAATGGCTAAGAGGCTAGTATTGTCTGGATCTCATGTGCTGGTACGTGGATTCTCTTGGCGAAGAACTGACAACCCTCATAGTGGCGGACTAGCTTCTCTACGTCGGCTACTGCTGACGGCCAATAGAACCCTGCTCGGAAAGCCTTACCGACCAGCGTTCTTGAGGCCGCGTGGTTGCCGTAGGAGCCAGAGTGGATTTGGTCCAAGAGATGTTCGCCATCCTCCTGGGTTATACACTTCATCAAGATTTCCTCCTTTGTGTTCTTGCACCATAACTTGCCATCGACGAGCAGGTACTGCTTACTGCGATGCATTAGGCGCTCATTTTCTGTCTGATCAGTGTAACCGCTTCCATCTGTTAGGTACCTGATGAAAGGTATTCTCCAGTCGGGCTCATGAGTGGTCGGAGGCGGCTCGGTGGTGCTCGACGCCGAAATCGTAGCCACCAATTGCTGGTCTGGAGGCTTGTCTACCGTGGAATCTTCCTCTTCGATGGAAGGTGTGAGCAGGTCTTGGACGAATACACCATGTGGGACTTTGGCTCAGGATGATCCTAACTTTGACAGCGCATCCGCTGCTTAATTTTTGTCCCAGACCACGTGTATGTACTCGATGCCATAGAACCTGCCTTCCAGCTTTCTGATCGATTTGTAGTATGCATCCATCTTTTCGCTGGTCGTGTCCCAATCCTTGTTGAGTTGGTTGATGACCAGAGCCGAGTCTCCATAGACATAGAGACGTTTAATGCCGAGCTCAACCGCAATGCGCAAACCATGTAGGCATGCTTCGTACTCGACGGCATTGTTAGATGCTGGGAAATAAATCCTGAGGACGTACCAGAGCTGCTCCTTGGATGGTGACACAAAAAGGACTCCTACCCCCGCACCATCAATGTTGAGAGAGCCATCAAAGTACATCTTCCAATACTCATTCGGACCCCGGAGAGGCAGGCATGCTTAAGTCTAGTCCACTCGACGATGAAATCGACGAGTGCCTGAGACTTGATTGTAGTACGGCTTGCAAATTCCAAGGAGAAGGGGCATAGCTCCATTACCCATTTGACGATGCGCCCGTTTGCATCCTTGTTGCTAATGATGTCTCACAGAGGGTACTCAGTCATGACCACCACACAATATCCGTCGAAGTAATGTTTCAACTTTCGGGATGTTATCAGTATGGCGTAGATCAACTTCTAGATCTGTGGGTACCTGGTCTTGGACTCATTGAGTACCTCACTGATGAAATAGATTGGTCATTGTACCTTGTAGACGTGGCTGGACTCGTCGCGCTCGACCACCATGGCCATGGAGACCACTCGATTAGTAGCCGCAATGTAAAGCAGGAGTGTTTTGTCTTCTCTGGGAGCAGTGAGGACCGGAGGTAATGTAAGGTATTGTTTCAGCTGTGTGAAGGCAGCATCTGCTTCCTCCGACCACTCAAACTTTTTGGATGCTTTGAGTAGTTTAAAGAACGGTAATCCTTTTTCGCCTAATCTTGATATGAAACGGCTAAGGGCGGCCATGCATCTGGTAAGCTTCTAACATCCTTCACATTTTTGGGCGGCTTTATGTCTAAGACAACTTTGACTTTCTCCAGGTTAGGGCGTATGCTGTCGTAACTGACGACGTTGCCAAGCAGTATGCCAGAAGGAACACCGAAGATGCACTTCTTTGGGTTTAATTTCCACTAGAATGTGTTAAGGGCTACAAAGGTGCGTTCTAGGTTGTCAACAAGGGTATGTGCTTCCTTGGTTTTGACAACTATATCATCAACATAAGCCTCGACGAGGTCGTCTTTTATCTCTTCTTTGAGGCAGGCCTGTATAGCGCGTTGGTAGGTAGCCCCGACGTTCTTGAGCCCGAACGACATAGTCATGTAGCAGTAGGCGCCGAAAGGCGTAATAAAAGATGTCTTGATCTGGTCGTCCTTTTTGAGAGCGATCTGGGATAACCAGAGTAGCAATCAAAAAGGAAAGCAGCTTGCAACCGGTGGTTGAATCTACGACCTCGTCTATGTGAGGTAAACCGAAGGGGTCCTTAGGGCAGTGTTTGTTGAGATCAGTGTAATCAACGCACATTCTCCATTCATTATTCTTTTTGCGTACAAGAACTAGGTTGGCTAACCACTCTGGATGATACACTTCTTTGATAAATCCGGCTGCCAAAAGCCATGTAACTTCTACCCTAATCGCCTCCTTTTTGTCGCGAGCGAACCATCGTAGCTTCTGCTTGATAGGTTTGGCCTTGCCGTTGACATTCAAGGAGTGCTCGATCAAGTTCCGAGGTACACCGGGCATGTCAGCAAGTTTCCATGTGAACACATCCACGTTGCTCCTCAAGAACCTGACGAGCGCGTCTTCCTATTTTGGGATCCAAGTTGGCCCCGATAAGGGCCATTTTGCTGGGATCGCCATCGACCAGCTGGATCACCTTGTGCTCCTTGGATTTGATGTTCTTGCATGGAGCCTTGAGCTCTGGGATTCCTAGGTGGTCGGCCGAGGTTTTCTTGGCGTCGAGCATGGTCTCGGCCATGTGAATAGAGAGGTCATGAGCCTCTACTATTTTGAAGTTGTCGTCCTCACAAGTATAAGCTGCGTATATGTTGCCCCTGAGGGTTAGAACTCCTTTCTCGGTAGGCATTTTGAGCACCAGATACCTGTAATGAGGTATGACCATGAACTTGGTGAGCGACGGTCGACCAAGAATAGCATGGTAGGTGCCATCGAAGTCAGCGACCACGAAGTTGACGTAGTCGGTGCGGAAGTGGTCTGGGGTCCCAAATTGCATAGGTAGCGTGATCTGCCCGAGAGGTGTAGAGCTCTGTCCGAGGAGAACACCCCAGAACTGTGCTTCGTACGGCTTGAGATCCGCCTGGGTTATCTTCAGGGCGGGCAGACTGTTCTTGAATAGTATATCGATGGAGCTGCCGCCGTCAATCAGCACTCTGTCAAACTAAACCTTGTTGATGCAAGGAACGAGGACCAGGGAAAAACATCCTGGCTTAGGTATTGTGGCCCATTGGTCCTTTCTGCTGAAGGAGATCTCGCGGTGAGACCATGGAGGGAGCCACGGATCGGCGAGGAGGTTATCGGTGTTGGCCACATTCAAGCAAGCGCGGGCGAGCAGCTTGCGTTCTCGTTTGGTCTCGATGGACACTTTGCCTCCGATGATGGTATGCACGCGATCAGTTGGCTTGACATACTTGTGACGGGAATCCACGTCTTCATCGTCGTTGTCCTCGTTGCGCTATTCCCCTACGTCGTTAGGCTTATCGGATGTATCCGGAGCCTATTGACGCGTGTAGATAGACTTGAGAATGCGGCAATTCTTCATAGTATGGTTTGACTTGGGATGGAGCTGGCAGGGCCCTTTCAATGCTTTGGCGTAGTCGTCTTCGTAGTTACGACGTCCGCCACCTTTTTTAACGATATTGACCTCGCCGTCGTCTTCCCGAGCACGCTTGCCCCTGTAATCGTCACGGCGGTTACGCCGCTGATTACATTGGTCGCGGTGGTCGCAGGAGTCATTGCGCTGGTTACGGCGGTCAAAATTGTTGTTCCGACCACGGTTGCTGTGGTAGTCGTCGCAGTGTGGGGGGTGGTCGGAGCGTGGAACCCTTGCTGCTTCTTCGATAATTATATTTTTAGCGTCGTCGGCGTCCACATATTTCTTAGCGGTGGCCAGGAGCGCTATGACCGATTCAGGCCTCTTGCGCAGGAGCTTGTCCCTTAGGGCGTCGTGGAAGCGGAGGCCAGTGATGAAAGCCTCGATTGCCTCATTGTCGGAGATTGATGGGACCTTGATGTGCATCTCCGAGAAACGCCGGACGTACTCGCGCAGTGGCTCATCTTTTCGATCTCGAATTCTTTGTAGATCATATTTGTTGTCGGGTTGCTCGTAAGTAGCAATAAAGTTGTCGATGAAGGCTTGCTTGAGCTCTTGCCAAGAATCAAAGTAGTTCGCCGGCAAGCTGACCAGCCATTGGTGACCTGCATGGCCAATAGTGACTGGGAAGTAGTTAGACATGACGTGTTCGTCAGCCATGGCTGATCTACACGCGGTTTCGTAGAGCATGACCCATAATTCAGGGTTCTCCTTGCCGTCGTACTTCTGAAGTTTCTCGAGCTTGAAGTTCTTGGGCCATATGACTTGGCGAAGGTGTGGAGTAAACTACTTCAAACCCGGTGGGCCGTGGATAGTGTCATATTCCATACGGCGATAGCTTTCGTGGGATGCACGATCGTTGGCTCTCTGGTTGATGCGAGCGCACAGATCACGTCCTCCGAGGTAATGGCGGAGATCGTTATTGCCATCGCGGCGATCTCGGTTGCCATCTAGATTAGCCCTGCGACCGTGGTTATCGCGGCGGTTGTCGCGGTTGTCTCAGTGGTTATCGTCCCGGACGTCGTGGCGGTTGCCATCCCGACGGCGGTTGTCATCCCGACCACCATCATGGCCACCGTTTCCGCCTTGACGGTTGTCTGATGGGTCGTTGTTGCGCGAGCCACGTTGGTTGAGTGGCTATGAGCGACTTGAGTACTGGCGGCTGTGGCTTGACTCGACTGAGACGGATGGAGCCCAGGCTTGATTTACAATCTCTACGGTCTGGGCCATAGCAGCCGTCAGATAGGCTTGTATTTCGTCGTGCACTGCTTGGGTTTCCGGGGTATTGGGTAGCCGTTGCATCGTCGCCATAGCAACGACTACGTTGGCGCTTGGAGTCCTGAAGACCTGTTTGTCCCCCACCCTGTCGAAAGCATTGTTGAGGTCACATGGCTGGACCCTTATGCATCGTACCTCCTCTTCTGCTTCAGCTTTGATTTGCCGGCGATTAAACCGGTCAATATTGCGTGCCTCGCGTGCAATCCTTTCTTGTTCTGTTTCGCCAACTGCTGGCGGTTCGTCATTGCTGACAACATTGATCAAATCCCCTCGCCTTGGCGGGAAAGACAGGAATTGTGGGAACCCCGGGGCGTGGTCTGGGATATCCAGATCGTATTCGACGCATTAATCATCGTGATGCTGGAGCTCGATGTGGACGGAGGCATTAGATGCGATGCTAGACGAGGAGCTGGAGTCACCCTCTTGGACCGTGTGGATGGATCATTCTTGATGATCCTCAATCTGGACCATGTTGACGAAGTTGCGTGGCTTCGGCCGAGGTTGATGTACAAGACACAGATCTGAGCAGCGCTGTAAATTATACGCGTAGTTGGAGGCAGCGTTTCGCAGGCCGTAGTGCTAGGCCTTGTAGTTCTCCGTCGAGGCTTCGTACTCGGAGAGCCGGAGTCCCGTCGCGGAGGCTGGTCGGCGACGAGCGGAGCGCCCTTCAGGAGTAGATATGACCACGAGATCTGTACCAAGTCGTGCAGGACGACTAGCCCGAGCGGGTCGGGTAGATCTGTTGTGGGGAGCGGTTACCTGTTCATTAGATCAACTTTGAATTGCACTTACCAGAGCTAGGGTTTCAGCGAGTTTGGTGCCGACCCGATCGATGGAGTCGAGCAGGTCGGTGTTGTCGATCTGCTTCCCTTTGTAGCGGGGAAGCAGACGACGAGTGGTCGGAATGGCTGAAGATGATGCAGGTGTGGTCGGAGCCAGATGTACCGTGGTCGGAGCCTGATCCATCGTGGTTGGAGCCGTATCCACCGTGGTCGGAGCCGTAGCCGATGCAGGTGAAGCAGTGGTCGGCTCAGACTGAATCCACGCCTCCTCCGTGGTCATGGCTATGAAGTCGTCGGAGCCGGTGGTCCAGGTGATCTGGCCGACGGTGAACGTGAGGTCGTTCGGCGTAGCCATGGAGCCGGAGATGATGACCATCTTGTTTGCTTGGAGAGCAGTACGCACACCCCCTACCTGGCGCGCCACTGTCGACGAAATATGGTCGGCAGTCTACCTAGGGGTATGCCCAAGGTAGTAGATTGTCGGCAGACAGATGCGCAAGCCACAAACAAGACGGTGACGCAAGACAGACATGAGGTTTTATCTAGGTTCGGCCGCCAAGAAGGCGTAATACCTACGTCATGCGTCTGATTGTATTGCTGTATATCAATGAGATATGTTTTTTAGAGGGGTCCCCTGCCCGCCTTATATAGTCCAGGGGGCAGGGTTACAGATCTGGAAACTAATCCTAATCAGTTACAATTGCTATAGGTGACCGGATAATGATTCCTATTCTAACCGACCAAGATCTTGCTTGATCGTCAAATCTGTCTTGACTCCTTGCGCGGGACTCCGAACAGGTTGGCCGGGCCGCGTGTCGTCTTTTGGTGGACCAGACCCACTAATCCGGGCCGGCCCAATCTTAGCCGTAAGGGTATAGGGGTTAATACCACCACAGACTTGATATACATAATCAAACACGAATTAACGTCTACTTATATGTATATATATATATATATGTATATATATATATATGTATATATATACATATATATATATATATATATATATATATATATATATATATATATATATATATATATATATACAAGTTGTATTAGGTCTACTCTTATTTATTATAGGCATATATGTATTTTATATAGAATTCTACTTTATTTCTAATCTACTTTTAATACACACATTTTATTCGAACTTGGAGTCTTGGACTCACAGTATATCCTTATATAGCTGTCACGGGTCTTGGAGAGCGAGTGAGAAGAGAGAGAGGTTGAATTCATGCATGTCAACTATATATTGTACTTTATGAACTACATTTCGAATTTGTTTATATAATTCGATGCACTTTTATCAATGCTTTAATCAAAGGTGTAAAATACTAGCTTGACCCAAAAGTATTTTGGACATGTTTCTTAAGGGACCGTTTGGTTTGCTCCTCACCGGAGCTGCCTGGCCCAAACAACGCTCTCAGGTGTCTGATTTTGGACGCCTTGGGCTAGGATCGGATGCCTGGTAGGACGCGAACCAAACAGGCCTTGAATGTATGACTGAGTTGTGGTTCACCTCTCTTAACTTTCAATAAGATTCTTACTTGTAAGACATTTGGATTAGCAAGATATTATTGTAATCAAGTACCATATTTTGCATTACAACCCCTCTTTATTGGCACAAAACTAAACATGAACATTAATTGGGACCTGTTCTTAGTGTTTTTTGATGACTTAATTTTCTCCAATGCCTTTCGTTAGTGCAAATTGTATATATTTCTAATAAATAATACTATCTACTCGGCAGCACTTTGTCTGCCTCTTTCAAATGATAGACCTCTAAGCTCATCGATACAAGTGTTCTACACCTCATAAGCCATTTCCTATGATTTAAAAGTCATTCCAACTCTAGGGCCCTTTGCAACGAGTAAATTTCACATGAATTATACAATAATTTCACAAGAATCAATTTATTTTTCATAGCAAAACATAGAAAAGGCAAAAAAAAAAAAAACCCGCGTTCCAAGAATGATCAAAATTGGCCAACTTTATGAACCATCTTATGTACGGTGTTATGAATTAAAGTTGTATTATCACACTGTAAAATATTATATAGTCTCGATATTTTTATTTATAGTTTTGTTACCTCATTTGGTACTTTCACTCGCTATTTATTCACGTGTGTTCCATCGTCATGCATGTTGTATCGATAGCACTGATAGTGTCTACTCCCACGGTAATTGACTCGTTGTTCCGTGCAATATGTGCACCATATGCATGTCCCAACCAAATAGATAAAAAAAAGTGATGAAAGAAGTGATAAGTGATAACCCTACTTTCGTTGTCTACTCTCCATCAGATCCACACGACCGCACCCACCAGTCACCGGTGATGGCATCAACTGCAAGGGAAAATGACGCCACTATGTGTTAATAATCACCATTAAAAATAGAGATATTTTTAACAGCAGCACTAGCGTCCGGACGTTTGGACGGACCTCTCGCGTCCGGACGCTCGCGCCAGCACCTGCTGCATGATACGGGGGCCTGCCCGCGCCACTCCCCATGCTTCCCTGCTTCCCACGCCTCTCCACGCCTGTTGCGTCACTCCCCTCCATGCATGGCGCCCCAGCTGCTGCAACAAGTAGATCACATTGCAACATGCACAACACTTCGATCTACTTTTGAAACATCCAAATAAAACAATTGCAACCTAACATTCGAAACATGCGCCTGAAACACATGCAAAACACTTGAAAAACAATTGCAAACATATGCAACATCTAGATAAAACACTTGCAACATATGTGTGAACACATGTAACATCCAGATAAACACACTTGCAACATGCGTCTGAAAAAAAACAAATGAAACATTGAGAACAGACACTTGCAACATACGTGTACAATCATTGCAACATATGCAACATCATGATCTACTTTTGCAACATCTGCATAAAACATTTGAAACATACGTACGAAATATCTGAAACACTTGAAACATGCGCTTGCAACATGGGAGAGCCCGGAGCCAGGTGATTCCGGCCGTCGGGGTTAGAGCCGGCATCGTGTGAGCACCACCACCACTGTCATCGCTAGTAGCACCGGGCTTGGCTCAGCCGGTGTCGTGGGGTCGAAACCGCGACAAACATTGTTGTCCGTCGGGTGTCACTAAGTGTGTGTCTTCGGTGGCTCGGGTAAACTCAAGAACACAAAGAACAGAGAGGACGCAACAGTTTATCCTGGTTCGAGCTATCAGGACCCTACGTCCAGCAACAGATGATCCTTGTATTCAAGAGCACCTAAAATTAAGGGGTTACAACAGAGTGTAAGAGAGAGATTTGGCAGAGGATCGCTCGGTGTTGATCCTATGCTTGTCGACGATGAGGTCTCCCCATCGTCGGAGAGGAGGGAGACGATGGAAGAGGGGAGGAGCTCTCGGTACTCCTCTTTGGGTGGCTCTGCTCTCGGCGTAGAGCTTGAGCTATTCAGTGTGGACTCAAATGATCTGTTCGAAATCATCCTTCCCATCTCTAGGATCTGACCTCCCCTTATATATTAAGGTAGGTCGAGTACATGACGGTTTGGGGGAGTCTAGCCTATGGTCTACAGGCACCGGAGTCTAGGAGGGTCTTGCAGCGGTGTTGATGGACCTTGGCATTGTCGTGGAGCCAAAGAAGCCCTGAGCGTCATCTGGCTGCTCTATTCTGACACGCTGAGTGTCAAGCTCTGTCGGTTTGGACCGGCCTCCACCAGGTGCACCTTCTATAGGCTTCTTGGTGGAGAAGGCATCCGTCTTAAGGGGCTGACGAGCGAGCCCAGAAGCCCCCAAGCCCCTGAAGCCAGCGGAAGGGTTTGTCCCCTTATGTCACGCCCCGTTGAAGGCTCTAGTTTAGTTTTAGTGAATTGATGAAACTCTATGTGCTAACCTACTTTCTCTAGTGATCATAAGATAGGTAGCACATTCCAAGTGATGGAGCAATTGATGAAAATCATGATGATGGTGTGACCATGGTGGTGATCAAGTGCTCGGCTTGGAAAAGAAGAAAGAGAAAAACAAAAAGCTCAAGGCAAATGTAAAACTTGATAGGAGCTTTTTGGTTTAGTGATCGAGACACTTAGTAATGAAGACGGGGATCCCGATCTTCCGTCAGGTGATGGTAACTATTGTTGTGGCGGAGAATGACACACCGATCCGGCTTTAGATCGAAAGATCGAACCCTGCAATCTTAGCACCACAGCTCCTCTGGTTATCAACCAAGTCATGGACCAGGTTGACCTCGCCAAAAAGGCTAATCCCTACCTGCGCAATGAAGAACACAAGTAAGAACAAGAAAGAACGCAACCAAATTGCAGATGAAAGATTAATCTCACGAGTTGGGGTCTCACAAACCGAAGAACGACGAAACTGTTTCTTGATAGAATAATCTAAGCAAAACCCAAACCCTAATGGAGGGGCGGTGGCTGTTTATGAAGACTCTAGGGTCATGCAAGACCCCTGGACACACCCCTAATGGGCCCAAACTCGATACATGGTCCAATGGACCAAAAGACGGTGTCGCAGCACCCTGGCAAATTCTGGACGCTGACTTTTTTCGACGATTCCCGTTGATTCCGAACAGCTTTTGACGTGAAACCACTTGGATTAGCTTCCTTATCAAATTAGCTTTCCATCCATATGTGGATCATCGAAAACGGAGTCCAGATGCGTCCTGGGCGACCAGTTTAAGGCAGACTGGTCCTGGAGGCCGAGGCAGACTCGAATTCGTGTTGGACTGGACCTCCGGCTTGTGTTGGACGTCCTTGCTGGTCATCATCACCTCCTCCACGTCCTCTTAGTCCCTCTTGACCCTCTCCAATGTTCCTAAGCAAGATAACATCATTAGGTAGTAGTCTATTCTCAAAAGTATGAAAAGGATCGCTTAAGAACGAGCTCACCTGTAAATTGAGTTGACGCATTCGAGCCTGGGTCATTGGACCTTGCATGACGGTTGGAGGATCAGCTGGTACATCCAAAGGAGTGATGTCCTCATCATCCTCCCCCTCTTGAATTGGAGTCGTCCTCGACTCAAGCTCATCTTCTTCTCCCAAATAACGTTTCAAATCTGCAATGTTAAATGTGGGACTAACCCCGAACTCGGGTGGCAACTCAAGTTTGTATGCATTATCATTTATTTTCTCAATAATCTTATAAGGACCAGCTGCTCTTGGCATTAATTTAGACTTACGTAGCTCAGGAAATCTATCTTTTCTTAAATGTAACCAAACCAAATCACTCGGTTCAAGTTTAATCTCTTTTCTACCTTTACTAACAGCAATTCTATACTTTTCATTCATACTTTCAATATTTGCTTTAGTTGTTTCATGCAACTTACGAATAAAATCAGCATGCTCTCTAGCATCACTATGTATTCTCTCAGTGGTTAAAACCATACACTACCTGAAAAGGACTTACCTTGGTGGTGGAATGTTCCGCCCTGTTATATGCAAACTCCACATGCGGCAAACACTCTTCTCACATCTTCAAATTGTGCTTCAAAATGGCTCTCAACATGGTGGACAATGTTCGATTCACAACCTCAGTTTGCCCATCAGTTTGGGGATGACATGTTGTAGAAAATAGCAGCTTGGTCCCCAATTTATTCCACAACGTGCGCCAAAAATGACTCAAGAATTTTGCATCACGATCTGAAACAATAGTAGAAGGCATACCATGCAAGCAAACAATTTCTTGAAAGAAAAGGTCAGCAATATGAACAGCATCATCGCTCTTATGACAAGGAATAAAATGTGCCATCTTAGAAAAACGATCAACCACCACAAAAATACTATCCCTCCCCCTCTTAGTCCTTGGCAATCCCAACACAAAATCCATAGATATATCTGCCCAAGGAGTAGAAGAAACAGGAAGAGGCATATACAAACCATGTGGGTTCAAACGCGACTTAGCTTTTTGACATGTGGCACACCGAGCCACGTACCGCTCCACATCATGCCTCATCCTAGGCCAAAAGAAGTGTGTGGACAACACCTCCTCTGTCTTCTTGGCACCAAAATGTCCCATCAATCCACCTCCATGTGCCTCCTGCAACAACAAAAGACGAACGGAACCAACTGGAATGCATAGGCGGTTAGCTCTAAACAAAAACCCATCGCTGATCATAAACTTATTCCATGTGCGTCCCTCTCTACAATTAAGCAACACATCCTTAAAATCAGGATCAAGCGCATATTGTTCTTTAATGGATTGAAGACCAAAAATCCGGCAATCAAGTTGAGACAGCAATGTATATCTTCTAGACAAAGCATCAGCAATCACATTATCCTTCCCTTTCTTATGTTTGATAATATAAGGAAAAGACTCAATAAATTCAACCCATTTAGCATGCCTACGATTCAGATTATTTTGAGAGCGAAGATACTTAAGCGATTCATGATCAGAATGAATAACAAATTCTTTAGGCCACAAATAATGACGCCACGTCTCTAAAGAACGGACAAGTGCATACAATTCTTTATCATACGTGGAATAATTAAGAACAGGACCATGTAATTTTTCACTAAAGTAAGCAACAGGTTTACCATCTTGCATCAAAACACTACCAATGCCAAGTCCATTAGCATCACATTCTAGCTCAAAAGTCTTATCAAAATTTGGAAGTTGCAGCAATGGTGCGTGTGTAAGCTTGTCCTTCAAAGTGTCAAAGGACTCCTCATGTGCCTCTCCCCAATGAAACACCACTCCTTTCTTCGTCAACTCATGCAATGGGGCAGCAATGGTGCTGAAATGTTTGACGAAGCGGCGGTAGAATCCTGCAAGACCAAGAAAACTCCTCACCTGTGTGACGGTTTGGGGAACCGGCCAGCTCTTTATGGCTTCAATTTTCATCTTGTCCACCTCAATTCCCTGTGGAGTTACAACATAGCCAAGAAAAGAAACTCAATCCATGCAAAAGATACACTTCTCAAGGTTACCAAATAAACGTGCATCACGTAAGGCATTAAAAACAGCACGTAAGTGATCCATATGTTCATCAAAAGACTTGCTATAAATCAATATATCATCAAAGTAAACTACCACAAAATGACCAATAAAAACTCTTAAAACCTCATTCATTAAGCGCATGAAAGTGCTAGGTGCATTTGTCAAACCAAAAAGCACAACTAACCACTCATACAACCCGAATTTGGTTTTAAATGCAGTTTTCCATTCATCTCAAAGTTTCATTCTAATCTGGTGGTAGCCACTTCGCAAGTCAATCTTAGTGAAAATTATAGAACCACACAACTCATCAAGCATGTCGTCTAGCCTAGGAATAGGATGACGATACCGAATAGTAATATTATTGATGGCTCTACAATCAACACACATACGCCAACTTCCATCTTTCTTAGGAACCAAAAGTACAGGAACGGCACAAGGACTAAGGCTTTCACGTACATACCCGTGGTCCAAAAGGTCTTGGACTTGCCGCTAAATTTCCTTAGTCTCCTCAGGATTGGTTCGATATGCAGCTCGGTTGGGCAAGGTCGCTCCCGGAATCAAATCGATTTGATGCTCTATCCCTCTCATAGGTGGCAGCCCCAGGGGTATCTCAGCTAGAAAAATGTCCTCATACTCCTGCAAAAGGTTAGTGATAGCAGGAGGTACCGAGCTAACAATATCATCAAGTGAAAACATAGCTCGTTTGTATACCAAAGCATAGCAAATATCATTAACAGAAATTTCAGCAAAGTCATATTTTATTGCAAGCATAACACCACCCTTCAATTTAATCCCCTCAGCCTTAGAAATAGATGTAGACTTATCCTTTTTAGGTGGGAAAATAGAATTAGCAACTTGCTGATTTTCAGATTGAATATCATTCAAACTAGCAGCGCGTTCTCTATCAGCTTGTACAATTTGAGCAGGGGTCAAAGGTACCAAAGTAATTTTCTTTCCTTTATGCACAAAAGTGTATTTATTACTTCTACCATGGTGTGTAGCATCATTATCATGTTCCCAAGGACGACCCAATAAAAGTGAACAAGCTTGCATAGGTACCACATCACAATCAACAGAATCAGCATAAGAACCAATGGAAAATGAAACTCTGTAAGTTTGTGTTACCTTTGCTTTACCAGAATCATTTAGCCACTGAATATGATATGGACGTGAGTGTGGGCGTGTGGTCAAGCTAAGCTTCTTGACCAAATCAGAACTCACCAAATTGTTGCAGCTATCTCCATCAATAATGACACATGCTCGACGGTCGTTGATGACGAAGAAAATCTAGAACAAGTTATGGCGTTGTAGCTTCTCAGGCTGCTGGACTTGTGAGCTGAGCACCCGCTATACAATAATGCTCCTATAGGACGCCGTGGCCTCGTCACCAAGGACTTCGCCGTCCTCCTCATCTGCATCTTGGTCTTCTTCATCCTCAATGTCAGAGGTGCTGATGTAACCATCTTCTGTAGCAATATATGCCCGCTGACTTGGGCAGTTCTTCTGCACATGGCCAATGCCATGGCAGCGGTGGCACTGAATACCCGAAGTGTGTCCTGTCGATGCAACGGATGAGGAACTCTTGGTAGGCACCTACAAAGAATTTTTACCTGAATCTAAAGGTCGTGCGGGAGGTGTCTTAGGTGTAGCGGAAACTCCAGAGGCTGTTGGTCGCTTGCTCGCTGGTGGAGGCGTCCGAAAAGTGGTTGGCTTGGTCAGCCCCGAAGATGGTGCCGAGCGTGGCGTGTATGTGCTAGTGCTGACCTTGCTCTTGCCCTGCTGTTCACACCCCTACAATTCCTTTTCTGCAAGCATAGCGAACTGAAACAACTGGTTGACAATGTTAAATTCTTTATAATCAACAATGTCCTGAATGTCACGCCTCAAACCAGAATAAAAACGACAAATGGCATCTTCGTTTCCCTCTACAACACTACAATGCATCAATCCCTTTTGAAGCTCACCATAGTAATCCTGTACAGATTTATCTCTTTGTTCTAAACGCATCAATTTCTTACGCAAGTCTCTATGATAAGAAGGAGGAACAAAACGATCACGCATAGCTACCTTAAGTTCTTCCCATGTACTAGGTAAAGCATCCTGTGCAGCTAGCCCATTCCACCAAATAATGGCAAAATCCTTAAACTCACTAGTAGCTTGTCTAACTCTATGCTGCTCAGGTACAAGGTGGGCACTAAACTTTTGTTCTACCATCATCTCCCAATCAAGATATCCCTCAGTATCATAATGACCCGAAAAAGATGGTATTATGAACTTAATCTTATCATAAGGGTCATCGGGCATACGGTGATTATTACCTTGACGGTGGTGGTGGTGGACACCACCCATACCTGTCGTGTTGTGGCGAAGACATTGCCATAATCTCTCTTGTCGGATAGCTGCTCGACCTATGTTTCTAGCGGCATCATGCACAGAATTTGTGGAGCTTGGAAGGCAAAACAAAGAGTAATATGTATATCTGGCACACAAGTCAGTAACAGAAAGTAATGCTGAATTATAGTCCAAAGTACTTGTTCTCGTTGCTGGTCTAAAGTGTTGCAAGTACCAGGTTGTGACAAAAATATGGTGGATAGCAAGGTGATAGGTATGAGAAAAATAAGTATGGTGGATGGAAACAGCAACACAAACAAGGAACCAAACAGCACACGCAAACACAGCTCACTTTAGGCTTCTCTATGTGCTCCTCTAGATATTGTTCCTCTTTTGCCCCTCTCTTTTTTTCTATTTTTTGGGCTGTCGTTGTTTTTTGGGAAATTTTGACTTTTTTATTTTATTTTTTGATATTTTTCCTTTACTTAGGAGCACAAAAGCAGTAACCACAGAAAATATGAGCCCAAACAAGTGTAAGACGTGGCCTGTGGAATTTTCAGAAAACTAGATGAAAATTGACAAAAACCTTGTGACCACGAAACGAGGATCTTGTGACCACTTTTTGGCCAATCTAAAAATTCTAAAACCCGACAAGGCTGGGGTTGGATGGATACAAAATTTTTTTCTAATTGATTTGCATATATGGAACGTCGAAAATGAAGTTCGTATGCGAAAACTGGACCAGTTTTAAGAATTGGCTCCGAATTAGAGGACAAAACGGGAACAATGTGTGTAAAATTGGTCACAACAGCCAAGATTTAGTGGAAACGATGAGGGAAAACACACGAACTGGACTCTAACACGACCTAACCAGCAACAAGACCTCGACCAGGACACAAACTCAACACGACGGACTCTGAAACTGAAATATGCAAAGGCTATGGCGCGGAAGGTTCTAGGATAAGAAAAATCGAGTATGGCACTGGACTATGGGACGAATACGAAACACTCAAACTAGGGAATAAAAAGTGAACCTGACGGTATACCTTAGCTCTGATTACCACTTAATGAAGACGGGCATCCCGATCTTCCGTCAGGTGATGATAACTATCGTTGTGGCGGAGAATGACACACCGATCCAGCTTCAGATCGAAAGATCGAACCCTGCAATCTTAGCACCACAGCTCCTCTGGTTATCAACCAAGTCACGGACCAGGTTGACCTCGCCAAAAAGGCTAATCCCTGCCTGTGCAACGAAGAACACAAGCAAGAACAAGAAAGAACGCAATCAAATTGCAGATGAAAGATTAATCTCACGAGTTGGGGTCTCACAAACCGAAGAACGGCGAAACTGTTTCTTGATAGAATAATCTAAGCAAAACCCAAATCCTAATGGAGAGGCGGTGGCTGTTTATGAAGACTCTAGGGTCGTGCAAGACCCCTAGAAGCGCCCCTAATGGGCCCAAACTCGATACATGGTCCAACGGACCAAAAGACGGTGTCGCAGCACCCTGGCAGATTCTGGACACTGACTTGTTTCGACGATTCCCGTTGATCCCGAACAGCTTTTGACGTGAAACCACTTGGATTGGCTTCCTTATCAAATTAGCTTTCCATCCATATGTGGATCATCGAAAACGGAGTCCGGATGCGTCCTGGGCGACCAGTTTAAGGCAGACTGGTCCTGGAGGCCGAGACAGACTCGAATTCGTGTTGGACTGGACCTCCGGCTTGTGTTGGACGTCCTTGCTGGTCATCATCACCTCCTCCACGTCCTCTTAGTCCCTCTTGACCCTCTCCAATGTTCCTAAGCAAGATAACATCATTAGGTAGTAGTCTATTCTCAAAAGTATGAAAAGGATCGCTTAAGAACGAGCTCACCTGTAAATTGAGTTGACGCATTCGAGCCTGGGTCATTGGACCTTGCATGATGGTTGGAGGATCAGCTGGTACATCCAAAGGAGTGATGTCCTCATCACTTAGCGAGTGTGATCACATTTAGGATCGATAGCCGTACTATTAAGAGGGGTGAAAATCATATCAAAATGCGGTTATCAAAGTGCCACTAGATGCTCTAACTCATTGCATATGCATTTAGATCTAGTGGAGAGCTAACACCCTTGAAAATATTTGTGAAAATATGTTAACACAAGTGCACAAAGTGAAACACTTGGTGGTTGTCATATTTGAGTAAGGGTGGTGAAGTTGGAGAAGTGCTAGTGCTGTTCAGCACTGACTGGACGCTAAACTCAAAGTGACCAGACACTGAGGTAGTGAGTCCGGTCAATTATAAAATTGTTGGCGTGCTTGGGCTGTGTCTGGAAACTGACCGAATGCAGCACAGTGTTTGTGACCGAACGCACAGGGCCTGCGTAAGGTCATAGGTGACGTACGCTGATGCCGGACACAAAACTTGGCATGCAGAAGAGGAGAACTGACCGGACGCTGGGCTGGGTCCGGTCATCATATCGGCGATCTGATGCGTCTGATCGCAGAAAAATAGCTCTAGAACCTTACTAGAACCGACTTGACGCAGGGAAACAATGGGGAGCGGCGCGTCCGGTCAGGGCATGTCGGTGTGGGCACGCGCATGGCAGGGCCGTCATCGGCGTGTCCGGTCCTGCTCAATTGTGTCCATTCTCAACTTAACTGCATGAACGTTGGAACTCGACCGTTGGGATCGTACGGTGATCGTCAAACGCGGAGGACATGTGGCACAGATCTAGCGACTGGACGCTGGGTGGCGTGCGTCTGGTCACATCGACCGACATGTCTGGTCGCCCCGTGTTTGCTGACAGCTTCTATTTAAGCCCCATGACCGGCTCAAGCTCACTCTCTTGGCAATTTACATTGACATAGCAACCCTGTGAGCTTAGCCAAAGCCCTCCCACTAATCTCCATCATTGATTCATCATCTTTATGAGATTGGGAGTGAATCCAAGTGCAGTGCTTGAGTGATTGCATCTAGAGGCAATTGGTGATTGTATTTCGCTACGGGTTTCACTTGTTTCTCTTGGTGCTTGCCGCCACCTAGACGGCTTGGTGCAGCGAAGATCATCGAGCGGAGGAAGGTGCTTGTCTCCAGCTCTGATCGTGGTGATTGTGAGGGGTTCTTGACCTTTTCCCGATGAAGAGCCAAAATGTACTCTAGTGGATTGCTCATGGCTTGTATGATCCTCATCTTATGTTGGTTGGGCGGCACCCTATTGTCGGTTAGGCGTATGATGCCTATTAGCTCGTGAACTTTCAAGTAGGTGAATCACCACAACGAGGACTAGCTTGCCGGTAAGCAAGTGAACCTCGGTAAAAATCATTGTGTCATCTTGTCCCGAGGATTTCTTGGTATTCATTGTGATTGGTTGACTTCATATTGTGATTGGCTTATTCCTCGACATGGTGGTATAACTCACTATCCATCTCATGTATTTACATTCTTAGTGTAGTTAAGCTCTTTAGTGTAATTAGTTTTGAGAGCTAGCTTGTATCGTGTCTAGTGGTTAGTGAGGCTCTTTAGTTAGTCTTTGAGAGCTCACTAACTTAGTGTTGTGACATAGCCTTTGTGTGCTTAGAGATTATAGCAACTAGAATTGTGGTATGTGGCTTGCATTTTAAGTAGGCTAGCACAGCATTCGCTTCGCCTCATTATTGTCTAACTACTTTACTTAGTGTTGTTGTAGAAATTTTATAGGCTATTCACCCCCCCCTTTAGCTATTAGGACCTTTCACCCGTGCGTGACCCAGTCGGAGGAGCGATTGACATCGTCGTGCTTGCTGGGCAGCGTTCGGGAGCCCCCGAGCCTTGGTCGCTTAGGGCGCTTGTCTCCCCAGCCCGAGCCTTGGCTGGCGCCAAAGGCCGAGGGGCCAAGGATCGGGTTCAGGCTCTTGTAGATCAGGAGTCTGAGGCTCGGGCGAGCCCCCGAGCTCCGAGCAGAGGTGAAACGCGT
Source organism: Miscanthus floridulus (assembly GCF_019320115.1). Taxonomy (NCBI): domain Eukaryota; kingdom Viridiplantae; phylum Streptophyta; class Magnoliopsida; order Poales; family Poaceae; genus Miscanthus; species Miscanthus floridulus. Next base: position 109,795,004 of record NC_089587.1, on the reverse strand, counting down.
GCTCAGGCTCGATCTAATCATTAGCTGAAAGGTGCGCACGAGCGCACCTAAGGGGTGTAGTCCCCGAGCCCCGGGCGATCCTGGAGGGATCGGTCAGGGGTTTTATGGTCGGGAATCTTTGATCCCGAGGCTTAATATGCCCCTATGTTTGGATCTCGTCAGCCGGGCGGGCGGCGCACGTGATGGGCGGGAGGGAGCAGCGTGGGATGGGCACGTGGCAGCAGTGAGGTGGAGTGAGCGCGCGGCGTCCGGATAGGAAGGCCAAGGCTGGAGAAGGCCGCCGCATTGGAGAAGGCCAGTGTCTGGCGGGCGGCGTTGTGGATGCACCCACGACGGTCGCATGCGTGTGGCAGTGGGGAAAGAAAATATCGCTGTGTTTTTAATTTTTTTTTGAGAAACTGCGTCATACTGAACGTGGAGTAGAGGAGGTCTGCTGGGTACAATCGTTGGGCTGGCACGAGAACGAGCCGTCCGGACGGAACACGTCTAGACGGATGCCCATGTGCCAGCATTATCATATTTTTAAATACGCTTGGTAACACCAACCGTGGCTAGAATTCATCTTTAGTTGCGCGTTTGGGAATATAAACTTTCCCTTCTAATATAATTTCACACCAACTGTGGGGATCTTCCTCGCAGTTTTTGCCATGAAAAAAAACTGCACCGTCCTAGAAATTGGTACAACACAAAAAATTCATAACTCTTGCTAATGAAGTCAGATAAAAATGAATTTTATATCAAATCTGTAGAGGTCGTCGAGATTTACATATTTGTAGTTGACAAGTTTCATTTAAAATTTTTAGGGCCCTGATAAATATATGCTTTAAATTATCAAAATACTAAATTTAAAATTTTAAACAGTTTCAAATATAGAAACACCCTATACCAAAGTTATAGCATTGTACCCTGGGCAAGATCTAAAACTGTATACTTGACTTTTTTTATTTGAGATCATTCAGGTCCCTAAATCTCCTACAACTAAAAAGACTAAAAATAAGACTATTTTTTGGTGCGACTTTATATTGGGGTCGCTCCTCCCTTCTGGCCATGCGATACCCCACGCGATAGAAAAAGAAATTGTCATCCCAGCGATCCCCGTCTGCTTTGAAGGAAACTAATCGATCACCTGAGGCCACATGCATAGAAGAAAACAATAATCATGCATGAAATGCAACAATTGGCAAAGATCAAGCAAGACTCCTCCCTTCCGGCCATGTGATACCCCGCACGATAGAAAAAGAAATTGTCATCCCTGTGATCCCTGCCTGCTTTGAAGGAAACAAATCGATCACCTGAGGTACATGGAAGAAAACAATAATCATGCATGAAAGAAAACAATTGGCAAAGATCAAGCAAGACGACTCAATGAGGTTGGCCCTTAATTTTAGTGTTTCTAGCATGCAAACTGCAATTAAAAAGTGGCTGCTCCTTGAGAACATCAGTGGTGCCAAATAAAAGATGTGCATGTTATACATGGTGAGACTGGTGAACCTTCTGCAGTTTCCTAAACGAATATTCCCACCATTCGTATATAGGCCCATTCTCCTGCGTTTCTTCGTGCTCCAATTAGCATATAATATGAAAGTATTGTTGGGTTCATCACGACTTATAGTTGACTACTCCCATTAGCATATACTTCCTCTGCCCCAAAATATAAGTCGTTATGGGATGTGTGCAGGTCAAACTTTCTTAACTTTGACTAGGTTTGTAAAAAATGCGTGCAACATTTAACAATCAATTGGTCGACTCCTGAGGCCACATGCATGTAAAAAATACATGTATTATAATTGGTCGAAGTTAAAAAAATTGACTTCTTGGGAAGCGAGAATAAATTCTATTTTTGGACAGAGGGAGTATATGAAAGCAGTGTTGAAAATATTTTAACAATCAAGTTTGTCTCTGTCTGATTGGTAAGCTTAGACACCATAATAGCATCAAAAATTTCGACTCTCATGGCCACCCTCATGAATCCGTGCAAAGCATCCCAAACCTACAGCATACATAAATGGCAACCTAAAAGACTATCTTAGATGTTCTGGCATTAGAGTATATACGTGCAGACACATAGGCATGATGGTGCAAGTGAGCAGCCGGCAGAAGTCAAGAGTTAGGGGGTGTTTGGATCCTAGGACTAAACTTTAGTCCATGTCACATTGAATTTTTATATATCAATTAGGAGGACTAAACATGAGCTAATTATAAAACTAATTACATAAGTTGTGGCTAATTCGCTTGCCAGCGCAATGTACAGGATGGTATAGAGATGTGGTGGAACTTATTCGTGGATTTGTTGGCGCACAAAAGAAATAGATATCGGAAATCTCTTCCTGCCGGTATAAAAAAATGATCTTAGCCGCATCACGGAAAGATCTACACAGTAGAGTTTGTGAGCCTGCGACACCATGCTCTCTCTGACTGTGTAAATTTCACGAATTTAGCCTTTTGGATTAAATATCACTTTAACATCGGTCATATACTTTTACAGTATTGTTATCTTATCATGCGATCCATATATTTTTAGTACAAAAGTTTAGCTGTCCCGTAACAACGTACATGCACGAACCTATTTACATATATACTCGAACCTGTGTGGACATGATTATATGGAGATGCAGTGGAACTTATTCATGGATTTATTGGCGCATAAAAGAAATGGATATCGTAGAATTCTTTCTGCCGATATAAAATATTATCTTAGCCGTATCACGAAAAAGTCTATACAGTAGAGTTTGTGAGCCTGCGACGTCGCGCTCTTCGTGACTGTGTTAATTTCACGAACTTTGCTTTTTGAATTAAATGTCACTTTGATGTCGGTATTTAATTTAACAGTATTGTTGTCTTATCGTGCGATCCATGTGTTTTTAGTACAAAAGATTTAGTTGTCCCGTATGCTACCTAGTATTTAATACAAGATTCGTTAGAGCTAATACAAAAGGATAACATCATATACTTAATTTTTTTAGCAACACATCGTATACTTAGGGGTTGTTTGGTTGGCCGTCGGCCTGCCTTGGCTTGCCATGCCACAGGTTCGGTGCGCCACAAAATTTCCCGGGGCTGTTTGGTTGAGAATCTATCTTAGGCGGCCACAGAACATGCAGACCTATATTCTCGCCACTCTCTATGGCGAGCGATTCATGCGCCACCATCTGTGGCGAACCACACTCCGCTGCATGCACGGCGTGCACTACGTAGAAAACGATTTTTAGCAACGGATCAATTTTTTTGTAGGGGTGGCTGGTTATGGAGCCGCCCCTATAGTGGCGTGTTCGGGTGCCCAGACACCAGCCGCCCCTACAAATGGAACAGCAGGGGCGGCTGGTGTTACGAGCCGCCCCTACAAATAGGGTCTGATTTATAGGGGCGGCTCAATCACCAGGCGCCCCTGGAAATTCTATTTGTAGGGGCGGCTGGTGATTGAGACGCCCCTAAAAATGGCCCTGTATTTATAGCTCCTATTTGTAGGGGCGGCTCAATCACCAGCCGCCCCTACAAATGGCCCCCATATAAAACTGAGACATCACCTTCTTCCTCCTCGGGTCACTCACTCCAACCCGTGAAAAAAAGGTGGGAGACCTTGGGCACCTCCCAAAAATTACTCTACTAAGGGGGGAAGGTTTTGGTCTCAAATTCTTTGGTGAAAAGGTTGTAGAAGGTAAGAAAATGCTATTACACACCTTTTTTTGAAGTTTTAATGGTTGATTAGTGAATAATTAGAGTTTTGTTTTTCTCTCTCTTCTATGGTGCTTGAGCTATTTATGAGCAAATTAGACCCAACTTTTAAATGTACTAGGGTAAATTAGGGAGGGGAACAAGACCATACCCTTATTTGGTCCATGTTTCTTGATTTTAGTGAACCATTAGTTAGTTTTATGGATGTTTCATGTGCATGTGATCTAGATCTAGGGTTTAGTTTTTTTTATTAATTTCATTTTTGTAAATTTATGTTTGATAAAATTGGACTAGGGTTTGTACGAAAGATATTGGGTAAAGTATAATTATTGCTAATTGTTGTCTTTGAAATTGTTTATTGTAATCAATAAATATGTATTTTAATTATTTATGGATAAATAGGCCATTAATTAATTTTCCTCTACCATGGTATGTTTGTATGCTTCATGTAATTATATTAGATTTATATTCATATATATCTGAGGTATATACAATTATTCTCAAATAATTATTACATTGATTAATTTTTATATATATCTGAATAAGTAGTCCTTTAATGTTTGTTTTGTTGTTGTTGTAAAAGATGGAGTACAGAAACTCTTGGATGTATGGTTTGTTAAGGTTCAAGGCAGGTTTCCGTGAAGAGGTGGATAAATTTATTGAAGCTGCAACGAAGCATGCAACGACATTGAAATAGAATAAGGATACAATTATTTGCCCCTGTAAAGATTGCAAGAACCGTATGGCATGGACAGATGTGACTATCATCAGATCACATTTGATTATACGAGGATTTGTTGAGGACTACACAGTGTGGATTCATCATGGTGAAACGGTTATTGTTAACGACGAGGATGAGGAGGAATACGACGATGAAACCATAGAATCCCTGTCCCAATATTCAGCCGAGCTTGATGCACAAATGGATTTCGAGTTTGGTAATGAACAAGGTGGTGATGCTGGTGGTTGGGATGGTAACGACAAATGTGGTGCTAATAATGATGGTGGAACACGTGTAAGAGTTGAAGATAATTTAGATGACATGATTCAAACCCTTGGACTAGAGATTTTACTAAATAGCTCGAAAGGTCTAGAAAATTTAGAAAGAGTGATAAAAGCATCGAAGGAGACTGTGTATGGTGTTGAAAAGGGTTGTTCGACACATTGGACATTGCTATGTTTCATGCTTGAGCTGCTCATCCTGAAGGCTAAGTACGGCTGGTCAGACTATAGTTTCAATGATCTATTGCATCTCCTGTCATGGGTGCTGTCACAACCAAACTCAGTTCCCGCCAACACATACCAAGCGAAGAAGATCATAAGTCCATTGACAATGGGGGTTGAAAAAATACATGCATGCCCCAACCACTGTATACTTTTTCGTGGTGAAACGTTCAAGTCATTGGATAAATGTCCCCGGTGTGGGGCCAGCCGGTACAAGAACAATGACCTTTACGGTGGGGACGAACCATCCACGGGGAAAAAGAGGAATAAGAAGGGTATAAAAAAGGTGGTACAAGAATCTCAACCCCCAGAGGACACTCCATTAGGCAACGATACAAAGCAGAGAAGAATTCCTGCCCTGGTAATATGGTACCTGCCAGTGACCGACCGCTTGAGACGTATGTTTCTAAACCCTAAAGAAACCGCACTCATGACATGGTGGGATGATGAGCGCAAGGTGGATGATGATAAGATTGCACACCCAGTTGATTGTAGTCAGTGGCAAAGGTTTGATGAGAAGCACAAAGAATTCAACGATGACCCAAGGAATGTACGGTTTGGCCTGAGCACCGATGGAATGAATCCCTTCAATGAGAGGATGAGCAACCACAGCACATGGCCAGTGATCTTGACTATGTACAACATCCCAACATGGTTGTGTTAGAAGAGAAAGTACCTTCTCCTCGCTATTCTTATTTCTGGCCCTAAACAACCAGGCATTGATATAGATGTGTTCCTCGATCCCTTGATGCAAGAAATGGAGAGACTATGGAGGCATGGGGAGCAGATGTACGATGCGTTCTGAAAGAAGGACTTCATATGTAGAGCAATAATATTTGTTACTACCAATGATTACCCCGCGCTGTTTGCTTTGTCTGGATAGATCAAAGGGAAGACGGGATGCTTGGTTTGCTTGGATGGTACTACATGGGTTTATCTGGATGCATCCAAGAAGATAGTTTACCTAAGGAACCGACGTTTCTTAAAGACAAGTCACAAGTACCGCAACAAATTGTTCTTTAGATTTTATGACAATGCCCTAGAGATTGAACCCCCTCCGGAGAGACGTCATAACGGAGAACATATGTACAGAATGGTGAAAAACATACGCGTCATCTATGGAAAGAAGAATTCGGATGGGACAAATAGAGATAGAAGCACACCTCCTATCGAAGGCGTACCTTTTAAGAAACAATCGATCTTCTTTCAGTATCTACCTTATTGGCTAGACTTGGAGGTCCCCCATGCCATTGATGCTATGCACGTGTAGAAGAATGTCTTTGAGAGTCTCATTGCTACCTTGATGGACACAGGCAAGTCAAAGGATGATCTGAAAGCACGGAAAGACATGGTGCAGCTAAACATGATGCCACAGCTTCACCCGGTACCTGAGGCTAATGGAAAATACACTCTGCCCGCAGCGTGCTTCAACCTAACACCAGACGAGAAGAGAGCTATATGCACTTTCTTGAGGGGGATCAAAGTCCTGACTGGGTTTTCAGCAAATGTGAAGAAGCTAGTGTCGATGAAGGACTTGTCAATAACACACTGCAAGGCTCACGATTGCCATGTGATGCTGACAGTGTTTCTACCTATTGCAATCAGGGCTATAAAGCCAGAGTTCTTGAAAATGGCCATCACCCGCATGTGCTACTTCTTTTTGAAGATCTCACAGAAGACGATTGGCAAGGAAGAGCTGAGTGACCTACATGAATTTGTGGTGGAGACACAAAACCAACTAGAGATGTGTTTACCTCCTACTTTTTTTGATATAATGCCATATCTCATGATTCACATGGTTCAACAGATATAGGCACTTGGCCCTTGCTACTTGCATGAAATGTGGTCCTATGAGTGGTTTATGTCGGTTTTAAGTCGATACGTGCATAATCGAGCATACCCAGAGGGCTCCATGATAGAGGGTTATAGTACTGAAGAAGTCGTCGAGTGCTGTCAAGAGTACCTAAAAGTACAGAAAGGGATTGGTAAACCCGATTCTCGTCACAAGGGTAGGCTGGCTAGGAAGGGCACCAGTGGTAGAAAAGTGTTCATCGACCATGATTACAAAGAGGTGAGTCGGGCGCATTACAGTGTCTTGTAGAGTACACAACTGATGCAACTGTATATTGATGAACACTTGGCTATCATTATGGCGGAGAGAAATGGCCGTTCGGATGATTGGGTCATGAAACAGCACAAGCAACGACTAACTATATGGTTGAAGGACCAAAACATACCGCCTGAAGAAACCATAGACTCTATTACCATCAGTAGGTTGGCAGAGGGGCCATCGAGACAAGTGACATCTTGGAATGCTTATGACATCAATGGGTACATCTACTATACCCACGCAAAGGATAGTAAATATGTGAACCAAAACAGCGGCGTTCGAATAGAGGCTCTCGATGGATTAGGGCGAAAGATCCAATACTTTGGCATCATTGAAGAGATATGGGAACTTGACTATGGAAGGGATATAACGGTGGCCCTGTTTCGATGCCGCTGGATCAAACAACACCAACTAAACGAGATCAGATTGAGAGTCCTAGACCTCGAGAATCTAGGCTACCAAGATGACCCTTGGGTGCTCGCTTCACGTGTCGCACAAGTTTTCTATATGTCTGACCCACAAAGTAACCTCCCCCCGAAGAAGAAGACAAAGCACGTGGTTGCCTCCGGGAAACAACACATTATTAGAGTTGATGGCGTGGACGATGTTGAAGCTTACAATAACTATGATGAGATGCCGCTATTCACAGACTTTCCTAAGAAGATCAGTGTTGTGGAAAAGAACATCCCCAAAGATATAATGCCACGGGAACGAAAAGGTGTCAAGGGGAAAGTCGTTACAGCGGGCTACCTGTGATGTCAATGATTTGTTCCCACTGTCTTTGATATATTGTTGTTTGTTACCTGAGCACATACTACTGATGCTTGCTACCTGTGATGCCAAATTAATTTGAATTGAGCACATGATGGCTTCTACTGAATTGAGCACATGTTAGCACTCCCTGTCTCAAATATTTTGAATTGAGCAAATACTACTGCTGCCTGTGATGCTCTCCTCTCCTATTGTGGGCTTATGCAGCTTGTGAACTACTACTAGCTAGTCCTACTACTATTACTCTTCTCTCTACTCTGTACTACTAAGTGTTGTTCCTGCTGCTCTTCTCTCATTTTTTCTACTCTCTGCAAATTTAAAATGCCTGAGGTGGTGGCTGCTTGCTGTGCTTGCTTGCCCACTACTTACTGAATTTTTTGACTTTACTTAACTACTGTTGCTGCTATGTCTCTACCTCACTCTGTTGACTCTACTTAACTACTGCTGCTACTTACTGATTTTTTTACTCTTCTCTCTCATTTTTTGACTCTGTACTATGTCTCTACCTCATTCTCTACTTAATTGCTGCTGCTCTATACTACTACTATACTCCATTCCTCTTTGTTGCTTGCTGTGTTGTGCAACTACTCCTACTACTACTTATCTCTTCCCCTTGTACAACTCAATTCTTTCATTCTGTTTGTACCCTTTCTGTCTTATGGAACTACTGTTGCAAGAAGTTGCCATTTATATGTCAATAAAAGATATATCATTATCAGTGGTACAATTGTGAAGCATCTATCTAAAAATGTATCTCTTATCTCATTCGTTCAAGTTACACTGTGCATACATTTTTCTTGCTTTCTGCTTTCATATATGCCAATGTTGGTGACAATGGTTGCCTACTTTCTGCTTATTGCCATTGATTGTGCTTGTTGGTTCCTTTTGGAAATGCATTGTCACTATGCCTAGCTACTCCTACTACTACTAGCTGGCTGCTACTCTACTCTCTTCCCTAGCTGCTGGCTGCAACTCTATTCACTTCCCTATACTACTAAGTGGCTGCTACTAAGTGGCTCACTTCTACTACTCTATCTACGACAACTACTATATCTAAGTGGCTGTTTCTCTTAACTATTGGCTGCTACACTTCTCTACTCCTCTACTATTACTCTATCTACTATTACTCCTCATCTACTCTAATCCATTATTTACCACATCTAAATTACTAGATTTTGATCTATAGGGGTCTTCCAACCATGTGGCAGCAGTCAACTGTTTTTTGGCTAATTTTCCTATCCTCTATGTTTGGGAAGCAGCAGCTGCTTGTTTTTACACCTTTTCCTCTCTATGTTTGTTAAGCAGTTGTTGCTTTTTTTTTGCCAAATCTCCCCTCTCCTCTCCTTTGTTTTGCCGATGATGAAATTGTCTAAGTCCATACATTATATGGAATATGAGCTGATGATCAAGAACTTGTGAGGAACTTGGCATCATTAGCAGCCGCCCCTACATTACCTTCTCCTCTCTTCTCTGTTATGATGCCTTGATGCTCCAAGTTCAAGATCAGATGATGATTGACATGTTTCTAAGGCCTCTACCACTGCTACTTGTCATTTTTTTATATTGTTGTTTTATAGGACTACTTTGGTTTATAGACCTTTTTGATTTCTTATACCTTCTCGCGTACCTAAAGCACACTTTCTTGAATCTTTTAGAACAAAGCGCGAAATAATGTCGCGGACAACAGACCGTGTAGCTCGATGCCCCGAGCATGATGAGCAGCCAACCCTTGAGGAGCAAGCACTAGAGGACCAGCTTACTCAGGAACAGTTCGATAACGAGGTAGAAAAGGATCTAGAAGCGATGCTTACTCAGGAGGAGTGTGACGAGAAGGAAGGCCCCGAAGGAGAGGCTGCTGAAGGCAAAGAAAAAGAGGATGATGAGTCAGAAGAGGGATATGAAAGTCTCGAGGATCCTTTCCCACCTGAAGCAAGAAGGAGGCCAACAGAGGAAGATTTGGACAAGGATTTTGACCCGAATGAGGAGGTAGGGAAGAAGCCTTAGCTTGTAAATTTTGCTAAAACTTTGGCTGTGTTACCTCTGCTAACACTTTGACCTGTCCTATATACAGGTCCCTCCTGAAACTCAGAAAAGACGACGTCGATGTCCGCGACATCTCGCTGGACAAGACGGAGTAGAGGAAAGGAGAGCAGAGGCAACAACCACAGAGATGGATCACGATGCCTCTGCTCCATAAACTCAAGACACAACCACGACTACCAAGCCTAAGAGGAAACAAGGGGATAGAAAAGGAAATCTATATCCAGATAAGGCTTGCTATGTGATAACGAAGGTTGGGCCAGCAGGGGAGATCCTTGAGCCAAAGGAATTAAGAGGACGATTCCGTAATGCGATCGGGGCCCTAGTAAGAGATAAATTGAACCCAACAATCCCTAACTGGAAAGAGGTACCAGAGAACATAAAGAATGCACTATGGGATAGGCAGCTGAAGGTCAATTTTAGATTTCCGGAGGGTAAGCACGAATTGGTAAAAAAAATGCTATCAGGATGATGGGAGAGTCATTTCGACATTGAAGGTCGGAGCTTCACACGAAGTATATCCAAAAGGGGTTAACTCCCTTCAACGAGTTCGGCAAAATAACTCCTAGTCAATGGGAGGAGCTCGTGGCTCAGAAGACTTCAACGGAGGCATTGGAGCTCAGTGCTCGTAACACCGAGCTAGCGAAGAGGAACAAACACCACCATCATCTAGGCCCCGGTGGCTACTATGCCAAGGAAGAGAAGTTTAGGAAGATGGATGAAGAGGCCGCAGCTGCTGGGAATATCGATGTGATGAAGTTGAAGGTATGCTCAAGGAACTAGATATATGTGTGGAGTACAGAACCATCCGACAGTAATCTTAAGTTTGATAAGCCAGAGACCCAAGAGGCGGTATCAAGGATACTAAAATATGCTGAAGACAAAGAGACGGGCTCATTCAATCCTTCCAGAGAGAGGGACGAGCTTAGCCTTGGCTTGGGAAACAAGGAGCACACAGGCCACACCAGGGGGGCTAGGGAAAAGGATGACATGAAAGCAAGGATTCGAAGAGGACGGACACATGTACAAGAAACATGGCCAAGACCGGGAGACTAGTCTTGAGCTCCAAGTGAAGGCTCTAGTTGCGAAGGCACTGGAGGAGCAAGGAATGTCTACGGAGCCATGTATATTAGTGACGCCACCGGGAGAAGTGGCATTAGTTACTAGCCCTCCGAAAGTTCCTAGCAGCCAAGGTTCCACTGCAGCCACAACCTCAGTCGATCTCATACGGGAACCTACTAGTTGCACCTTGGTGTTTCTCAGCGGCCGGCAGAACACTGTGATAGAGGTGGCAACGGGTGTTGCAACATCCTCCCGGTGGCTTACACCACAATATAAGATACCGCCGGACTATACTAGGGTCGAGGTGCATACAGTGAAGCCCGTGTTCATGCAGTGGAGGATAGACTACGCAACTCCTGAGGGGCTAGTGTTACTCGAAGACGTTATGGGGTAGTTCATCCTCTGGCACAAACGGGACATTATATTGACTGCTTCTTCGCCGCCTCCCTCTCTCCCAAATTTGGAGCGAGTTGTTGAGGCTGGGGAGATATTTTCACCGTCTCATGACCCCCACATTCCTGAGATGCCACATTCTTCCCCGCCTTCTATCGAGCATGTGCCTGATGAGATGCCACAACCTTCTCCAGCTCGTACTGGGCAAGTGCATCATGAGATGCCACAGTCTTCTCAACAAGCACAACCGATACATGAACAACGAGTGCCTCCTGAAGAAGAGTGATGCACAAGAAGATGAGGACGTGCCTGAATGGGAACTCCGAAAGAAGATTCCAATCCACATAAGGCCAGTTTATGTTCCGATCAAAGAACGTCTCGTCGGTGTCCAAGTGGTATTCCCATGATCAGTTCTAGCCTGAAAACAAGTTAAAAAGTCCCATCACGGGGTTCTGAGGAGGCCGTCAATAGCAAACTTCACCAAATTGCCAAAGCAATATCCAAATGTTGATGCCATCGAATGGTCAAAGGATTGCCCGAAAAAATATGAAAGAGGCAAGCCCTTCCTACCAAACCGGGACATCCAGTGCCTACCACTTGGAATGAGAAGGTTCCATGATTGGTACTTGCGTGTTCTCCCAATGAGCATAGATATCATACAAGCATGCTTTCCCACCGGCACATTTGGAAGCCCAGCCAGGAAAATTGTCTTTGACTTCAATGACATGCGCACATGCTTTCACCTGGGAGAAATGGAGATGAATCTAATTCGCACGTGGTGCCTGTAAGTCCTTGTCCTCCTGATATGATATGAATGTAATCTTTGAATTTTGTTGTAACTAACCCACGCCGTGATTTGTAAAATGTAAGTGCACATTGTCAAACAAATGCCAATTGTGAAAGCCGGGTATGTAGACCCTCAAGCTACAGCCCAAACAAATTTTAATTACCCTAAACGGTGGACACTGGATGCCAAAGAGCTAGCAGCTGCAAAGACTCTTCGGGAGAAAGAGCGCATCCGTAGTGAGCTAAGGGAAGAGTCCCTTAAGGTTGCGGCATACATTGCCTTGGCTTTCAAAAATCTCCAACACCACTCTACTATATGGCTACCATACAACTTTGAGTAAGCTCAACTCTATACTTAAAGCTTTGTTCGATATATTTCATTCGATGCAAAAGGGCTTATCTAGTTCTATGATTAAATCCATGCAGCAACCACTGGATTTGTATGGCCATCGACGTCGGGAGGAGCATGGCATGGGTCTTTGATTCATTAGATAAGGACACGGTGACATACAAAGACTTCATATCAATTCTCAAGACGTATACATATCGACAATCCTCATTAGCTTATATGTTTGTATACATACTTGTAACGTTCACTTTTGGATACTAACAAGTTGTATTTGCTAAAATAATTCGAAAAGGGCATTTAGGTTCTATGTCACTAATCATCATGGAAGGCATGATCCAACAAGGAAGGAAAAGCTGGCTATAAAAACACTATGTGCGGTAAGTGTAACTTACTTCTTCAGTACTCCGTTACATGGCTGTCAAAAGCATTACTTAATATTTTCATATGCAAAACACACAGTGCCCCAAGCAGAAGCTTGGGAGTGTACATTGTGGATACTATATATGTTCTATGATGGGTAACACCGGTGCCTACAGGAGACACCCCTTAAGGGTAAGTTTGAACCTCTTCACCCGTAGTATAAAAACTTCGTAAATGGTATGAAATACTAAACTGAAACTTGTTTTCTTGTAGTGGAGAGAAGAGAAAGGAATGAAAAGAGACCCATACAAGGATGACCAACTCTTAGAGCTCGTCGGCGACCTTTGCAACTTCACATTGGACCAGATTGTACACGTCAGAGGCGCCTACCATGACCGAGAGTCTGACTTAGGTACAAATCCTCAGTACCAACACCTTCGTGAGACTGAAAGGCTAGCTCTAGGACATTGATAACAATGTGTATGGAATTTGTATATTTAATGATGGATTGTATATATTCATGTGAATTGGACTTGTAATTGTAGTTTATAGAATACTCTTATGCTTGTAGTCGCGGTCGTGGGGTGTTCGGCAACGCGAACGTTGGTCACGGGGCGTTCGGCAACGCGAACGCGGTTCGGAACGTTGGTCGCGGGGCGTTCGGCAACGCGAACGCTGTTCGGAATGTTGTTGTGGGACGTTCGGCAAAGTGATTTTGAATTGAAAATTTATTTTTTTTGCGGGAAAATATACTGTAGAGGCGGTTCTAGATTGAACCGCCCCTACAAATACCTGTTTGTAGGGGCGGCTGGTAACAAGAGCCGCCCCTACAAATATATTTATAGGGGCGGCTGGAAACACTAGCCGCCCCTACAAATCGTTTTGTAGGGGCGGCCTGAGAACCGCCCCTACCAATGCATGATTTGTAGAGACTCTTGCGTAGGGGTGGTTGAGCAAACCGCTCCTACAAATGGTCTACAACCGTCCCTACAAATGCTTTTTGACGTAGTGGTGGCTTTTTATGGCGGGCATCTAAACATCCCCTTAATTATTTGGTCACTCGTGGTCGTGGCATGCATAGTGCTTCGCTAGTGGGCTTATCCCGTCACTAAAAATTGCTATTTTTTAAGGCTGACTTCTAATTTCTAAAAAGTACTTTTATAGATGGGTTCAAACGCCAGCTAACTTTGTTGCATAATCATCTCTTTTTTCTTGACCATGCAGTGGCACGTATTTTATTAAGCAGAAGTTAATCACCTCCAAAATTAGTTATTTTCTATAGAACCTTGGCAGAGTTGGTTATAACCATCCTTAAAAATCTGAACGGACCGTTGCTAAAAATATACTATCATAGTGTCATAAGGCTTTGTTTGGATCTCATGTACTCCAAAATTTAGATCATTTTAGGTCTTGAGGCTTCAAATAGAAGATCTAAACTACTGTGTAATGTTTAATCTACCTCACAAAATTCTCCACCAATTTTGCCGCCTACCGTGCAGCTGCATTGCGGGACTGACGGTCAATGGACCAGCTCTATGGGAACGAAGCAGCCGGTTTGCGAGTGCGACTCGGCGATGGTTGGTGAGCGTTTTGACCGAGCTGGGGCGTCAGGCGTCAGCGCCCAGTGCTCATTTGCTCACCAACCGAGGTGCGCGTGGGAAGCATCTACGGGACGGCCGCGCGTCCTGTGCATTGTGGCCGGGACCGGCGGGGGAAAGACGTCTCTGGCGTCGTCGTATTCGTATTCGTATTCGCATCGTATCTGATGGAGTGGTCAGTGGCGTCAGCGGCTTGGACTTGCCGCGTGCTACTTCTGTAGCAGTAGTAGTTCGGTGGGCAGGTAGCTCGCTCGGTGCTCGCGGGGTGTTCGGATAAGCCCCTTGGCCAATCGTGCCCGTCCCGATTTGGGTGCACGAGTCAAGCTCTCGTGTGGCTACCAACCCACTTTGGCAACTCCTTTTCATTTCACATATATTCTACATCATCGGCAGGTAACTCGGCATCCTTAATGTGTTGGGAAGAAGGAGAATGCATGCACACTCTTCTTGCACCCAGTTATTAATTTATCCAGTAGCGAGAAAGAGTGTCCAATTTGATCAAACTAGCATTGCAAAACAATGTATTCCTACTATGTTCAGTCCTCTGGAGTGGTTTCAAAGAACTTTGGGTGCACAGTGAGCAATGTGTTGGGGGCGTGCCCCGTCTATGGGCACCCTGTGTGGCTCGATCGCCATCCTGGTTCCTCGCAGGAGCGAAATAACGGGAGTTGGACTCCGGCGCACTCAACATCTCGCTATAATAAAAGGCGACAGGGCTGGCTGTGTGTGAAGAGAAGGATGAGTCGAGCCCCTTTCTCGCCTCAGCGAAGTAAGGGCGCCACTTGCCGTCCCATTCTTAGAATTCCCTTTTCGCCATGGCGAAAGGATGAACTCTGCGGCCGGGACCAGGTCATGCCTGGTTCTTTTCCTTTCACCCTAGCGGCAGGCCCGCTGACGATCTTGGTTATTCGCTCTGGCGAATAGCTGTTAACGGTTTGTTCGATCGTTTCTGTAGATTTCGCCAAAGGAGGGCGCACAGTCGGTTTCGGCTGTTCACCCAAGCGAATAGCTGCTAACGGTTTGATTGATGGTTTCTGCAGGTTTCGCCAAAGGAGGAGCCGCTCGCCTTCGCATGGCTGACAGCTTCTGTCGCTGTGCGCCCCCCTAGTCGGTTGGACAGGCGACATAAGGCGGAGCTGGTCGGACCTCTCCGGACCGGCATTATCCGGGGAAGGCGGGTACTCCAAATGACGAACAAGCCCAAAGCTATGGGGAATATTCCCCGAATGTGTAGTAGTTGAGAGGCATTTACGTCCTATGAGAAGCCTACGGGCGTGTATAAATAGCCCCTATTGAGGGAATGTAAAGTGGGAGAAAACAAGTTCCATGAAATTGTTCATCTTGTTTTGCTCAAGTCTCGTTTTGCCCATTTCTCGTGCTTGATTTTGCTCGAGCGGCAACCGGTGTTCAAAGGCCTTGGCCTAGAACAACATTGGCACCCACCGTGGTTGTTGCTTGAGCTTATCATGGCATCAAAGAAGCAGAAGACGGATAAAGTAGGACCATCCATGACTACAATAGTTGCGGCGGCAGCGGAAGCAGCCGCACAAAATGATGCAGCAGCAGCTACGGAACCACCTACGCCACAACCGCAGATGGATAATACCGCAGGGCCAGGAGGGCAAGAGCAAACGCCGGAAGGTGACGTCGAAGAAGTCGACATCGACCAAAACGCGTGATGAGGTCAAAGAAGATGAAGATGGTGAGATCACTGAGCAAGCTAGAAACCTCAAGACGCTGAATCAGTACCAGTAAGACATCCTTAGACTCCAAAACAAGAAGGAGCAGCTGCTCAGGCAAGCCACTGCCCGTAACAGAGCCGAACAGACGTAGAGGGCAATTAGGGAAGCCGAAATCTAGAGGGATAGATTGGCAAGAGAAATTCAAGGACTGCAGGGAGCAGGAGCAGGAGGTGCCATTCGCGCTGGCGGAAACATCATAATACCATATGATAATCTTCTAGAAGAAGACAAAAGTGCATATGACCCCACTTCACCATTATTGAAAGAACTCCAGTTGTATCCGTGGCCAGCCGGCTACAAGCCTCGCATTCTGGTTTTCGACAGAAACACAAACCCGAGGAAGTTCCTTGCAAGTTATAAAACCGTGGTAACGTCAGCCAGGGGAGACGCTCAAATCCTCACAAAGTCACTCATCATGGCGGTCAAGGACATTGCACACGATTGGTACACCTCGCTGAAGCCTTTATCTATCAGG
The DNA here is from genome assembly GCF_019320115.1 of Miscanthus floridulus. Lineage (NCBI taxonomy): Eukaryota > Viridiplantae > Streptophyta > Magnoliopsida > Poales > Poaceae > Miscanthus > Miscanthus floridulus. The sequence continues at coordinate 109,778,422 of NC_089587.1, read as the reverse complement.
TCCTGGGGCCAAGTTAGAGCAGAACTAGTGTCCACTTTCCAAGGTTACCACCCAGGAATGAAAACAACGAGAGATTTCCTAAACTGCATCCAGCGAGACAATGAATCCCTGTCTGAGTTTTTGGAGAGATTTATTCAAACCAAAGCTCAGGTTCCAAATGCGCCAAAGAAGGTTATTGTGGCAGAACCTCCTAAGAAATCGGGCCCATATGCACCTATCGTTGTCTTAACAGACCTCGGATAGCGTACACGAGTTCTCAACAACTCAACAGGTCTATCGGGTGTGGGGGTATTAACCCCTATACCCTTACGGCTAGGCTTGGACCGGCCCGGATCAGTGGGTTCGGTCCACCAAAAGACTACGCGCGGCCCGGCCAACCTGTTCAGAGTCCCGCGTAAGGAGTCAAAACAGATTTGGCGACCAAGCAAGATCCTGGTTGGTTAGAATAGGAATCCTTATCCGGCCATGTATGGCAATTGTAACTGGCTAGGATTAGTTTCCAGATCTATAACCCTGCCTTCCGAACTATATAAGGCGGGCAGGGGGCCCCTCTAAAAAACATCTCTCATTAACATACAGCAATACAATCAGACGTAGGACGTAGGTATTACGCCTTCTTGGCGGCCGAACCTAGATAAAACCTCGTGTCTGTCTTACGTCACCGTCTTGTTTGTGGCTTGCGCATCTGTCTGCCAACAATCTACTACCTTGGGCATACCCCTAGGTAGACTGCCGACCATATTTCGTCGACAGTGGCGTGCCAGGTAGGGGGTGTGCGTACTGCTCTCCAAGCGAACAAGACGGTCATCACCTCCGGCCCCATGGCTACGCCAAGCGGACTCATGTTCACCGTCGGCCAGATCACCTGGACCACCGGCTCCGACGACTTCATCGCCATGGCCACGGAGGAGGCGCGGATTCAATCTGCGTCAACCACTACCTCACCTGCATCGGCTACGGCTCCGACCACGGTGGGTGTGGCTCCGACCACGGTGGATACGGCTCTGACCACGGTACATCTGGCTCCGACCATGCCCGCATCATCTTTATCCACGCCAACAACCCATCATTCGCCCCCGCTACAAAGGGAAGCAGATCGACAACACCGACCTACTCGATTCCATTGATCGGGTCGGCACCAAACTCGCCGAAACCCTAGCTCTGGTAAGTACGATTCAAAGTCAACCTAATGAGCAGGTAACCGCTCCCCACAACAGATCTACCCGACCAGTTCGGGCCAGTCGCCCTGCATGGCTTGGTACAGATCTCGTGGTCATATCTACTCCCGAAGGGCGCTCCGCTCGTCGCCGGCCAGCCTCCGCAACGGGCCTCTGGCTCTCCAAGTACGAAGCCTTGATGGAGAACCACTAGGTCTAGCCCTACGGCCTGCGAAACGCTGCCTCCAGCTATGCGTATAACCTACAACGCCGCTTGAATCTGTGTTTTATGCACCAACCTCGGCCGAAGCCACGCAACTTCATCAACATGATCCAGATCGAAGACTATCAAGAAGGATCCGTCCACACAGTCCAAGAGGGCGACTCTAGCTCCTCGTTTGGCATCATATCTAATACCTCCGTCCACACTGAGCTCCAGCATCACAACGATGAAGTTGTCGAATACGATATGGATATCCTAGACCACGCCTCGCAGGCCCCACAATTCCCGTCTTTCCCGCCAAGGCGAGGGGATTTGATCAACGTTGTCAGCAATGATGAACCACCAGCAGTTGGCAAAATGGAACAAGAAAGGACCGCGCGCGAGGCACGCAATATTGACCGGTTTAATCGCCGGCAAATCAAAGCTGAAGCAGAAGAGGAGGCACGACGCGTAAGGGTCTAGCCACGCGACCTCAACAATGCCTTCGACGGGGTGGGGGACAAACAAGTCTTCAAGACTCCAAGTGCCAACGTAGCTGTCGCCATGGCAACAATGCAGCGGCTACCCAACACTCTCGAAACCCAGGCAGTTCACGATGATATACAAGCCTATCTGACGGCTGCTATGGCTCAGACCGTAGAGATGGTGAATCAAGCCCGGGCTCCATCTGTTTCAATCGAATCAAGCCACAGCCGCCAATACTCAAGTCACTCACAGCCACTCAACCAACGTGGCTCGCGCAACAACGACCCATCAGACAACCGTCAAGGTAGAAACGGTGGTCATGATGGTGGTCGGGACGATAACCGTTGTCGGGAGGATAACCGTCGCGACGTTTGGGATGATAACCGCCGTGATAACCATGACAATCGCCGCGATAACCACGATCGTAGGGCTAATCCAGATGGCAATCGAGATCGCCGCGATGGCAATAACGATCTCCGCCATTACCTCGATGGACGTGATCTGCGCGCTCGCATCAACCAGAGAGCCAACGATTGTGCATCCCATGAAAGCTATCGCCGTATGGAATATGACACTGCCCATGGCCCACTGGGTTTGAAGCAGTTTACTCCACACCTTCGCCAAGTCATATGGCCCAAGAATTTCAAGCTCGAGAAACTTCAGAAGTACGACGACAAGGAAAACCCAGAATTATGGGTCATGCTCTACGAAACTACGTGCAGATCAGCCATGGAAGACAAGCATGTCATGTCTAACTACTTCCCAGTCGCTGTTGGCCATGCAGGTCACCAATGGCTGGTCAGCTTGCCGGCGAACTACTTTGATTCTTGGTAGGAGCTCAAGCAAGCCTTCATCGACAATTTCATCGCTACTTGTGAACAACCGGGCAACAAGTACGATCTGTAACGGATCTGAGATCGGAAAGATGAGCCACTGCGCGAGTACGTCCGGTGTTTCTCAGAGATGCGCATCAAGGTCCCATCAATCTCTGACAATGAGGCAATCGAGGCTTTCATCACTGGCCTACGCTTCCATGATGCCCTAAGAGATAAGCTCCTCCAGAAGAGACCTGAATCGGTCACAGCGCTCCTGGCCACCGCTAAGAAATATGCGGACGCTGATGACGCTAAGAAGATAATTATTGAAGAAGCAGCAAGGGTTCCACGCTTCGACCACCCCCCACACCACGACGATTACCGTGACAACCGTGGTCAGAATGACAATTTTGACCGCCGCAACCAGCACAATGACTCCCGCAACCACCGCGACCAACGTAATCAGCGGCGTAGCCGCCGTGACGATTACAGGAGCAAGCGTGCTTGGGAAGACGACAGCGAGGTCAATACTGTTCATCGGAGGCAAAGTGTCCATCGAGACCAAGCGGGAACGCAAGCTGCTCGCCCATGCTTACTTGAACGTGGCCAACGCCGACAACCTCCTCACCGATCCGCGGCTCCCTCCGTGGTCCCACCGCGAAATCTCTTTTAGCAGAAAGGACCAATGGGCCGCAATACCTGAGCCAGGACGTTTTCCCCTAGTCCTCGATCCTTGTATCAATAAGGTCCAGTTCGACAGAGTACTGATCGACGGCGGCAGCTCCATCGATATACTGTTCAAGAACAGTCTGCCTGCCTTGAAGATAGCTCAGGCGGATCTCAAGCCATACGAGGCACAATTCTGGGGTGTTCTCCCCAGATAGAGCTCTACACCTCTCAGGCAGATCACGCTACCTGTGCAGTTTGGGACCCTAGACCACTTCCGCACCGACTACGTCAACTTTGTGGTCGCTGACTTCGACAGCACCTACCATGCTATTCTTGGTCGACCGTCGCTCACCAAGTTCATGGCCATACCTCATTATAGGTATTTGGTGCACCAGATGCCTACCGAGAAAGGAGTTCTAACCCTCCGAGGCAATGTGTACGCAGCTTATACCTACGAGGACGACAGTTTCAAAATCGCAGAGGATCACGACCTCTCTATTCGCATGGTCGAAACCATGCTCGATGCCAAGAAGACCTCGGCCAACCACCTGGAGATCCCAGAGCTCATGGCTCCTCGCAAGAACATCAAGTCTAAGGAGCATAAGGTGATCCAGCTGGTTGACGGCGATCCCAGTAGAACGGCCCTTATCGGGGCCAACTTGGATCCCAAAAAGGAAGACGCGCTCGTCAGGTTCCTGAGGAGCAACGTGGATGTGTTCGCATGGAAACCTGCTGACATGCCCGGTGTACCTCAGAACTTGATCGAGCACTCCTTGAATGTCAACAGCATGGCCAAACCTATCAAGTAGAAGCTACGATGGTTCGCTCGTGACAAAAAGGAGGCGATTAGGGTAGAAGTTACACGACTTTTGGCAGCCGGATTTATTAAAGAAGTGTATCATCCGGAGTGGTTAGCCAACCCGGTTCTTGTACGCAAAAAGAATAATGAATGGAGAATGTGCGTTGATTACACTGATCTCAACAAACACTACCCTAAGGACCCCTTCAGCTTACCTCACATAGACGAGGTCGTAGATTCAACCGCCGGTTGCGAGCTCCTTTCCTTTCTCGATTGCTACTCTGGTTATCACCAGATCGCTCTCAAAAAGGATGACCAGATTAAGACATCTTTTATCACGCCTTTCGGCGCCTACTGCTACATGACCATGTCGTTCGGGCTTAAGAATGCCAGAGCTACCTACCAACACGCTATACAAGCTTGCCTCAAAGACGAGATAAAAGATGACCTCATCGAGGCTTATGTTGATGATATAGTCGTCAAGACCAAGGAAGCACATACCCTTGTTGACAACCTGGAACGCACCTTTGCAGCCCTTAACACATTCCAGTGGAAATTAAACCCAAAGAAGTGCATCTTTGGTGTTCCTTCTAGCATACTACTTGGCAACGTCGTCAGTCACGATGGCATACGCCCTAACCTAGAGAAAGTCAAAGCTGTCTTGGACATGAAGCCGCCCAAGAAGGTGAAGGATGTTCAGAAGCTCACCAGGTGCATGGCTGCCCTCAGTCGTTTCATATCAAGATTAGGCGAAAAAGGATTACCATTCTTCAAACTACTCAAAGCATCTGAAAATTTTGAGTGGTCGGAGAAAGCAGACGCTGCCTTCACACAGCTGAAATAATACCTTACGTCACCTCTGGTCCTCACTGCTCCAAGAGAAGATGAAACACTGCTGCTTTACATTGCGGCTACTAATCGAGTAGTCTCCACGGCCATGGTGGTCGAGCGAGACGAGCCCAACCACGTCTACAAGGTACAGCGACCAATCTATTTCATTAGTGAGGTACTCAATGAGTCCAAGACTAGGTACCCGCAGATTCAGAAGTTGATCTACGCCATACTGATAACATCCCAAAAGTTGAAACACTACTTCGACGGATATCGTGTGGTGGTCATCCAAAACAAATTTCATAATTTTTGGAATTATACAGTGGCCTACAAAAATCATGGAAATTGCATTTATCAATTAATGGACTAAATATTTGAACATTAAAAATTTATTCAAACTTCAAGTTTCATATTTTTAAACCATACTAGAACATGTACAGAAGCTACACACAAATTTTTAGAATTTTTGGAGCTATGATTATTTTCCTACAAATTTTCAAAGATTCAGCACTATTCAAAATCAGAAAATATCAAAACCTTACTATTCTTCTCTTTCTGTCTCACTGACAACCCGACCCCACTCGTCAGTGACACATAACAAGACACGGCAGCGCTGCCATCACTGGCTGGCCCAAAACACGCCGACGGCGACGCTCCGGCGAGGCAGACCGCACCTAAATGATCTACACCATCCTACGAATCCATCCCAGTCCTCAGAACGGTAGCAGGCGCACCGAAGGAAGCTCCATGCCGGCCATGGCGGCGTGGGTGCGACGGCACACGGAGTAACCCCGGCAACGAAGCAGTAGAGACTAAAGCGAAGCGAGCATCACGTTCAGTAGCTCACCACGATCACGCCGGTGCATTTGGTGATGACGGAGACGGTCTGGAATGACGTGGCCACGGTGAGGTCGATGGTGGCGGTACTCTGGCCGGCTCCGAGGAAGAAGAAGTTGCGCTGGGCGATTTCGGCCAACCCAAGCAACACGAGCAAGCCGAAGAGGAGCGCAAGGCTGAGGCGATCGCGTTGGCGTAGCTAGGCACGACGGACGCGGCTCGACGGTGGCTACAGCGAGCGGCGGAGCTGACTAACGGTGGAGCAGAGCAAAGGGGAAAAACGAGATACGACAGCGGCGATTGCTGCTATTTATAGACGGGAAGGGGACGTCCGGCGTCGACAGCGCACGAACGAGCTCGCCATGGTGCCGGCTGCATGTCAACGCGCGAGGAAGCGGCGCAAATCGATCGGCGGCGACAACTGCGTGGCGCCGGCGGCAAGCAGAGAGGTGGCGCTCGGCTGATTTTCAATTTTGGAGTATTTACAGAATTACCACTGTGTTAATTTTGCAAATTACTCACAAATTTTCTAAAGAAGTTGAAAATCTCCAAAAATAAAAGTTGCTCAACTTTTCAAACTCTACAACTTTGCTTCAAGGAACATTTTCAAATTCTGCCTCCATTTTGAAATTTGAATTTGGGGTGCATTTGAGTATTTGAATCATTTCAAAATTACTCCAAATTTTATATGTAAACTTTAAAAACTTTGAATACCAAAGTTGATCCTTATAAAATAATCTTCAACTTTGCTTTTTGTCACAACCCCAAATTCCAAATGGATTTTGAATTAGACAAAAGGGGCAAAAAGGACTTTTATGATTTGAATTTGAATTTAAATTTGATTTGTTTACCTTTTACTTTAACTTTGATTTTTGACCAGTAACAAGGCCCATTAGGGTTATTTGAGTCAAATGACACATGGCCTCACATGATCACATGAAATTTGACTCTTGTGGTCATGATCTTTATTTAGGGTTTTGAATCACATCACATAAAATAACAACATTATGAAATAAAGCTTATTTAGTTAATGCATTCAAAATTTTCTACTTTATGAATGCTTTGCAATGCACATGATGACATGTCAAGTTTTAGTACTAGGTCAAAACACTAGAGGTGTTACAACCCTTTCCCCTTAAAGAAATCTCGTCCCGAGATTTAAAACCTAAGGCTAAGTAATGGAAAAGGAAATGTGTCAAGCCAACACATCATAACTTTATTAAAAAGGCTAGTGAGGGGGTTTTCCATTCTGTTGACAAACGAGACAAGTCACAATATAGACAAGGTATTGCAACTAGATAGAAGCGAAGAAGTCAGGAAAGTTTTCTTCTAAGTAATCCTCGGACTCCCAAGTAGCTTCATCTTCAGTGTGTTGATTCCATTGTACTTTGTAGAACTTGATTGTACATCTTTGAGTAACTCGATCTTTCTGATCTAAGACTCTAATGGGGTACTCGGCATAAGTCAAATCAGGTTCTAATTCTACATCACCAAAGTCGATCACTTGGTCAGGTACTTGAAGACACTTCTTTAACTGAGATACATGAAAGATATCATGCACAACTAACATGTGATCTGGTAGCTTGACGCGATAGGCGACCGGTCCACACCATTGTTGGATTTGAAAAGGACCTACATAACGGGGCACCAACTTTCCCCGAATCCCAAAACGATGAACTCCTTTCATCGGTGATACCTTGAGGTAGACATGATCTCCCACTTTGAATTCTAGCAGTCGTCTCCTCTTATCAGCATAGCTTTTCTGTCGGGATTGAGCTACCTTCATATTGGCTTGTATGAGTTTAACTTTCTCTTTAGCTTCCTTGACCACATCTGGCCCAAAGAACCAATGTTCTCCAGCTTCTGACCAATTTAAAGGTGTCTAGCATCTACGGCCATACAATGCTTCAAATGGTGCCATTTTAATGCTCTCTTGATGGCTATTATTATATGAGAATTCAGCTAAGGGAAGGCATTCATCCCATTTAGCACCAAAGGAAAGGACACATGCTCTCAACATATCTTCAAGAATTTGATTTACCCTCTCAGTCTGTCCATCTGTTTGCGGATGATAAGCAGAACTACGGATAAGTTTAGTTCCCAAAGACTCATGTAGACTTTTCCAAAACTTGGATACGAATAATGACCCTCTGTCAGAGACAGTGGTCTTGGGTGCCCCATGCAGACTGAAGATTCTATCAAGGTAAAGCTTTGCATATTGTTCCGCTCGATATTTATCTCTAACTGGTAAGAAATGAGCTATCTTGGTTAGGCGATCAACAATAACCCATATGGAATTGTAGCCTACAGATGTCCTGGGCAATCCCACGATAAAGTCCATGCAGATATCTTCCCACTTCCAAGATGGAACTAGCAATGAATGTAATGGACCTGCAGTCTTCATATGAACCGCTTTGACTCTCTGACAAATATCACACTTGGCTACATATTGAGCTATTTCTATTTTCATTTTAGTCCACCAATATCTCTTTCTTAGATCATGATACATTTTGTTATTACCCGGGTGAATGGAGTATCTTGTAGAATGAGCTTCATCAAGAATCTGCTTTCACAGCTCTGAATTCTTGGGTACTACCAATCTATCCTTGAACCATACAACATCTGATTCATCAATCTTGAAACATGTTGGTTTTCTAGATCTGACTTTGTCCTTGATATGGGCTATGCCCTTACTTTTCCGTTGAGCATCAATGATCTGATCTTTGATAGTGGACTCAACTACAATATTGGATAGGGAACCTTGTTCTATAATTTGTAAATTCAGATGCTCCATCTCTTGACACAATGTTCGTTGCATAGGTTCTACAATCAGACAATGGCAATGCCTCTTGTGACTTAGGGCATCAGCAACCACATTAGCCTTGCCCGGATGATAATGCACTTCTAAGTCATAATCTTTGATAAGTTCTAACCATCTTCTTTGCCTCATATTCAACTCTAACTGAGTGAAGATATATTTCAAACTTTTGTGATCCATATAGATATGATAGATATTGCCCAATAAATAATGCCGCCAAACCTTGAGTGCATGAACAACAACGGCTAATTCAAGATCATGGGTGGGATAATGTTCTTCATGCTTCTTGAGTTGTCTAGAAGCGTACGCATGACTCTGCCTTCTTGCATAAGAACACAACCAATACCAATTCTGGATACATCACAATAGATATCAAATGGTCTCTCGATATCAGGTTGTGCTAATACTGGTGCAGTTGTTAGCAATATCTTCAATGTCTGAAAGGCCTTCTCACATTCTGTTGACCATACAAACTTAGTTTGATTTTTCAGTAGTCCAGTAATTGGCTTCACAATTCTGGAGAAGTCAGGGATGAACCGACAATAATACCCTGCCAACCCTAGAAAACTACGAACTTGATGAACAGTTGTAGGTGCTTTCTAGTTAAGGACTTCTTCTACCTTGCTCGGAACAACAGCTATTCCACCAGCAGATAGCACATGACCCAAAAATTGTACTTCCTCCAACCAAAATGCACATTTACTGAATTTGGCATATAGTTGGTGATCTCTTAATCTTTGTAGAATAATGCGAAGATGTTCCGCATGTTCCTCTTTGCTTTTAGAGTAGATAAGAATGTCATCAATGAACACCACTACAAACTTATCCAACTTGGGCATGAAAACTGAGTTCATCAGGTACATAAAATGTGCTGGGGCATTGGTCAGCCCAAAAGACATGACTAGATACTCATATAGACCATATCGGGTAGTAAACGCTGTCTTCGACACATCTTCTCGTCTGATCTTAATCTGGTGATAGCCTGATCTCAAGTCTATCTTCAAGAACACCTTAGCTCCTGCAAGTTAATCAAAAAGCAAATCAATTCGGGGTAAGGGGTATTTGTTCTTTATGGTGACTTCATTTAACGGTCGATAGTCAACACATAACCTTAAGGTTTGGTCCTTCTTCTTCACGAAGATAGCAGGGCATCCCCAAGGTGATGAACTGGGTTGAATGAAACCCTTGTCTAACAACTCTTGTAGTTGCATTTTTAATTCTGCTAGTTCTTTGGGTGGCATCCTATATGCTTGTTGACACAAAATGTGACGTACTGTGCCTCACACACAGCAAGCCGAAAAGCGTGGCTTCAATTGGGTTCCCGGGTGTTTCGTGATCCGGAAGCGTGCCAGTCAGTTTGACCTGAAAACTAACAAGGGATAAAACAATTAAATGTCAAACCGGAACATGTCGGGTAATACCGGACAGTTCCACATGTACGGCCCTGAAGCCACTTACAACGACATACGGCTATAGAGAGCTGTCTGCCAACAAATTCATAAACCATTCAGCTAATCGTAAGGTAAATGCACGTAAAAACCTAATTGCCGAATGCATGTGCATGGGAAGACACGTTTGAACAAGTGAAATTAATTATGAGTTAATGCATAACCAAGCTCAGCAATCCAACCGAATTGGGATCCATGAAGAAGGAACGTACAAATAAAAGCGATTAAACTAAACTAAAACCTGCATCTGCCGCACGATACCTAGTTTCGTTAAAGCTTAAACGTGATTAACATGCATGAACCCGCAACATGTGACAATCTAGATTAAGACAATTCGGCCACTATGAGCATGTTATCTATTTTGCAAGGGTAATATAAGAATAGACAATGATCGTTGAAGCACGAGTAAAACCACAAGAGAAAGAAGTCCGAACAATATCAATCTAGATTGGGCAGAAGTGTGTTACAAATATATAAGAGGTTTAAAACATGCAACACTGGATAACTTAATGAATCTATTTAGATTTGCCATATCTAATATAGAGCCGATAACTATCTCGCCTTCACTAAGCATATGAGTAAACGCCTGCCGCACGGTATCTACTCATAAACGAAGCATAAGCAAAGACTTCTTGATTGTCAAGCAAAGATCCGCCGCACGACCATTGAAAACAAACAAGACTGCTTGCACCATGTCTAAATCCACCGCATGATACTAAACATGATAACAAGGTTGTCGGAACTTACGGAGGTCGACGGATCGATGATTCCTCTCGAAGAACTCGACGACACGACAAGAGGACTCGAAAGTTGGCACGGGGCCGGTTGTATTGATTTGGTTGTGAACCCTTCTTACAATGGTCGAGGGTCAACATTTATACCCTAGACAAAATGTGAGTCCTAAAGGACTACGATTTACAAAGGAACTTCTAAACAAACTTGGAAACTTACGATTCCTTACCCTAAACTTATAGATTCCTTTATTAATACAACTCTCATCTTTCCGATCGGTCTTGCCTGCCATCTTCTGTTTTCCCGAATGGAGTTACCGCCTTCCAGAATAACCGACCGCACAAGCATTTAGCCGACCGCTTGCGTTGTTTGCCGAACACCCTTCTTCCCGCATGTGGGTCTACCTGTCATCTTCCAGAATCGACCAAAATCCAGTGTTAACACATGCCCCCTCAATTTCGGGATAAAAGTTGTTTTATTCTGAAATTGACCACAAGCTCTTTCATCCTCCTAGGTCATCACCGTTCAAAACCGCAGCCGCTGCCCAAAAATTCAAGCTTTCAGCGCAACCTCGGACCTCCTTCCAATCTTCAATGGCAACCCAGGACGAAATTCCAGAGGTAAACTTCATTTATATTCGGCAACTTTCATCTCATCCTTCCGCTCCTCTTTTGATTTACTCCCCTCTGATTTCAATCATCTTCTAAAGGAGTACAAGAGCCAGATTTTGATCCCTTATGCTGCCAACCCCGACTCCTATTTCCTCGGCCCAATGGGAAATCCTGACCCTTCTGAAATCATTGAGAAGGAAACCCAAAGAATTCCTTTCAATTCTGGGATTACCTCACCAAACCGATGGCCAAACACATTCAAGAATTGGCCATTTCCCCCAATCACCGGATGGCGTAACTGGTACAGGAGAATGTTGGAGAAGAGCAGCAGCCACTAGGAAAGTCAGGACATCAGTCATTGTTTGGAGTTATCTTTAGCAGAAACACCCAGGAATGATTCCCTTCTGATAGCAGCTTCTCACTTTTGGTCTGACGCCACCAATGCCTTTATCTTTGGTCATGGTATTATGACCATCACTCTAGCCGACGTATTCATGATGACCGGTTTGAATGTGTCATTGCCAGTATATCCTTATAAGTACAAGAGCAAGAGTAATCAAAGAGCCGTCAGTTCTGGATGTGGATGGATCAAACATATCCAGAACTATATGAATGCATCTGGCACCATTTCTGACAAAGAGTTGAAAGCCTTCATGAATATGTGGCTATGCAGATTCATCTTCTGTGGAAAATCCAATGAACCAACCCTGAATCACATGGTAATGGCTGAAGACTTAGCTGCAGGCACCCAGATCCCATTAGGCAAATATCTTTTAGGGTCTGCTTATCATATGATGCATCAGATCACCCTTCAGATGCGCCACGGTGGAGAAATCTCTTGTGTAAATGGTCCCTGGTGGCTAATTCAAATGTGGCTCCAACTATATATGCATCAGATAACCTCTGTGAGCCTCTTCAACCTAAGTTTCCCCTCAGTTAACTATGCTGAAGGCAGCACAGCAAAGGTTAAGGCTTGTCAGACTTATGGGGAAGCAGCAGCATCTATAAGCATTGATATAGACATTGGTCATCTCTTCAAGCTATTTTTCAAAGGATTCGGCAATGTGCTCTGGTTTCCTTACAGAGAGAATGAAGATCTGACTTTGCCCTGCAAGTTTAGCTATGAAATTGGTTGTTCAGGCCAAGAATCCACAGAGATTTTCAACTCCTTTATCAAACCTTGCACTTTGCCAGCCGAATTTCATCATGGGAGATTAGTACAATCCACCTATGAATTCTATTATCCAAACATGGTGGCCAGACAATTAGGATGCGGCCAACTGCCTCCAAAATTCCTCTTCTCAACAATCATAAAATCAAGGGAAGTACTAACAGAAGGAATGGAAGCCAAGAAGGTCTTTGAATTAGGATGGGAATTACCAATATACGAACCATCTCCATTTGGGCTAATAGATGCTGCTCACCCTCTCTTTGTCTCTTGGTGGCAAGAATGGCATGCTCATATCTTCAATATATCAGTTCATTCTTTATGCAAAAACTTGCAACCCGATTTTGCTTCTGACAGTGAGGTAATTTCACTATACCCATCATTTCTTGTTCTTGAATCCATTTCTTATTTTAACATCTGGTCATGCACAGGATCTTGAGTTTACTCCCCCTGCCAAAGCAATTCAGTACTATCCGGCTGGCCCCAAACCTGCTCTGGGGTTTGATGCTCCAAACTTAAAGGAATTCATGAAAACTTCTGCAACTTTGGATTCAGCACCTCTAAAGGCACTCATGAGAACTCCTGCTACTTTAGCTGCTGCATCTTCCAGAGGAAAAAGCAAAAGGAAAACACCTGAAAGTTTTCTCTTACCCAAGAAACCAAGGACCAAGAAAGCCAGATCATCCCTTAAGGCATGAACCTTTTGTTTTCTTATCAGTTCAACCATCTTATTTAGCAGTAAGCCTGACTACCTCTACACTCACTTCTTCCATTGCAGCCACAAGTTGAAATTCCCATACTGGGTAATACCTCAGCGCCTGCAGAACCAACCCCTGAAGTTTCTACTGAAGATGAAGAAATCCATGATAGCAAAACTTCAGAGACCCATGAAGCTGAAGGTTCAAAGGCTCATAAACCTGATGAGACTATAGGTAACACTGTTCAACCAATTCTCCTCTCCTTTCTCTTTAACAACATCTATCTCTTATGCTCATTATCATTTACTTTACTGAGAATAGATGAGATCTTAGATGAACTGGCAAGGGAAACTTCTCCTGATCAATCTCCAGACCCGTCTCTTTTGAACCTTCAATCAAGTCCTCCAGCAAGCCAGGGTATAACCCATCCTGATGACCAATCAGCCCAACAGGTAATGCCTTGTCTCATACTATATTTTAGCAAAATTACCCAATCGGCTAACACCTTCTTTTTTCCTCTTTGTCTAGAAGAACATCACTAAACCGACCACCAGTTACTCCTTCTCTATTGAGGACTACATTATTGAGAAAGGTGAAGAGATCACTTCTCATCAAACTTTATCACTGGAGAATCAGGCTCGACTAAAAGAAGTGATTATTCTGCTGAATAAGGATACCATTAGTCTGGTTCAGGATGCAGACCAGATAAAAGACCTCCTTGAACTCATTGATCAAGATATCCCTTCTGCTCTCAAGGCTCCTCTAGAATCTGTAGCCCATCTTGATGATCACTTTGCTATGGTGAGAAGGGCAACCAAGAACATATCTTCGAGGGCCGCTCTGCAGAAGGATAGATCTTTGAAAAAACTGGAGATTAAAGATCTTCACTCTCATATCCAGACTACGAGAAATTCCTTGGCAACCTTGGAGCCTGAACTGAAATCCATGGAGGATGAAAAAATCAGACTAGAAGCTCAACTAGCCGAACTGAATGCCAAAATTCAGTCTCACAGGGCCCATATAGCCAATCTGCCGAAGAACATAGAAGCAACTTCACTAAAGATAGCTTCGACCATCAAAGAAGACCAGCAGATCAAAAATAAGTTATCCAGCATCCAGAGTTCCGAAGATGAAGATCAAAAAGTGCTAGATAATGTTAGCCGAATCAGGACCGAGGCCATAGAAGCAATCAATCATCTTCTGAACCAGTAGACATTAGGCTTGTAATAAACTTTAAATGTGATACCCTTTTTTCCTTGATTAAACAACTTTATGTTCACTTATTTTCATTCGTTCGGAAAAAAAAAGCAATCGGCCATTTTCCCTTAAATTACTCGATTAGAATGTAGCCGATTGTCTCCATTCTTCCGATAACCGAACGAATCCAATCCAAATACTATGAGGGTATAGCCAAACAATGTTGGCTCCAATAAATCATGGAGATATTCAAGCGACGTTCGACTTAACTCAGGCCTGGCCCAGTCCAGTAACGGCCCAGCCGAAAGGGAACAAACCTACTCCGCCATTCGGGATTCTCGCCCCACAACCCCGTGGAATTCGCCATGATCTTTCGCTTCGGCTTATAAATAGACCTTTCCATTGGCCTTCATCACTATCTTTGCCTCAGCGTTCTCACATCCGTCTCTTCCACTTCCTTCATTCGATTCATTCCAGAAGGAAACCCTAACCTCCACCAAAGCAAATGACGAACAGTGGCAACCGTGGCAAGCGTCCTGCCGACGGAGAGGCTGAAGGAAGCAGAGCGTCGCGCTACCGGTGTCGTGGGTATGATTCGGTTCTTTGCCCCCTTTGCAATCTCCTCGTTCATCTATTAATTCCGATTTCCCCTTCCTCATTCATCAGGATAAGAGTCATCAGCTCCAGCCAATACCATCTCCTTCCTCCAGTGTCGGCAACTCAACCGGGAACTCCATCATCCGGCTCCTTCGGATCTTCCAGCTCCTCAAGCTCTTACCATTCCAACCCTTGGGGTTCGGCAGAGCCAGCAGATGCACACCATCCATACTCTCACGAGGAGGCGCTCAAGTTTCGCCAGGAGAGGGACGAAGCCCGGGAGGAGCTAGGCGACGTATCCAAGAAGTTCGGCATCGATCAAGCCGAATGGGAGGATCAGCGGAAACAATTCTGCGACGCCATCACCGGTTTGATATCCTCACTTAGTTTTATCATCCTGACTTCCTTTGCTTGCCGACCCATTTCTTCTTTCATGCCCAGCTCTTTCCGCGGAGAATGACCGCTTGAAGATGGCGGCGAACAAGATTGCCGACAAGGTGAATGCTCAGGGGGAGACATCCGAGGCACGCCTTGATGCTGTGGACGGCCGCATTGATCAGGCCGTCATCCAAGGTGTGCACCTCGACGCTTCTCTCGGGCTGGCGGCAATGACCTCCCAAACCAACGAGGACTACTCCTCCCAGCCAGTTGGCTTCGTTGGAGGACGCCCGGACGAAGTCGACGACATCGATGAGCGTCTGGAGGCCTACGACGATCATGCTGCTGCCCTTGCCGAAATCACAAACCCCCAATCCGTCCTCAACAAGTTATTTGAGGAGTAGTTTGTATTAGGATGAACTTTATAAACAACCTCGTCTTTTGGAATAATATTTACTTCTTTGATTCTTTTCGGTAAAATTCCACTTGCGACTGTCAGAAAAAATGCTGAAAACAACCCAGTTTCAGACAAACATTTTTTGTGCTAGAGGCGATGCAAACTGCATCGGCTATTTTGTGCTAAAGGCGATATGAATGATATCGGCTATTCTCAGTCTTGTATCTGATTTTTAGGCTAAAGGCAATTTTTTCCTTGTCGTTTTTCTGTTCTACATTCACGAACCAACCTCAACACTGGGATAGTATTTCTTAATAATCTTCCATTGATAGCTCTGGTAAACTCTTCCCCAAATAAAGTCTTCAATATGTATGCATTGCCAGGTACACACTCTACTATTCAGAAAGGACCTTCCCAATTTGGAGACCATTTGCCGAATGCTCTATCCTTTGTTCCAACCGGCAATACAGTTTTCCACACCAAATCTCCTTTTGCGAATTGCTTCAGCCTAACCCTTTTGTTATAATACTTGGCGACGCGTAATTTATTTTTCTCAATATTTTCTAATGCCTTAAGACGAATCAAATGTAAATCTTCCAATTCATCCATCATCAGATTCTTATAGTTTTCTTCTGCTAATTCTTTCTGTAAAATAACTCGCCTTGATCCTGACCGCAGTTCCCATGGTAACACAGCATGATGTCCATAAACCAGTTCATAGGGAGACGTTTGAGTGGACCCATGACAAGCCATTCGGTAAGCCCACAATGCTTCATTAAGAACCAAGTGCCATTTCCTTGGTTTTTCATCAATCTTCTTCTGGATAATTTTAATCATAATCTTATTTGATGCTTCTGCCTGACCATTAGCTTGTGCATAATAGGGAGAAGAATTATACAACTTAATCCCCATACTTTTGGCAAAGTCACAGAATTCTGAAGAAGTAAATTGAGTTCCTTGATCAGTTGTTATAGTCTGAGGAATCCCAAATCTATAAACTATATGTTCCTTAACAAAACTGATCATATTCTCTGACGTTACCTTCTTCAAAGGGATAGCTTCAACCCACTTGGTAAAATAATCCGTGGCCAAGAGTACAAATTTGTGTCCCTTACTAGAAGGAGGATTGATCTGACCAATTAAATCTATACCCCATCCTCTAAACGGCCAAGGCTTGATTATAGGATTCATAGCAGATGCTGGAACCTTTTGAATATTGCCGAATTTCTGACAATTGTGACACCCTTTGTAATATTCAAAACAATCTTCCAACATAGTTGGCCAAAAATAACCAGTTCTCCTAATTATCCACTTCATCCGATAAGCTGACTGATGTGCACCACACAATCCTTCGTGAACCTCATACATCACTTTCTTGGCTTCTTCTTGACTTAAGCATTTGAGCAATACTCCATCGATGGACTTGTAATATAACTGATCATCAAGAAACACAAATTTGAGAGCTTTGTACCTGAGTTTTCGGGAAACCTTTTGAGATGGATTTTTCAGATAATTGGTAACTTCGTATCTCCAATCACCATCTACTTGATCAGTATTTAAAACATCTTCTTCTATAGCAAAAATCTCCCGATTCTCTCGATATCCAGAAGCAGCTTGAGCTAACTTATTTGCTTCTTCATTGCACTCTCTAGGGACATGATGCAAGGTTACTACCAGAAAATTCTTCAAAAGTTCTCTACATTCCTCATAATATTCTCTTAACACATTGTTCTTGCATTCATACTGACCATTCAATTGATTAATCACCAACTCAGAATCCCCAAAGATTTCGACAGCAGCGGCCTTTACTTCTATAAGAAGCCGAAGCCCTCTAATCAATGCTTCATACTCTGCCTGATTATTAGTAACATGAAATTCAATAGGAACCGCGTATTCAAAAGTCTTTCCTTGTGGGGAAATCAAGAGAATACCAGCACCACCACCTTTGTTACAAGATGATCCATCAAAGAACAAAGCCCAAGGCACAATGCTTACCACTTCAACAGAAAGATCCCGATGTTGGGTAATAAAATCGGCAATAATTTGACCCTTTACCGCCTTTGCCGATTCATATCTTAAATTAAATTCCGACAACGCTAAAATCCATTTGCCAATTCTTCCATTCAAAATCGGCATTGATAACATATGCTTGATTACATCAAAACTAGAAACCACCACACATTCAGAATTCAACAAATAGTGCCGAGATTTGGTACATGAGTAATATACACATAAGCAAAGTTTTTCTGCAGCCGAATACCTTGTTTCCGGGTCTAACAACTTTCGGCTAAGATAAGCTATGACTCTTTCTTTTCCTTCAAACTCTTGCATAAGGGCCGATCCTATCGTTAGGCTATCGGCCGCCACATACAACTTAAAAGGCTTGTCAAGTTGTGGAGGTACCAGCACAGGTGGTGCTTTCATATATTGTTTGATCTCATCAAAAGCCTTTTGTTGTATGTCACCCCATACAAATTTTTGATCTTTCTTGAGCTTCAATAAAGGGGAAAAGGGTAAAACTCTTTCTGAAAGATTGGATATGAATCTTCTTACAAAGTTGATTTTGCCTAACAATGATTGCAATTCTGTGAGATTAGTTGGCGGCACAACTTTGTCTATTGCTTCCATGCTCTTCTTACCAACTTCAATTCCTCCTTTATGAACTAAAAATCCCAAAAACTCACCAGCCGAAACTCCAAAGGCACATTTGTTTGGATTCATCTTCAAGCCATGCTTTCTTGTACACTCCAGAGTCTTTCTTAAATCGGCTAAATGTCTTTCATGATTTCTAGACTTGACTACTACATCATCGATGTAGATTTCTACAATCTTGCCGATCAGCTCGTGAAAAATATAATTCATAGCTCTTTGATAAGTTGCACCGGCATTCTTTAACCCAAACGTCATGACTATCCACTCGAACAAACCAATATGACCAGGACATCTGAAAGCTGTTTTCGAAATATCTTCTATTGCCATAAAAATTTGGTTATAGCCAGCATTACCATCCATAAAACTAATGACCTCATAACCTGCTGCTGCATCTACCAGCAAATCGGCAACTGGCATTGGGTAACCATCCATGGGAGTTGCCTTATTAAGATTTCTGAAATCTATACAAACTCTCATTTTTCCATTTTTCTTGTATACCGGTACTATATTTGAAATCCACTCTGCATACTTGCATGGCCGAATGAAGTTTGCTTCTATTAATCTTTCAACTTCCTTCTTTACATCGGCTAATACCTCCTCTTTGTATATCTTCCGTGGAGGTTGTTTGTAAGGACGAAATCCAGGTTTAATGGGTAATCGATGCTCAACAATGGAACGATCCAATCCAGGCATTTCCGTATAATCCCAAGCAAAACAATCTTTAAACTCTTTCAACAGGTTTATCAACTTTGATTTATATTCTGGGTCTAACTTTGCACTAATATACATCGGTCTTGGCTTAGAATCATCACCAACATCAATTTCTTCCAATTTATCAGCCGACATAAAACCACGTCCCAACTTTCCTTTGTTGCCATCGACAGGATTTCCCATTAAAAATTACTATGAGAGCCGACTGCTTGGATCGGCTGTTGGTCCTTGCTGAAAACATTCACAGGACCTTCTTTCCACACTTTTTCGGAGAAACAATCAATGCCTTCATATTCCCAATAGGTAGACTCTGTAGCAGCAACACTTACCGAATCATCAGCATGTACAATTTCAACATCATCTCCAATCCATTGAATGAGAATTTGATGCATGGTTGAAGGAATGTAGCAATTAGCATGGATCCAATCTCTGCCCAAGAGTAGACTATATGCCCCCTTGCCATCAATGACAAAAAAGGTAGTAATCAGAGTTTTTGATCCAATGGTCAACTCGACATGGATAGCACCTCGGGTATCGGAAGGATTGCTAGCAAAGTCTCTGAGCACCATGTCAGTTTTCAACAATTCTTCATTGGTCATCCCAAGTTTCCTGAAGGTAGTATAAGGCATGATATTGATAGCAGCCCCTCCATCGACAAACATCTTAGTTAAAGGCTTGCCATTGACATATCCCTTTAAATAGAGTGGTCTCAAGTGACGATTCTTGATTGGTTTATCAAAAACAGCCTGCTGTGTTAATACAAGCTGAGCCATCAAATCCTGACATTCACTTTCATCAAAATCAGAGTACACCTCTTCTTGGACATCTTGGCTTTCGGGAGCTATAAACTCTGATGGGAGGAAGAAAGCCATGCAAGCATTAGCCGAAGGACCACATCCATCAGGCTTCTTTTTAGGACGCCATATTTGCTTTGTTTCGGCAACTTCCAATTCTAGCTCCCTATTCCTCAACCGTTGCACTCTTCTTTTCTGACTTTTCCTCAGGCCTGGAGGACACCACTGTCCTTTTTGCCATACGTATTTATAGAAGTCAGCTTCCTCATCATGCACTCTATTATGAATCCAACCCGAACCTGCAACTCTTTTCCTTTGCTGATTCTCAAAGCCACCTATCTTTAAGCGCCGATCATCTTCAGGAACCTTTGTTCCAAGTCTTTCATAGACAGGACGGCGGTTGACTCGAGATTGCCTATACTCGGAGTACTGAACACTACACTCCGGACAATTATTTCTTGCAGGCAACCTCAAACCTTCATTCCAACAATGCCTAAAGAACGAACAACCCCAATGAGACTGCTCCTGTTCTGTCATGTATTTTTCTTGCTCCCTTCGGTATACTTCTTCCTCATACCTCCGGCGTTCTCCCATAAACCATTGCTTCTTACAGTATTCCTTCTCTTGTTCCCTCTGCCACTTGTTTAGCAAAATACATGATGTAACTCTGGGTTCGGAAGTTTGACCTTTTTCGGTTCGGCTATTCTGAAACCGAATTCGTTGCTGCAGCTCTTTACTGGTGACTTGCCGATCCGGGTCAACAGCACCACTCTCCTTTGCTCTATCAGAAGTCAACACCTTCACCTTGCCTTTACCCTTGAGATCATTGGCAGAGACCATATTCACAGAGAAAGAAATCATATTTTGTGGAAAAGGCTGATCATCAATTTTCATCTTACCATCAAACCTCAAATGTCCCTCTTGGATAGCTTTCTGGATTCGTATTCTGAATACTCGGCAATCATTAATAGAATGAGAATTAGTGTTATGGAAACCACAATACTTTTTGTCTTTCACTCCTTCAGGACGTAGCATAGGATGTCCTTCTGGCAGCTTGATGTGCCCTTCCTTTATCAACAATGCAAAAAGTCTATCTGCCTTAGTAACATCAAAATCATAGGTCCCCTTTTGTTGCTTCAACCAGCGTTGACTAACTTGAGTGGGTTCCTTTGCCCAATTTAACTCAGCTACAGCTATCTCATCTTCATCAATATACTCAGTCGCTTCATCCAGAAAACCTTGATACACCTCATTAGTGGCATTGTTCTTCTGAAAGCGATTATCTCTCCTAAATCCTTGGGCTTGGTTACTCATAGCTGCTAAACGTTGTGCAAGTTGGCCAAGATCATCAAACTCCAAACCGAACAACTTCTCCCTGATATTCGGCAACATTCCTGCTATAGCTATTCCAGGTAGTTGATCATCTGGTAAATTTAAAGAATAACACATATTCTTGGTCTCCCTAAATCTGCGAAGATATTCCAATGGTGTCTCATTTGTTCTCATCCTCAGACTCATGAGATCAACTAACTTCTTCTCATTAGTACCCGTATAGAAATATGAATGAAACTTCTGTTCTAGTTCTACCCACGTACCAATGGAATGAGCTGGTAGAGACGTGAACCATGTGAAAGCTGGTCCTATAAGAGAAAGGAAAATATCGAATTCTCCAAGCTTCATCTGAAGCAGCTTCTCCAAGCTGCATTAAGTATCGACTGACGTGCTCTATGGTACTAGTATCATCTTGACCAGAAAACTTAGTTAAATCTGTCGGAGGCTTCACCCTTGGAGGTAACGCCACTCTGTTGTACCATTCTGGATAAGGAGACTTGTATGAATAGGATTGATTCTTTGGCTTCAAACCGAACTGATTTTGCATCATATCGGCCATCCTGTGCATCAAAACATCAATGCCTGGATCCTGATTTCCTTGTACTTGCACTCCAGAAGGCAATCCTGAAACACTTCTATACCCTGGATTTGGCATAGCATTGATAGCACTGTAATCAGTAAATTCTTGATACCCATCACCATACATATTCTTTTGCAATCTGTTTGATATTGGAGAAACTCTATAAGCCGAAGGTGGCACTTCCCCTGTGGTACCAAATGTCACCTGGCCATAGGTGGGATGTGATTGCTTTTCAGTATGAGTCAATCCACCTATATTTGAAGGCGACGCTACTTCTTTTCCAACAGGCCTCTCTTGATGCTTTGGAACATTGAAAAGCGTCGGCCCATTGAGTGGTCCAACATTTTCTTCGAAGTATTTATCAACCATTGGGCCAAAAGTACTGATCATGATTGCCCGAAAGGTATTCAGAAAAGCTGTGTGATGGTTTGTCATGGTTTCTCCCATGGCTTTGTAGATCAGGGCTGCCATCTTCTGAGCATCTTCCTCTTCAGTGTAATCAGTTTGATGCGGAAGAAGAACCCTTGGCATTGACTGCTTTTGAAACACTTTATTGCTCTTGTTTTTGGAAAAAGACATCAAACACTTCCGTTGGTATTGCTCACATGCTTGTAGCACTAAATCCTTGTAATTATCTGGCAATTCTGCCATGCTTACGTCCAGAACATGATCATTGTTGATCTCAGATGCCATCTTGAACTAGCAGACTGTCCCACCGGGCGTGCCAAAAAGTGTGTTGACACAAAATGTGACGTACTGTGCCTCACACACAGCAAGCCGAAAAGCGTGGCTTCAATTGGGTTCCCGGGTGTTTCGTGATCCGGAAGCGTGCCAGTCAGTTTGACCTGAAAACTAACAAGGGATAAAACAATTAAATGTCAAACCGGAACATGTCGGGTAATACCGGACAGTTCCACATGTACGGCCCTGAAGCCACTTACAACAACATACGGCTATAGAGAGCTGTCTGCCAACAAATTCATAAACCATTCAGCTAATCGTAAGGTAAATGCACGTAAAAACCTAATTGCCGAATGCATGTGCATGGGAAGACACGTTTGAACAAGTGAAATTAATTATGAGTTAATGCATAACCAACCTCGGCAATCCAACCGAATTGGGATCCATGAAGAAGGAACGTACAAATAAAAGCGATTAAACTAAACTAAAACCTGCATCTGCCGCACGATACCTAGTTTCGTTAAAGCTTAAACGTGATTAACATGCATGAACCCGCAACATGTGACAATCTAGATTAAGACAATTCGGCCACTATGAGCATGTTATCTATTTTGCAAGGGTAATATAAGAATAGACAATGATCGTTGAAGCACGAGTAAAACCACAAGAGAAAGAAGTCCGAACAATATCAATCTAGATTGGGCAGAAGTGTGTTACAAATATATAAGAGGTTTAAAACATGCAACACTGGATAACTTAATGAATCTATTTAGATTTGCCATATCTAATATAGAGCCGATAACTATCTCGCCTTCACTAAGCATATGAGTAAACGCCTGCCGCACGGTATCTACTCATAAACGAAGCATAAGCAAAGACTTCTTGATTGTCAAGCAAAGATCCGCCGCACGACCATTGAAAACAAACAAGACTGCTTGCACCATGTCTAAATCCACCGCATGATACTAAACATGATAACAAGGTTGTCGGAACTTACGGAGGTCGACGGATCGATGATTCCTCTCGAAGAACTCGACGACACGACAAGAGGACTCGAAAGTTGGCACGGGGCCGGTTGTATTGATTTGGTTGTGAACCCTTCTTACAATGGTCGAGGGTCAACATTTATACCCTAGACAAAATGTGAGTCCTAAAGGACTACGATTTACAAAGGAACTTCTAAACAAACTTGGAAACTTACGATTCCTTACCCTAAACTTATAGATTCCTTTATTAATACAACTCTCATCTTTCCGATCGGTCTTGCCTGCCATCTTCTGTTTTCCCGAATGGAGTTACCGCCTTCCAGAATAACCGACCGCACAAGCATTTAGCCGACCGCTTGCGTTGTTTGCCGAACACCCTTCTTCCCGCATGTGGGTCTACCTGTCATCTTCCAGAATCAACCAAAATCCAGTGTTAACAATGCTCTTCTGGAGACAGGTGCTGTTCCTAGTTTCAGATCAATTCTAAACTCTACATCTCGGTCTGGTGGCAGACTAGGCAGATCATCGGGAAAGACATCTATAAATTCACATACCCCTAGAATTTTCTTGGCTTCTTCAACAATAGTTGCATAGACTGTTTCCACTGTACTCTTAGGAAAGGGAAGTTGGATGAGAAGTTGGGTTTTGCTGTCAGGTGCATTTACCCTTATGGTTCTATGCAGGACATCTATGATAGCCCCGTGTTGGGTTAACCAGTTTATACCAAGGATCACATCTATATCTTGATCCTTTAATATCAGCATATTGGTAGGGAACTCATATCCTCCCAAATCAATAGGTATATGCTGAACTACCTCCCTTGTATAGATTCATCCCCCGGGCGACTGTATATGATAGGGTTCTTTTGTTTCCCCAATAGCTATCCCATGCTTCACAACAAATGTATGATTGATGAATGTATGGGATGCACTAGAATCAAATAAGGTAATTGTAGGATGCTTAGCAATGGGAAACATACCCATCATTACTGGTTCTCCTTCTAGAATAGATTCCACCTGAGTATAGAAGACCCTTCCCGTTTTCTTCTCAGCCTAACCCTTCTTATTATTCTGAGCATTGCCCTTGTACTAATTCTAAGCTTGAGTAACAGGGGCTTTGGGTGCATCAGGATTGTTCTTCCTGGGATACAGACATTCTCGAGAAAAGTGTCCGGGTTTACCACAATTATAGCATGGATAATTGTGATTCTAGGGAGTAGCATTGCGGTTAGCATTATTTGTATTATTTTGCTGCTGCGGTGCTTGCTGAGGATAAGGCGTATTAGTTGCAGGACGAATAAAGATTTGCTGCCTGCCTTGGCCTTGTTGTGGGCAGAATGGTGCACGGCCATGATTCTGAGGATGATAGACTATCTTTTGACGCTTTCCACCTGACGATCCGAAAGCAGATATTTTCTTTTTCTTCGCCTCCTTGTGTCAGCGGTAATTCTCCTCCGAAGTGATAGCAATGTTGATTGTCTCATGATAAGTTGCGTTACCACAAGTTGCCATCATGGTCTGAAGTTTAGTGTTCAGGCCTCTAAGAAAATTATTCTTCTTCTTCCTATCAGTATTCACATACTCTATAGCATACTACGACAGGTGATTGAAGCGCCCAACATAATGCATCACCGTGTGCTCCCCTTACTTAAGAGCCAAGAACTCTTCTAACTTCATGGTCATTACACCATCTAGAATATAGTGTGCCCTGAAGGCATCCTTAAACTCCCTCCAGGTGATTTGGTGACCAACGGGCTGTACTGCTACCAAATTTGCCCACCAGGCACCAGCAGCTCCTCGGAGTTGCTATGCCGCAAACCTGGGTTTCTGAATCTCGGTACAGTGAATCAGCTCAAACTTTTGCTCTATTATCCTAAGCCAATCGCTAGCTTCTACCTTAGAGAACACAGACAGACGGGTGTCAGTAAAATCAACATAGGTTGACTCGTCATTTCCATTATTATGACGGCCATGATTAGGGTATGGTGCCTGTTGGTTTTGCGCCAATTCCCTTAACAACCTAGCATTCTCTGTCGTTGCATTGACGAGTGCGGCGATGGCATCCGCCATAGTCAAAGGCATTGGTGGAGTATTTGGGTACTCATCATCATCATGCGAGCCACTAGTACCAGCTCGGGTGATAGGACGAGGCATCTGTTAGAGAAACACGTTTACTTACATTATTCTTTATTGAAAGCATTTAAAAGGTTTCATGCTACAAAGGTTTACTTATTTAAATTATATGTCTTGTATCCCACAAGACAACCCTGGTTTACTAGGAAAGCAGTAAAGGCACTATTACTACTCCGAGCTCTCAGTCTTCGGCGTCTGTGCCCATATCGGACGAAACCTCATCTTCATCTGAGAAGTACACTAACTCCTCAGGATCCTCCTCCTCTTCTTCATTCTCGACTTCTCCTGGATCTACAATCATTTCTTCATCTGTAACTTCACCATCCCCATGAGGAGGATGAAGTTGAGCATACAACATGTGGACATTCTCATGAAGAATGGCATTGTCCATCTCTAGGTCTTCTATGTAGAACTCCAACTCATGGATGCATTCATTGGCCACATCCTCTCGTGTCCAGGCTTCATTCCACAGCTCCATGGTCATGGTGATGCCCCTTTGCATTTCCGCCAGCTCTTCTTGATCTTTGGCATGAGCTCGACGAAGAGTGTTGAGCTCCTTGGTAAGGTTCTCGATGTTGGTGGGGTTGCTTGAAGATCCTTCATCTCCTAGTTTCTTGGAACTTCCTTCACTAAGCTCATGGTTTCTTGGTGCCAACTGGTGACGAGGAACTCCATGAGGTTCGGTGGACTTGTGTGCGGTTACCTTGGTCTTTGCCATAGCCTATAGGATTTAAGGTAGGACTATAAGAATAGCTTGAGGATAATGGAGGTTAGCAAGAATGAGATTGATATTACTTACCCAACCACTATTAAGGGGATTTATTATGCAAGGTGCTCAAGCATGATGCATGAATCGATCTTACAAATCTAGGTACAAAAGATTTATATAATCATAAGTACTAGATTTTTAATACATAGGACAAACCTAATCATATTATCCACCATGAACTTTCAAATAAGATAGGATTGAGTCTAGATCAAAGGTAAGAAGAAATAAATTTGAACTTTAAAATATCAAGTTTACTTTCTTTGATCCAAATCAATTTGAAGGTTTTTCCAAAGTAACCTACAACGATCTTAGATGGGAACTGCTCTGATACTAGCTGTGGCAGAACCTCCTAAGAAATTAGGCCCACATGCACCTATCGTTGTCTTAACAGACCTCAGATAGCGTACACGAGTTCCCAACAACTCAACAGGTCTGTCGGGTGTCCTCGGGAAAACCCGAATCATCCACGATTCTCTTTTCAAATAGGATCCCAATCACAGACATTGTAGATTACAATAGTTTATTCAAATATATACATCAGAGTAAAGATAGCGGAAGTCTTAAGATAACATAGTTTACAAACCAGTTGTTTTCAAACTTACAATACCATAAGTGTCATACAACCATAGTAGCGGGATAATATTACATTAACATTATTTATCAAACAAACTAGTGCCTTGTCCAAAGGCCATTCATCACTCCTCATCGTCATTGACTTCAAACACAGACATGCAGCAGGGACCAAAACAAGCCTGCGCATGCGACTCACCTGCAACAAGGGTTAACAAACCCTGAGTACAAAAGTACTCAACAAGACTAACCCGACGTAATAGGGGGTGAAAGACTTTAAAGATGCAGGTGTTGGGACAAGGTAAGGATGTAGCAAGATTCAAAAGTTCTTTGCCAAAAGCTTACTATTCTTCATCCTATTTTCAAGTTTTACTCCAAGTCCTTTTTGTTCATTATCTTAAACTAAGTGTACCTTTCCCATATCCCAATCATCTCATTCCATTCTTTTTCTCATGTTTTAGTAATTCACCAGTCCTGCATTGCTTCTGTAATGAATCAAGTCTCCATATCCACGGAGCACCGGCAATTCGAATTGATTCAAGTCCCAGCTGGGGATTCCTTATCACATGACATATGTAGAACTTAATCTTGCATATATCAATCTTGCTACCGAATCCTCCTATACTAAGCCATCTCCACGCCACCCGAGAGCACAGCACACCTCAAATCCAGCCACATTCTAGCCACGAGGGTACACGCTACTCCCACCATCTCTCCACTCCTAGTGCATGGGCATTTGTCTTAGTATCGGATTAGCCAAAGTAGGCTTACCAGAGTATGTGACCAGTACTACAAAGTGTCTCATTCAGAAGATCCACAATGAGTGGCCTTTAAGCGACATAGTCAGCAACATTACCCAACATTCAAGATAAGTCACCCGACTAGTCTCTAGTTCATTCTATCTTCTTTCTTTCTTTGGCTAGAATGCCATCTTTGAGTGTATCGAAACTTTTACTTTGAAAGCCTACCATAAAGCATACTAAGCATTCTACGCCTTTGTAAATGAAATCATCTTCAAGGATGGTAAACAATTAACAAGATAGGCAATGCATCAAGTAGGTAACATTTGAATAAATCAACTTAATGCAATAGGTAACATAGGTGATAAACTTTTCAAAGTAAACAAGGTAAGGGTTTAATGCATAAACTGGGGCTTGCCTTCATTGATGATCTCAGGTTCTGGATCAGTACCACAATTATCGAATCCCGTGACAATCGGGGATTCTTCCAGAACTTGTTCAACTAGAATCGTTTCACTCTTGGATTCTACATGAAATGATAACATATGCTTTAACATGATGATAATGTAAACATGATGCCGTCATGGTACATGAAATATAACAACACTTCGAATACAACTGTTCTTCACGGTACAGTTACAAGCCAACAAAACCAACTTGTAAATCTACCATCAAGGATCACACATGTGACTTGACCAAACTAATCTTGAAACTCTACTAGTCACAAAACATGACCAAAACAAGATCAAACACTAATCTAACACTTAGGGTTTGCTTTTATTTATTTTTGAATTAATTTGGAAATAAGCCCAAAAATGAACTTGTTCCAAATGACCTTAAAATTTTATGTAAGCTCCCTCATGACAAATTAGTGTACCAAAACAAATTTTATAATTTTTGGAATTATATAGTGGCCTACAAAAATCATGGAAATTGCATTTATCAATTAATGGACTGAATATTTGAACATTAAAAATTTATTCAAACTTCAAATTTCATATTTTTAAACCATACTAGAACATGTACAGAAGCTACACACAAATTTTCAGAATTTTTGGAGCTATGATTATTTTCCTACAAATTTTCAAAGATTTAGCACTATTCAAAATCAGAAAATATCAAAACCTTAATGTTCTTCTCTTTCTGTCTCACTGACAACCCGACCCCACTCGTCAGTGACACATAACAGGACACGGCAGTGCTGCCATCACTAGCCAGCCCAAAATGCACCGACGGCGACGCTCCGGTGAGGCAGACCGCACCTAAATGATCTACACCATCCTATGAATCCATCCCAGTCCTCAGAACGGTAGCAGGCGCACCGGAGGAAGCTCCATGCCGGCCATGGCGGCGCAGGCGTAACGGTGCACAGAGTAACCCCGGCAACGAAGCAGTAGAGACTAAAGTGAAGTGAGCATCACTTTCAGTAGCTCACCACGATCACGCCGGTGTGTTTGGTGAAGACGGAGACAGTTTGGAACGACATGGCCACGGTGAGGTCGATGGTGGCGGTACTCCGGCCGGCTCCGAGGAAGAAGGCGTTGCGCTGGGCGATTCTAGCCAACCCAAGCAACGCGAGCAAGCCAAAGAGGAGCGCAAGGCCGAGGTGATCGCATTGGCGTAGCTGGGCACGACGGACATGGCTCGATGGTGGCTACGGCGAGCAGCGGAGCTGACTGACGGTGGAGCAGAGCAAAGGGGAAAAACGAGATACGACGGCAGCGGTTGCTGCTATTTATAGACGGGAAGGGGACGTCCGGTGTCGACAGGGCATGAACGAGCTCGCTACGGTGCCAGCTGCATGTCAACGCGCGAGGAAGCGGCGCAAATCGATCGGCGGCGACAACTGCGTGGCGCCGGCGGCAAGCAGAGAGGTGGCGCTCGGCTGATTTTCAATTTTGGAGTATTTACAGAATTGCCACTGCATTAATTTTGCAAATTACTCACAAATTTTCTAAAGAAGTTGAAAATCTCCAAAAGTAAAAGTTGCTCAACTTTTCAAACTCTACAACTTTGCTTCAAGGAACATTTTCAAATTCTGCCTCCATTTTGAAATTTGAATTTGGGGTGCATTTGAGTATTTGAATCATTTCAAAATTACTCCAAATTTTATATGTAAACTTTAAAAACTTTGAATACCAAAGTTGATCCTTATAAAATAATCTTCAACTTTGCTTTTTGTCACAACCCCACATTCCAAATGGATTTTGAATTAGACAAAAGGGGCAAAAAGGACTTTTATGATTTGAATTTGAATTCAAATTTGATTTGTTTACCTTTTACTTTAACTTTGATTTTTGACCAGTAACAAGGCCCATTAGGGTTATTTGAGTCAAATGACACATGGCCTCACATGATCACATGAAATTTGACCCTTGTGGTCATGATCTTTATTTAGGGTTTTGAATCACATCACATAAAATAACAACATTATGAAATAAAGCTTATTTAGTGAATGCATTCAAAATTTTCTACTTTATGAATGCTTTGCAATGCACATGATGACATGTCAAGTTTTAGTACTAGGTCAAAACACCAGAGGTGTTACAGTTATAGCAGCAGTCATGGAAGGGTTGGCCATTGGCTAGTGTCCAGCTCATTTCGTTAGGAATTATCCCACCTCTGTAAGGGAGCTGTTCGAGGTGATGAGACAATACGCAAGATCAGATGACAACTTGAAGAAGCGAAAAGCGACAATGAATTCATGGAGACAAGCATGCAAGGCCTCTAGACCACCACCAACCCCAAGCTAGCGAAATATGAGACCATTCTGCGCAATCAACAATCTGCAAGAGCAGCCAGAGCACAACCTAGTGGAACAAGGTCTCCAAGGGCCATCGCCGAACTAGCAAAATAGAAGTTTTGATCAATCTTTGTGCGGAGGGCAAGGAGGATGAACTCCCTATGGTGGATGCGAAGGCAGAGGAAGAGGACAAGCCCAAAGAGCACCCTATTGCGCCGTTTGTGGCAAAAACACAGGACATTTCACAAAAGATTGCAAATACAACAAAATAGCTAGAGAACTTAAATAGAAAGACGAGGCCGCAAGAAGCAGCGAAACATCTAACCATGTGTTCCTCAACACTGGTCATGAAACAATAAACAACCAGGGTTATGACAACCATTATTCGTTGGCAAACAGCAATGCTTTCCAGCACCCTAGCTTTTCACACAGAGACAGCCATCATCCGTACATCTAGCAGCAGCTACCGTTTCCAGTATACCAGCATTTCACCCAGCACCCAGGGCAGTCAGCAGTTGTATCCTCACCAGTTCAGCAAGAGCAGTGTTGGTGTTTTGAGTTGCCACTGACTAGTAAATTTCTAATATTGAGCGTCTGGCTCGGATGGTGTGCTAAGAGGATACGATGTTTATACTGGTTCGAGTAGAATGTCCCTATGTCCAGTTTGTTGCTTCTGCTCATGTTACTAGCACTAAAAGTTCATAGTAGGGGTTACAAATGGTCGAGAGAGGGACAGGTCCCAAGTCTCTGGTGAGAGGAGCGAACGGGTGCCGAGAGCTCGGTCACTTCCTAGCTATGTGCTTATGTGTTCTGATCAGTTCAGGGTTCGATGGGTTTGAGTCCCCTTCATGGGATGCCCTGCTTTCCCTTTTATAGGCCAAGTGAAAGTACAGGTTATAGTGGAGGGAAAAGAGGAGAATGAGAAGGAGAAGAAGTCCTCCGGGATCGTTGGGCCCTTCTTTTCCTTCACACGGGTCCCACCGACCCTGTAGACATCAACAGGGATAGCTCCACATTGTGGCCCTGTCCGTCACTGGTGCCATGCACAGGCATCATCTCCTGGTTATGGCGCTCCACTCCATCCTAGCGGACATCGTGGTGAACTAATGCGCCTATCAGTGCTCGTATGAGGGTTAGACATAATAGCTTTGGTACGCCCGACGTTGTTCCTGATGTGAATCCCCAAGTATGGCCCATCACAGGCACGGGTTACATTAGGGCATGTCGGTCACCTCCCTAGTGTTAGAGCTTTGACCCAGGCCTATTCACTTGGACCTAGAGTGGTTGGCGGTGGTATGGGTCTCTGTCGGGTGAGACGGATTCCCTAGCCTTAGGGTCTGTCAAGGTAGAGTCCCCCTAAGAGGCCGGGCGAGGCGGAGCAAACCCAAGGGTTGAGCAAGGTGGAGCCCGCCCCCAGAGATCGGGCAAGGTGGAGCTCGCCCTCCACCCCTAGAGGTCGGGCGAGGCAGAGCCCACCCCTCGAGGCTAGGACAGGCAGAGCCAGCCCTCAGAGGTCGGACGAGGCAGAGCCTACCCTTAGAGGTCGGGTGAGGCAGAGCCTGTGGCCTCGGTGTTAGGTGAGGCGGAGCCAACCCTCAGAGGTTGGGTGAGGCAAAGCCCGTGGCCTTAGTGTCGAGTGAGGTGGAGCCTACCCTAAGAGGTCAGGCGAGGCTGAGCGCAAACCCAAGGGTCAAGCAAGGCAGAGCCCGCCCCAAGAGGTCAGGTGAGGTAGATCCCTCCCTTAGAGGCTAGGCAAGGTGGAGCCAACCCTCAGATGTCGGGCGAGATGGAGCCCACGACCTCAGTGTCGGGTGAGGCGAAGCTTATGCACCTGGGGTCGGTTGGAGCTATAGTCGCACTCTTGACTGCTCAGATGAATCAAGAACAAGAAGACAACAGAGACACATGAGTTAGACAGGTTTAGGCCATCAGTATGATGTAATACCCTACTCCTATGGTCTGTTGGTTTGTATTAGCTATCGTATGATATTGCATGAGTTTGGAGGGGGTCCCTGCCCACCTTATATAGTCCGGGGAGTAGGGTTATAAGTTGGTTAGATCTAAGAGATAACTAGAAAGTAATAACTAATTACAAGAATCTTGAGATCATACATATCCTAACAGATCTCATAGTATCTTTAGGATATCTTCCAGATGCCTTGCAGAAGGCACCGACCAGAGTCGTGCCCTACAAGGCTTTGTCTTGTGGGCTGGGCCGCCCCTAAGGGCGCAGCCCATGTGGTCTGCCATGGGTATCCGAGGTCATACCCCCTACATCTAGTCTGCGAGCACCTTGTACCCATTGTGCAACCATCGTGATAACTCATGGTCCGACAATCGTGATGAGTTGCCGAGCAGTTGTGAGTAGTTGCCGAGCAGTGTGTGCTGTTACCGAGCAGCATGAACCATAGCCGAGCAGCATAACCCAAACACAGCTTGCCATAAGGGTGTAAGGAGCTCAAGTTCAGAATCAAAAATTTCTTCGTAGTGGACCAAGTGTGCCCGCTTAGAGTCTGACCACGAGAGAAAGAAGAAAAAGCAAGCACATTCACCGTGAGGTGAAGTGTGCCCACTAAGTCCCCGAGCCTAACAGTAGCTGATGTAGTCATTTGGTGCCAGGGTCCAAAGTAGAAGAATAGAGGACCAGACGAGCAGATAGCTAGTCCCCGGGCGTAGACCCAAAAAGCACATTCACCGCAAAGTGAAGTGTGCCCACTTAGTCCCCGAGCCTGACAGTAGGTGATGGAGTCATGTGGTGCCAGGGTCAGATACAAAGAAATCATGAAAGACCAGCCAACCCAGTAGCTAGTCCCCAAGCCGCAAGTGGAGGTATCAGAGGAATCCAACCGTGGAGAAAGAACCAGAGAAATGGCTGTACAGTAACGGTTACTGAGCCTCAATAAATGGCAGAGAAGTCGGTGATTATTCGGCGAGTAACAACCAACGTGGTGATAAATGAGCAACATGGGCAGTAGTTACGCGAAAGACCAGGCTATGGCCCATTAATCCACATCGAAGAATTTGGAAGGGCGCAAACTGCGGGCACGGTTTCCCAAATACCCTTGAATGCGAGAGGGTGGGGAAAGTGCTTTATAACTGCACCACCGCATTCATACCTTTGCCACTCTGCCAGTCCATCTTCATCCTCAATCCTCAAATTTCTAGATTCGCTTCCACATTTACTTCCATCGCCAAACCCCAATCACATCGCAGAGATGGCGCCGAAGAAAGGAGCTGCCAAATCGAAGAAAACAAGCCCCAAGAAGGCGAGCACCGGCGCCCGACGGGACAAAGAGTGGGTGCCATTGCGAACGGGAGAGGCGGAACTTAACATATTGGTGGAGGTTGGCATTCTTCCTGACCGTGCTACCACCGGATGGCGGCCGGCCCTTGGTGAGTCCTTCCCAACACCTCATACCGATGAACTGGTGGTATTCGAGGATTATTTCTGGCGCGAGTTGGGATTTCCTGTTCACCCGTTTCTGAGGGATCTATTGGAGCTTTGGGTGGTTAGTCTGTGCAACCTACATCCCAATACCATTCTGCACATCTCAATCTTCATCATTTCTATGAGGCATATCTCAGAATCCTCCCCCATTTCAATCTCTTCTATTACCTGTTCTGGCTAAAAAAGAGAGGCGGTGGTGGTTCCAAAGTGGTCGGTGGGGTGTACCTTCAGCTACGCGATGGGATGGCGGGCGAGTACCTTACTATGCCGCTGAACACATCATTGAAGGGGTGGAACGTGTAGGGTTATGAGGCTGCTACGTTAGCTGGAAAACAAAAATTCAACCTCATAAACCAGGATCTACTGCTAGTTATAGATCACGGGATTACCACTAGATGCACAGGTGTAGCAGAAGTGACTTGATGTAGTCGAACGCGTCGTAGCAGTGCCATGTAGTTGCAAGGCCGTCCGTCCATCCATCCATCCCCTTCGTGTGGTTCGTCCTTGTGCTCTAGATGCAGCACCTCCGAGGTATCCACACGTATAGGGAGGAAGCGTCACGCCTTCGGACTGCTAGGTCCGTGAGGAGCAGCAGGCACGGGCATAGGATGGGCGGTGGTGGCTGCCAAAAGGCATGGATTACTTAGCCCCATTGCCCACCCCACATATTTATAGGCATCCCTAATGAGCTCCCGAGTTGGAGGCCCATTAGTAACCCTAAGCCTTGTCTAACTCGGATCCAATCCGAATTAGGCTTCCAGCCCCTTAAGCGTGCGACCCTATGGGTTCATGCACACATAGACATGGCCCGAGTACTCCTACTCGGCCATTAGTTGATAGAGGCCTCTAGCAAGACATGTCAACTCCTATGTGTACGCAAAGATCATATCAGACGAACCACCACAAAACCACATACTTGTTATTCCCTTGCCTCACGATATTTGGTCCAACTCATAGGTTCACACTTAACCCAAGCACAGCCATGCATTTCTTGATCTAATCATTAGAGTGATCCAGTGATATCTCTCTCATATATAGAGAGGAGCAAATTTCATCTTGATTGTCTATGTCTCATAGCATGTTTCCTGACAAACCCGAAAACCACCTTTATAACTACCCTGTTACGGAGTAGCGTTTGATAGTCCCTGAGTAGGTCGTTTCACATCTTGAATACATACAACAATCTCAGGTCTAAGGACATAACATACATGATGTGAATAGAGATAATAACAACATCTCACGTTGGGTCAGTCTAGCCCCATGTCATACATGTGCCCACATTATTAGTTTGACATCTCCATGTCTATGACTTGTGAAACATAGTCATCAACTAATAATGTGTTGATCCATTATTCATGTGTATCCTCACACGAACTCTGACCAGGGACAACATTAGAATAACCATACAAGTAAAAGTGTTTCACAAACAATTCACATAATTGCTAATCGATATAGGTTGTCTTTAATGGAAATTCAATGAACTCATAATATATCATGGATACAAGGCAATATAATCATCTCTATGATTATCTCTAGGGCATACTCCCAACAGAACGCCAGGTGGTTCTACATGAAACAGAGCCACCCAGCCGTCCGCTGCGACGTCGACCACATCCCGGAGAACTAGAGGAGCTGGTCGGAAATGCTGAACTACGCTGACATGGAGCAAGTGAAGGAACTTCTTGCCTTGATAAAGGGCATGAGAACCAATGGCGGATTGGTAGCGGCTAGCTTTATAGTATGCCACATGCAGCCCTATAAGGAGAGAGCGCATCCAGCCTTCAAGTTCAAGGGGGAAACCGACGGTACCCGGGAGAGGCCGGAGATGCTATCAAGGAACATTTGTGAAGAGCGAACTACAGAACTATTTGCTCCATTTTCCTCTTTCAACATGTCAGGGTATACGAGGCCCTTTAACTGCAAAAATCTACCTCCTTAGATAAATATCTCAGTTGTGTATTCCTGATGCATTTTATCCTTCTTCATTGCCGAGCAGCAGGCTAATTTACCTATGCGAAGATCCATTCATAGAATAGGGTGGTGTACTTTTCAAGTGTACCAAAGGGCAATTGGCCACCCACTGTGGATGCATGACCAGCAACCCAACCTGAAGGAAGTGCCATCGGTGTCTCATCAGACTCTAGAGGCACAGATGTTGGTCGGACGGAGAGTTCTCCCCTAGTGTCAAAGAAAGCCTAGGGGAAGAGGGCAGCGGCAGACGAGTCGGCCCAGAAGAGGAGGAAGACGGCGGGTTCTGCTTCCATCAAACTAGGTGGCATCTCACTTGGCGATGATCAGACTAGTCGAACGTGGAGGACCGCTGTGTTCGACTGGTCAGATGACAACAAAGTTCTGACAGATCCTCCACCGAGCACGAAGGAGCCTCCGCGCAGCACTCTCACGGGGAATCAATCAAGGGCATGCAAAGAAGTCCCTGAGCCATAGACAAGGGAAGTCCTCGAGCAACGGACGAGGGAAGTTCCTGCATAGTAGACAATACGAGTCCCTATGGGGCAAGCGATAGGAGTCCCCGAGCAACAGGCGGAGGCAAACCGAGAGCAGTAGGCGGAGACGGCCCCAGAGCCACAGACAGAAATGAGATCGACTGTGGAGGAGCCGAGACATCCCTCACAAAGCATGGGAGTTGACCCCACTCATGCACCTTGGGGCTCGGGCTAGCACCACCGGTTCAAGAAATTGAATTGACAAACCAAACCATACGTATCCTTGTCTTGGAGTTACTTTGCTAGAGTTTCTCAACTTTTATGGTGACTGATGAGCTAACTTGATGCAGAGCAAACCATACGATGGATCCAGTCCCGCCCATCCAGATTTACGAGCATGTAAAACCCAAAATTCTTACTACAAATTAGCAATTAATTCTTAACATTTATTAAATTTTCTAGGAATTTTTAACTTAGGCTAAATAATAAATGTTGGATAAATAAAATATACTATAAGGATTAGAAACAATGGTTGTTGCATTCATGCCAAAGCATATGGTTTTTGGTTGAGTGTAGGGCTAGATGATTTGAAGTTGAATTCAAATTCTATTTGAATTTGGCTTAGAATTGAAAATAGATTTGGAAAAGGTTTTGTTTTTGAAAAAAAAAATCTCTTTTCTTCCATTCTGGCCCAACCCCAGGTTCTGGCCTAGCCCCTTTTCTCTTTCTCCTTCCCGCGCTGGCCCGCTGGTGGCCCAGCCGCGCCTTCCCTTCCTCCCTTTCTATTTCTTCCATGCCTGGCCTGCTTCGCACTCGGTGGCCTACCCCGCACGCCAGCGCACGGCCCGCATCGGCCCCCTGGCCCACTGCGCCCGCCAGCTCGGCCTTCATCGCCCGCACACGTTGTCATTTCCCTTCTCTCGCTGCGCCTCTGGCCCCGCCTGTCAGTGCCCTTCTCTTCTTTCCTTTCTTCTTCCCCCAGCACTTTCCTTCTTCGGCGCCCGCCGATGGCGCTACCGGCATGGAATCCCACCGTCGTCGCCCACATATGGCAGGCGGCCAATCCCGCCCAAATCTTCTTGCTCCCTTTCCTTCTTGCGCTCACCACCTAGCCTATAAAGCTCTACGCCATCCCTTCTTCCTCTCCCATCCTCTGCTCACAGCCGAATCCCATCACCGTCATAGCTCTCCCTCGCCCGTGCCTTGGAGCTCAACGCCGACGCCACCCGAAGATTTGCCATGACCTCCCGCACCCCTAAGTACCTCCAGTTTCACGAATTGGTCACAGCTTCCTTGGATTCTTCCACACCTGCATGTTCTTCCTCTCTCTAGAGCACTGTCGTCGTCGACCTCTCCTCTGGAGCCTGTCTCAGACGCCACCGACTTGTCCCATCAACTCACGGTGAACTCCCGACCCTTCACGTGCCTTTTGTCCATTACTTTGTGCCCTAGAGTGCCGTAGCAGCGAGCACCTGAGCCGCCGATCATGGCACCACCACGGACCACTACCCCGACGTGCTCCCCGTCCCTGATTTGGTACCCTAGCGACTTCGTGAGCGCTTGTAGTCCATTTTTGTGTATTTTGTTCCGATTAGGATGGCCGGAATCGTCGTACCAGTGTCCGCCGCCAAGCTCGGCTCATCGCTGGCAATGGCAGGCTCGCCGGAGCCACTCTACTACCACTGGAGGATGATCCGTCACCTATGCCGTTGGATCTTGAATGAGCGGTCGAGATTGCGTACCCCTTCGGGGTTAAGTGGTCGGTCCACAGCGAGCCATGGACCCGGTCCACCCCACCAAGTCAGCGCGCGCCCACGCCGCATGGCATACCGCGCCAACCAGAGGGCGCCACGCGTCCGCCCAGTCAGCAGCCGGGTCAAACCCGCAGTCAAGCGCACCCCTTTTGCAGAAAAACCCCTCTATTTTCGTAGATTCAACCCGCAGTCCATTTTAATTCAAAGTAATTGTTTTTAGTCCTGTTTTTATTCACTTTAGACCCTATATTTTCCAGAATTAGTACCCGCAGTCCAAGAACACGTTATAGTATGATTTTATTCAAATTTAAGTTTGTTTTATTTACAGAAATGCCATTACATCTTATTTCATGCATAACTTTTGCGTTTTAAGTCCAATTTGAGTGATTCTTTCGCTCACGTGTTCATAGCAATACGTAGAATAGATTTATAAGCTTTTCAACTTATGTTTTTACTGTTTGGTGTATTGTTTTAATAGAAGTCTATCTTGTATGCATGTAATGATTGGTATGATGCTTGATTGGTGATTGGAACACGATTGGAGGGTGACCCATTTGAGGTGACTGAGGACCCACAGTAGGACCAGCTGTACTTCTAGGATGACTTTGACGAAGGCAAGTGTACCAAAGGCCCCTTGTCACCTATGAACTATTACCATTCATATTCATGCATGTGTTTAATTTGAAATGCCTTTAAGGACTTTACCTAGATGATTACTTGTACCACATATCCTTGATACCTAGGGTTTTTGGGTTGGCATTTTGGATAGATGCTGCAGCGCTTAACATAAAATAATTGTTAAACATGATTAAAGGCTATATGCAATGTGATAAAATGGAGCTTTTTAGCAACAGATAGGGGCTAGAGTACGGGGTTGAGTACTCTAGTGCCTCTCCATAAGGACTTAATCCTGAAGCGACAACCTAGGATGGTCTGTACAACCCCGAGTGTCATATGGCTCTGACTTTAACCTGTTAACTAGATTGTACTAGCTCGTCTATAGCTCTAGTAAGGGGTAAGAGGGTATCTCTCCTTTTTCTGCTAGGGTGCGTACCGTGCTGCGATGCCCACGTGTGCCACTCCTTTGTAGCTATGACTTGTTAGTGCAACTAGCTAAGGGTTTCATAGTGAAACCCTGCCACACTTCCTGGGAAGAGGTGTAGTGGGTCTCGTGAACCCTGGCTTTGGGAATCACAGCTCAGTGGGTAAAGATGTATAATTTCTGTAGAAATAATTAACCTGTTATAATAGCCGTGCTCACGGATATGAGCGGTCTAGATCCTTCAAGATTAGTGATTACTATGGATGGTGGATGGTTGGGAATTAAGATAAACATGACTATATTTTAATATCACTTGGTGATTGGGACTGTTCATTAAAGTAGTGATTCAGGATGCTAAAATTTGATCAACTAAAATTGTGAACCACAGTCAAATAGTGTCAAGCCTTTTGAGCCTCATAGATCCCTTTGATATACTTGCTAAACATGGTGAGCTTACACTTGCTTTATATCTAATGAAAATCCCAGATGGGTAACAGATAATGGATATGATGAGTTCCCGGAGAATGTCTAGGACTACTAGGGAGACGTTCACTAGTTGGAGTCCCTGTGGCAGTTGGGCTAGTTATTCCGCTGTGATTGTAATAATATTGCCATCGAGCAAACTTTGTATTAATTTTATGATGAGATATGCGATGTAATAAGTACTTTACTTTGATACTATTGCAATTTGTGATATATGTGTGTGTTTGGACATCCTGGGCACACATATATGAGTACTTGGTTTTGCTATGCAAAATTGGGTGCGACAAATTGGTATCAGAGCTATAACTGACTGTAGGACGAACAACCTAGTTAGAAATGGACGTTTCTAGGATCACATTATCTTTATTTTACTACCTTTAATTTGCTATAAATTTTTTGCTTATATTCTGTTCTTTATCTGTTGCCAAAAATTATTTTGTTCTAATACTCAACGTTTTCATAGATGGCCCGCACCAAGCAGACCCCGTGCAAGAGGACCATCGTGATGCCCACCAGGAGGACTAGGTTCACATTGGGCAAGCGTGTCTCGACACATCTGGTGGAAGCTTTGAGGAACCAGGAAGAGGAACTGCCTGTGGAGGTGCCCATGGGGGAACCTCTGAAGGACGTACTGGAAGATCCAATGGATGAAGAAACAGAAGAGGGGCCCATGTTCGAGGAGCCCATTGAGATAGAGGAGTTTGAGGAGGATCCTATGGAGGAGCATGGATAGGGTGGCTAGGAGGGAGCTGGTGACCCTGACGATGGAGATGACTCTAATGATTCTGATGCTGATGGAGGTGATGACGGTGGAGATGGTGGTGATGGTGGTGATGATGGAGGAGACGGTGGAAATGGGGGTGATGACAGTGATGATGATCACAATGCATTGTTGGCTCAGGGATGGACCACGAAGATCCACTATGACTTGGAGGGTGATGCCTACTACCACCCCAAGCTTCTCACACTTGTACATCGCTACCACCCTAGAGGCACTGTTCAGTACAGGACGGGGCATTGGACCCACCCCGACTACATCGGCTTCTGGGAGACAGAAGTGTACATCCGAGAGGGGACTCGGGTGCGCTACATCCACCGCGCCATCACTGCACGGCTCACACATGCGGCCATCATTAGGGACATAGCTCGATAGACGTTGGTGGTCAACCACGACCGCCACTTCGATGACATCGCCTAGGAGGACGACCGATATCTTCCCTGCCATCGGAGCGTCCAGTCTACATGCAACATCACTACACCACTTGGAGAGGTGAACCTGAGGCTAAGGCCTACCTTGTTGTGCTTGGCTAAGACCAACACCGACTTGGATCAGGCCCTGGATGAGCTTGATGTCATGGGGAAGGCCTATCTGTAGCTTGCCCATGAGAACGCTACACTGAAGCAGCAACAAGGAGGTCCAGATGTGGAAACGCCAGGAGTACCTGCTCAGTCGCCCCTGAGGAACAGAGGAGAGTTTGGAGACCCCAACACCAGCACCAACGTCGACCTGTACCCATAGGAGAGTCTTAAAAATATGTAATAAACACGCATAGATACGCAATATAGTGTTTAGTTTCTTTCTTTTAATGGTTGAACAAGTGTTACTTGCATGGTTGGATGTTTATCATTATGAACAATGTTTGATTTGGATCTTTGATATGATTGTGATGACTTGTGGGCATGTCCACGGTCATTTAGTTAAGGTTAAGGTTTAAGGATATTATGAATAAATAGTTGGGTTTCGTTTTATCATGTTGTCCATTCTGTAATCATTCTAAGCAGTCTGCCTTTATCAGTTCATATCTCATAATCTAGCTGTCCAATGGTCATGAAATTTTTATGGAGATAAGCAGACTTCAACATCTTTATTTTGGCTTTGGAATCACCTGAATACCTATTATAAATTGTGAGATACAGCTGTTGTAAGTTGAGGTTTCTGTGCTGTCAGAATTTAGGAACAGTACTGTTTGTCGTCTATATTTGACTAAGTAAACGTAAGAATCTGAAAAAGTGTTCTAAATGAAAGTTGTAGAGAATTTCATAAGCTTTCCAGAAAGGTAAAAAACGAAATCAGATGATAAACATAGTGTGAGATATGCTCATTTTACTGCACTGCTATTGTCCAACTCGCTGGAAAAGTTCAGAACAAATATCTTCTTGTATACTCTACATATATCTTTTGTGTACACCTACTCTTGTTACACTATTATCTTTTAAGGGTTTTATGCTTGGACATATGAGACTTATATGATGCATCTACAGATGGTGAACACTAGGAGGAACAACCAGGGAGGCGAGGACCTACCACCACCACCTCCAATCACCATGGAGCAGCTAATGATGATGCAGACACAGTTGCTTCAGCAGATGGCCCAGAACATGTAGAACATGGGGCAAGGGAATGGGAATGCACCCCCTCATGTCAGAGATAAGAGGGGAGAGTTCCTGAAAGGACACCCACCTGTATTCAAGGACTCTACCGACCCACTCCAGGCTGACGACTGTGACAGAACCGCCCAATTTATACAAGATCAAGTACAGCTGTCCCCGCTAACACGTTGACACGCGCATACTTTCACTTATATAAACCCGGTAGTCCGCCGAGTGTCCCGAAAGACCTCGGTAAATCAACATCACAACCAAGATCGCGTGATTAAGCAAATACAAATCACATACGCAGAGTTGCAGCGGAAAACAATATTACAAATGGTTTCACAAATAATAGTATAAGTTTGGGTTTCAAAACCGATTAGTGAAACAACATTTGCTTTCAAAGAATTACATTAATATAAGTTCCAAATATATATTGCTAGCATAAGTGACATCCTCAGATAAAAGCATATAGATGAGAAATAATATAGAGTCACCGAGCCCACCGGCGGTTAGCCACCATCTTCAGCAGGCCAAGAACCGCACCTGCAACATGGTGGGATAAACCCTGAGTACTCGAATGTACTCAGCTAGACTTACCCATCATAAACCAGAAATAAAATCGACTCCAAGGATTATGCAAGGCTTTATAAGTGGAGGTAGCTTGACAACATTTTGCATAAAAAGCGATTAACTCAATTATACAATTATACTTCGGTCATCAAGTTAATTATATCTATCATTCTAGATTAGCAACTATCCTGTGCCAAACATGTGGTATATCATTTTACGAGCATACAATAGTAACCATAGCAGGTGTAGTAATTCCATATTTATCCAAACCATCAACTTCCATAATACAATTACTACGATGTTGGGACTAGCCAAGTTTCTCACTATCCGGGAGAGACGGCGATTCGAATCGATTTCAACCAGCTGGGAATTTATTCCTAACACAAACCCAGGCAGACCAGATCAACGGTCACCTTAGATCACCTTTGGTACAACTCAGGTACACATTTCGCGGGTCCGTACTGCGCCGCACAATCTGGAACACCAGATGCCAGGATGCTCAGGCCAAGCCTGCCCTTGGGCTCAGTCTGATCGTTCCCCGGAAGGAGCGCACAACAGAACGGTTCCCGGCCTGAGTTGAATTACTCGGCTTCGCGGTCGGAACGAGTTATCCGGCCAGCTAAGTGAGAGGCATGCGTTCAATCTTGTCAGAAGCGCCAACAACAGTACGGTCCATAATCGACACAGATGGGGATAAGTCCACACCCAAGACCTCCATGTCTTGTTGCTTCTCTATCGACTTCCTGTCCGGTCTCAATTTACTTTTACCTCATGGTTCTGTTCCACGATAGCAGATATAGCCAACCGTGCTCTGGTATCCACCTATATCTCGCAGGTGATAGGACATCACCCGACTTCTACTGGTCTAAGCATGGCTAAGCATATATATTCGATCCTGGACCTATACCGGTTAAAGGTGTTAATATCTGGACAAGGAATTTACATGCATCAAGTGGTTTCATTCAACTCTTATAACCTAATGCATCAATCATAAGTACGTAAGTAAACATTTGTAAATTACTGGGAGACTTATAATGCTCCGGGGCTTGCCTGGGATCCGACACAAGTCAGTTCAGTTAGCTTGCACCGACTTGGTGACATCTCCGGCCTTAGCACTTGCTTAGTCCTTCCATCTTCGGGTTTGACTCCACATCACATCCTTCACGTGGTTTATCTAGCGTACCTAAATGAGATGCAAGATGCAGGTGTATGAATACATGGAAGTGCAATAGGCAATGCATCGCATGCAGTAAATAAGACAAGCACAAGGTTACATTAACATGCACAAGCACTTCACATTGCTTACTATAAATATCGCACAATTTATCATGCCACGATAGCAAAGAAGATGTCAACACCAAGCATGACACAAGTTTCCCAAGATCTCAGGTACTCTAACTCAACCATCATCAAAGGTATGAGCCACACTTAGCAATATACAAGCAAACAACTAAAAATGGGAATCTGTCAATTTCTGGACATGCAAATAGCAGCTACAAGATTTAGCTATAACTGGAGTTACACAAATCCAAATGACTTGCAAGAAGACAT
This sequence comes from Miscanthus floridulus, assembly GCF_019320115.1. NCBI lineage: Eukaryota > Viridiplantae > Streptophyta > Magnoliopsida > Poales > Poaceae > Miscanthus > Miscanthus floridulus. The sequence continues at coordinate 109,734,227 of NC_089587.1, read as the reverse complement.
TCTCGAAAGCTTATGAATTTATCTACAATTCATATTTAATCATCTTAGCATGATTCTCAAGTTAACTAAGTCAAATATACACATTTACAGAAACTGGTCTAAACAAGACAGAGAGTAATCAATTCTGTAACCCAACTTTAAACAGGCATAACTCACAAACTACTTAGCCAAATACCACCAAATTTTAACAGAATCTATATACATGAATTATCTACAACTTTGTTATTATCACCAAAAACTCATTCAAATCCTAACTAGATCAAACACTAGCATCTTTCAGATCTGCTCAGAATAAAATCAAAACTTGACCGAAGACTTAAAAGTCATGTAACTCCTAAACTATCAGGCCTATGGTCTTACAATTTGAACACAAGCAAGATTATGAAATTTTCTACAACTTTTGTATTCACTACAACCATAGCAAACATCATTTACACCACAAAAATAATTGCACAAGCAAAACTGCAAATCCAGCCCAACAGCAGTGGTATAGAAAACGGATAGAAACTTCAGAGAAGCATAACTGGAGTTCTACACCTCCCACAAACATGAACCATAACTTTTTGAAAAGCTTAGGAAGTTACCTACAACTTTCTTATTCTCATATTAAGATGATTCTACAGTTAGAAGGGTCAATCAATCCAATAATTGCATCTCTGTCAAAAACATAGACAGAAACCGACATGCCACTTTAAACAGCTATAAATGGAGTTATACATGTCCAATAAATGTGGTTCTAGACTCTTTAGAAAGCTTAGCCAATTCTAAACAACTTTGTTGTAAACACCTAAAGCTAATTCTACTAGTAAGAAGGCCCCACAGTGAGAACAAGGAAACCCTGTCTGGGTTTGGGCAGAAACAGCCACAGAGATTTAAGCAAGTATAACTCAAGATTTACTTAGCCAAAAATCATGATATTTAACTTTTTGGAAAGCTTAAGAAAAGTACTAAAAATCATGTATTGTCATCAAATCATGGTTCATAACTTAACTGAGCCAATTAATTCAAACATGCAGAACTGTTCAGAATAGGAGCAAATCAAAACAGGGCATTTGTTATTTTTATAACTCTTAAACTATAAATCCTAAACTCATGAAATTTTTACCAGACAACAACAATCACCTTAGTAGCACTCCACAAAAATTTCACATTTATTTGAGCACATCAACTGCAGTTATAAAAAAAACAAATAAGACTAGCATTCAAACCCTAACTGCACAAATCCATTTTTACAGCTACAACTTTAAACTAAAACCTGACATATTATAGATCTAGTGCATAGAGAATTTCACAAGGATTCCAAAAAGTCCTCATTTGCTAATTTACGAATTTCCTATGATTTACTATGAAGTTTCAAAGTTTTACCCGATTTACAACAAATAAGTCCTCGGAAGCACTATTCACTTGAGTCAATGACATTGCAGATAGGCCCTTGACTATCGTCGAATTGTCGCGCGAGGTCCTCGACGGGATTTGGAGCAGAGGAGGCACGGGAGTTCGCTGTTACCGACCGGAGGAGGCTCGTCGTCGGCGATGGGGCGGCGGTGGAGCACCAGGGACCTCGCGCGCACCCATGGGACAACTCGTCTTGGCACGAGGCAGCTCGTGGTGGCCCGGCCACGTGCGCCGGCGGCCGCAGTAGGCGACTGCATGGTGGCGGCGGAGCTCCCGGCGACGGCGAGGCCGGGGGTGGGTGGTACGGGTTCTGGGAAACCATGAGGAGGTGTTGGTGCTGCTGGCTAGGAGCGGGGAAGCACGGAGGCAGGGAACAGCGGCGGCGGCAAGCTCACTGCTCGGCCATGGCGGCGGCGCCGGTGGCGACGAGCTGCAGGGGCAAAGCCGGCGAAACAACTCGATTGGGAGGTGCGGCGCGAATGGAGGAAGGATTAGGCGGGGTTGGTTAGGCCTGAGGAAAAGCTGGAGCAGAGAAACGGGGCAGCCGTGGAGCTTCGGCGGCGACGACCATGGCGGACGCATGTCGCGGCCGCGCCCCGCGCGCAAATAGTAGAGAGCAAGGGAGAAAATGAGTGAGCAGGAGGGAGGAGGGAGGGCGCTCAGCTGTCCAAGACGAAGAGAGCGAGGCAAGGTGGCGCTCATGCGACGAGCGAGCTCAACCACGCGGCATTCGGTTGCTGTACACAGTCCGCCATGAAGCCACGTAGCACAGTTCAAATTTTCAATTCTACCTCAAAAGTTCGACTGAATATCGATATGTCTCCCTTATTAACTCCTAATCCGTTGCATTCTGGCACAAGATGTAGTAACAAAAGTTGTATAGCTACGCTAGATCTCCAACTTTGCCAATATCAACATTGTCTAAAACTCAAAGGTTTTCAAATTATGAGGCACCAAAGTACACTACACGAAAACTGAAAAGCGTTGAAAGACTTAGAAATATTTTCCGAGTTTTCAAACAGCACTACATGGACTTTTGTGATCCAAATTCAAGCATGTTAGGAGCTGAACTAGCCTATGACCCAAAAATAAAATTTGTTACACTCCTCAAGTACTACAACTTTGTTTTAGGGTACACATCCATGCAAAGGTTCCAAAAATGCAATTCAACTCTGGTCAAACATACCACATGAAATTGGTACTTTACACTAGATATGACTTAGAGACCAAATTAGCTTTAGTCATGAATATCAAAGTAGTTCCTAGTGACATTCTAAACATGTTAGAAGCATTCTTAAGGTTTCACAATCATTTCATATTTAGATCACATGTAAATCCTGGGTCAACTAAACATATCATCACTTAGGAGCTTAATTAGGTGAAGTGATCCATATGAACATTGTTCCAATAGGCATCCTAAGTGTAGCTAAGGTATTTTAGTGACCAACATCAACCACCTGCACTTAATCACACATTATCATAAGTGTACAAACAGGGAAAACATAAAATAACAAGTCCTGTTTCACAGGTTCTCATTCACCTAATAAAGCAATCCAAGAAAGATTATAACTTATCATTTCATGTAACTTTTTTTTTATTCCAAACTTCACGAAACTTTTCCAATCATCCATGTGGGTGGAAATTGATGTGATGCACATGAAAGAAGTAGATCCAACATTACTCAAGTATACTTTTTGGAAAGGGCAACATGTAAGCAATGGTGCATGGTCCAAGTTTAAGTGGTCGCTCATTTTGTAGATTTGATCTTGAAACTTTCATCACCACTTAACATGTCATGTTTGAGTTTAAACCCATTGCTTAACTGGTGACAAACACCTGGGGTGTTACAGCCCTCCCCCCTTAAAGGAATCGCGTCCCGAGATTCGGTGCAAACGACTTTTAAGGGAAGAGAAACATGTCAACCAGTTTCCAACATCAGTGATAGCATTAGGCTACTTAACTTTGGAGTATCAGAGAGGCTAATTTGGTCACGACACTTTCTGATACTTGCTCTTCATCGTAAGCTGTTGTCTGAAGAATTTCTTTCGTTGGCGTCCATAAAGCATTGTTACATTGGAAGAAATCTAAGATAGCACTGTCCTGCGTACTTCGTCCTCGATGTACGAAGAGTGATACAAGTGTATACTAAATACTTGTAACATCTACTTTCCTAGTGGATATAGCACGGACCTTATGGACTTTGCACTAGACCATAGTCTATTGACGGATATTCCTTACAAAGGTGCTATATTTGCTCCCAAGGTTTGAAAAACAGTTCTCTATTAAAGTGGCTTGAGCACAACTTCTCATAAAGGATGTGATCATAGATGGGGTAAACATCCTTTGAGGGTATGAGAAGCTAGTTAACCAATATCCAAACTGGTTGTAGCGGTGCAATCACTCAGATGTCAACTGATGGAAAACTACATAATGTCCCATGTATGTAGTGCTCTTCCTCTGATAACGACACTATATTATCTGAGTCTATTGAGTGAGGGGTAAATGTAATAGCTGACTCAGTTAGCTCAGCGTTCTTGATGATCATTCCTTAGGGAGCCTTTGGATCCAAGTTGCAACAGTGATCTAGGTTGAATCTGATGCAACCTCTTGGGTAAAAACACCTGGAAGGTACCAAAGAACAAGTCCGTCTTGTAAATCCTTGCTGAAGAAGGATGACAGCGAGGTCTAGAAGGCAACAAAGGTTGTAGTTATTCACCATCCGAAGAAATAGTACACTACTAAGCAGGTTGAGCACAATTTGACTTTATAGTGCAGTGGCGCAGTAAGTTGATTTGACTAACACTATAGCAAAACTAGCTTTGTTGAACTACATTGGACATTGAAGCCTCCTTTTCCAATCCAACGAGAATGACATAAGTTGCTCACTAGATGATCGACGTCATTACAGGGACCGTCAAGTAGAGTCACTTGTCTACCGTCTTGCAGTCTATTATGGTTTATGCCAGTGACCTGTTCTTCAAAGGTTATCCTTTGGACGACTCCAGAAGGAAGTCCTATGGTATCTAGCTCGACATACAGATCTTTTGACAAGAGAAGGAGAGATAGTCAAGGAGGAGCTCACGTGAAATTAACACATCGATGCAGTCCTGCAATGGATCATGACTAGAAACTTCGATACCAGCGCGTGCTGAGCAGCACAACCTTGTGGCTGCAGTCCACAGGATGCTCTCGGTTTCGTCGCGGCACCGTAGATCGCTAATCGTGGCACCATTACTGAACATACAACCCACAAGAAATCTCACATGGCATAAATTGGGTGGCATAGGAGCAAGCACTATGTGAAGGAGGGATAGCAAACAAAGGTAGTCACAAGGTTAGGAGTCAACAAGTAGGGGATCCGAAGATCAAAACACAGCGCAAGAGAGCATAGCCTAATTGCCGAAGACAGCTAAGCAGAAGATTCTTGCAAAATTTCCATATACGCCTTGTGTCCACCAAAGTGATTACCATATAGTGACAAACATGAGATTTGGTCTTACTGAGCAGCAACATGAGATCAAGACTGGTAACATCCAGAGACTTGAAAGAATTGGAAACAAAACAAACGAGATTCGGGGGACAGAGACAGTGCACTGACTAGAGATTCAGTTGATAAGGTAATGATAGGATCTACGAGGAAAAGGGTTCCAAAGCTAGGATAGATAGCGATTAGCATTGCACCAGATCATCTATAGAAGAAGGAGCAATGAGGCTCGACAAGGATTTTAGAGCAAAGTCCTCCCACATAGGAGCGGGACAACCACGACACATGTAAGCGTTCAAGGGAACAAAACTTGGGCCTAAGGTCAAGCAAAGGCATGGATAAAGATCTTCGTAGCGCAACGTTCAATGGCTAGCAATCACGTGTACCGGCTCAGGCTCCTAAAAGAGAACTTAATTGAAAACGACAACTATGAGATTACCAAAACTTGGACGTTGTTCTAGGATAGCGCTCTTCAACACTCATATGCGCTCCGAGGACAAAAGGAGTGACAGCTACGGCACTACCTAGATTACGAGCATCCGCACCTACATTCTGGTCTTAAGCAAGCATTTCGAAATACTCAATCTAATTAGCTTAAGCGACTATTACTAAGCACAAAGCTCACACCTAACAAGTAATCACCTACAACAACACTGCTACACATATCATGCAAAACATGGTGGTAAAGTATTGTTATCTTTTATTTCCTTTTTACTGAGTAGGTGGATATCTCTACAAAATAAGTTTTGCTAACATTTAGCAATCTAGTTTTCAAAGGGGTGAACCTTTTGCTAACTATTACTTTGTCATCTATTTCCTTTGGAAGCAAACATACAAGGCAAAGCTAATCACACACTATCTTCAAGCACAGCTATTCAAGCAGCATGGAACAAGGGACTTTGTTTATCTTCACACAAGGAAAAATAGTAGCATCACATTGATCACAAGTTACTTAGTATTAGAACAAGGTGAGGGAAGCATATTTATGCACAAGCACAATCATGATGCATGCTCGTCCTATTCGTCCTCACAAAATTGCCAGCCTAAGGCGGCAATCACGTTCTATGCCGGTGGCATAACATGTACTCTCTCAATATATAGCTAGTTGTTAGCTACATTCAATCTACGCATTCGTGGTTAGCGTACCTGCAGGCAAATTCATTGTAGCCCATCCCCACAAGAGATAAATAAGCACACAATGAAAGCAGTAAACTAAGATACTCTCCATATACACATCCCTAGATGTATATACTTTGATATCCATAGCTACCCGATAAATATACCCGCAATTAAGTACCTTCATATATACATGTGTGTAACATGTAAATATTCCAGTAACCATAGCTAACTCTCCCCTAGACCGATAGTTGGACGGTCATGCTCTCACAACTCACACTTATCTGGGCGTAGAGGCAATTGATCCATACATTACCATTCAAGTGAACGGCATCCATACAATAGCACGCCGTATGGACGACGAAAGTAAAATTTGCAAGAAGAAAACCCCCACAGTTAGTACTTAGATAGCCACCTAATAGTCCTTAACTGGGCATAAAGGAGGATGTCGCTAGCATAGTTTTGTAAATAAGTTTTAACAAATTTGCCTGTAGCTAAAGTTTTAGTTAAAATAGACTTTTTAAAACCAAAACTTGGCTTTTAAAACTATGTACCTGACAGTATTATGCTTAATCTCGCTCTGATACCAGCTGTGACAGAACCGCCCAATTTATACAAGATCAAGTACAGCTGTCCCCGCTAACACGTTGACACGCGCATACTTTCACTTATATAAACCCGGTAGTCCGCCGAGTGTCCCGAAAGACCTCGGTAAATCAACATCACAACCAAGATTGCGTGATTAAGCAAATACAAATCACATACGCAGAGTTGCAGCGGAAAACAATATTACAAATGGTTTCACAAATAATAGTATAAGTTTGGGTTTCAAAACCGATTAGTGAAACAACATTTGCTTTCAAAGAATTACATTAATATAAGTTCCAAATATATATTGCTAGCATAAGTGACATCCTCAGATAAAAGCATATAGATGAGAAATAATATAGAGTCACCGAGCCCACCGGCGGTTAGCCACCATCTTCAGCAGGCCAAGAACTGCACCTGCAACATGGTGGGATAAACCCTGAGTACTCGAATGTACTCAGCTAGACTTACCCGTCATAAACCAGAAATAAAATTGACTCCAAGGATTATGCAAGGCTTTATAAGTGGAGGTAGCTTGACAACATTTTGCATAAAAAGCGATTAACTCAATTATACAATTATACTTCGGTCATCAAGTTAATTATATCTATCATTCTAGATTAGCAACTATCCTGTGCCAAACATGTGGTATATCATTTTACGAGCATACAATAGTAACCATAGCAGGTGTAGTAATTCCATATTTATCCGAACCATCAACTTCCATAATACAATTACTACGATGTTGGGACTAGCCAAGTTTCTCACTATCCGGGAGAGACGGCGATTCGAATCGATTTCAACCAGCTGGGAATTTATTCCTAACACAAACCCAGGCAGACCAGATCAACGGTCACCTTAGGTCACCTTTGGTACAACTCAGGTACACATTTCGCGGGTCCGTACTGCGCCGCACAATCTGGAACACCAGATGCCAGGATGCTCAGGCCAAGCCTGCCCTTGGGCTCAGTCTGATCGTTCCCCGGAAGGAGCGCACAACAGAATGGTTCCCGGCCTGAGTTGAATTACTCGGCTTCGCGGTCGGAACGAGTTATCCGGCCAGCTAAGTGAGAGGCATGCGTTCAATCTTGTCAGAAGCGCCAACAACGGTACGGTCCTTAATCGACACAGATGGGGATAAGTCCACACCCAAGACCTTCATGTCTTGTTGCTTCTCTATCGACTTCCCGTCCGGTCTCAATTTACTTTTACCTCATGGTTCTGTTCCACGATAGCAGATATAGCCAACCGTGCTCCGGTATCCACCTATATCTCGCAGGTGACAGGACATCACCCGACTTCTACCGGTCTAAGCATGGCTAAGCATATATATTCGATCCTGGACCTATACCGGTTAAAGGTGTTAATATCTGGACAAGGAATTTACATGCATCAAGTGGTTTCATTCAACTCTTATAACCTAATGCATCAATCATAAGTACGTAAGTAAACATTTGTAAATTACTGGGAGACTTATAATGCTCCGGGGCTTGCTTGGGATCCGACACAAGTCAGTTCAGTTAGCTTGCACCGACTTGGTGACATCTCCGGCCTTAGCACTTGCTTAGTCCTTCCATCTTCGGGTTTGACTCCACATCACATCCTTCACGTGGTTTATCTAGCGTACCTAAATGAGATGCAAGATGCAGGTGTATGAATACATGGAAGTGCAATAGGCAATGCATCGCATGCAGTAAATAAGACAAGCACAAGGTTACATTAACATGCACAAGCACTTCACATTGCTTACTATAAATATCGCACAATTTATCATGCCACGATAGCAAAGAAGATGTCAACACCAAGCATGACACAAGTTTCCCAAGATCTCAGGTACTCTAACTCAACCATCATCAAAGGTATGAGCCACACTTAGCAATATACAAGCAAACAACTAAAAATGGGAATCTGTCAATTTCTGGACATGCAAATAGCAGCTACAAGATTTAGCTATAACTAGAGTTACACAAATCCAAATGACTTGCAAGAAGACATTCTGGAAAGCTTATGAATTTATCTACAATTCATATTTAATCATCTTAGCATGATTCTCAAGTTAACTAAGTCAAATATACACATTTACAGAAACTGGTCTAAACAAGACAGAGAGTAATCAATTCTGTAACCCAACTTTAAACAGGCATAACTCACAAACTACTTGGCCAAATACCACCAAATTTTAACAGAATCTAGATACATGAATTATCTACAACTTTGTTATTATCACCAAAAACTCATTCAAATCCTAACTAGATCAAACACTAGCATCTTTCAGATCTGCTCAGAATAAAATCAAAACTTGACCGAAGACTTAAAAGTCATGTAACTCCTAAACTATCAGGCCTATGGTCTTACAATTTGAACACAAGCAAGATTATGAAATTTTCTACAACTTTTGTATTCACTACAACCATAGCAAACATCATTTACACCACAAAAATAATTGCACAAGCAAAACTGCAAATCCAGCCCAACAGCAGTGGTATAGAAAACGGATAGAAACTTCAGAGAAGCATAACTGGAGTTCTAGACCTCCCACAAACATGAATCATAACTTTTTGAAAAGCTTAGGAAGTTACCTACAACTTTCTTATTCTCATATTAAGATGATTCTACAGTTAGAAGGGTCAATCAATCCAATAATTGCATCTCTGTCAAAAACATAGACAGAAACCGACATGCCACTTTAAACAGCTATAAATGGAGTTATACATGTCCAATAAATGTGGTTCTAGACTCTTTAGAAAGCTTAGCCAATTCTAAACAACTTTGTTGTAAACACCTAAAGCTAATTCTACTAGTAAGAAGGCCCCACAGTGAGAACAAGGAAACCCTGTCTGGGTTTGGGCAGAAACAGCCACTGAGATTTAAGCAAGTATAACTCAAGATTTACTTAGCCAAAAATCATGATATTTAACTTTTTGGAAAGCTTAAGAAAAGTACTAAAAATCATGTATTGTCATCAAATCATGGTTCATAACTTAACTGAGCCAATTAATTCAAACATGCAGAACTGTTCAGAATAGGAGCAAATCAAAACAGGGCATTTGTTATTTTTATAACTCTTAAACTATAAATCCTAAACTCATGAAATTTTTACCAGACAACAACAATCACCTTAGTAGCACTCCACAAAAATTTCACATTTATTTGAGCAAATCAACTGCAGTTATAAAAAAAAACAAATAAGACTAGCATTCAAACCCTAACTGCACAAATCCATTTTTACAGCTACAACTTTAAACTAAAACCTGACATATTATAGATCTAGTGCATAGAGCATTTCACAAGGATTCCAAAAAGTCCTCATTTGCTAATTTACGAATTTCCTATGATTTACTATGAAGTTTCAAAGTTTTACCCGATTTACAACAAATAAGTCCTCGGAAGCACTATTCACTTGAGTCAATGACATTGCAGATAGGCCCTTGACTATCGTCGAATTGTCGCGCGAGGTCCTCGACGGGATTTGGAGCAGAGGAGGCGCGGGAGTTCGCTGTTACCGGCCGGAGGAGGCTCGTCGTCGGCGATGGGGCGGCGGTGGAGCACCAGGGACCTCGCGCGCACCCATGGGACAACTCGTCTTGGCACGAGGCAGCTCGTGGTGGCCCGGCCACGTGCGCCGGCGGCCGCAGTAGGCGACTGCATGGTGGCGGCGGAGCTCCCGGCGACGGCGAGGCCGGGGGTGGGTGGTACGGGTTCTGGGAAACCATGAGGAGGTGTTGGTGCTGCTGGCTAGGAGCGGGGAAGCACGGAGGCAGGGAACAGTGGCGGCGGCAAGCTCACTGCTCGGCCATGGCGGCGGCGCCGGTGGCGACGAGCTGCAGGGGCAAAGCCGGCGAAACAACTCGATTGGGAGGTGCGGCGCGAATGGAGGAAGGATTAGGCGGGGTTGGTTAGGCCTGAGGAAAAGCTGGAGCAGAGAAACGGGGCAGCCGTGGAGCTTCGGCGGCGACGACCATGGCGGACGCATGTCGCGGCCGCGCCCCGCGCGCAAACAGTAGAGAGCAAGGGAGAAAATGAGTGAGCAGGAGGGAGGAGGGAGGGCGCTCAGCTGTCCAAGACGAAGAGAGCGAGGCAAGGTGGCGCTCATGCGACGAGCGAGCTCAACCACGCGGCATTCGGTTGCTGTACACAGTCCGCCATGAAGCCACGTAGCACAGTTCAAATTTTCAATTCTACCTCAAAAGTTCGACTGAATATCGATATGTCTCCCTTATTAACTCCTAATCCGTTGCATTCTGGCACAAGATGTAGTAACAAAAGTTGTATAGCTACGCTAGATCTCCAACTTTGCCAATATCAACATTGTCTAAAACTCAAAGGTTTTCAAATTATGAGGCACCAAAGTACACTACACGAAAACTGAAAAGCGTTGAAAGACTTAGAAATATTTTCCGAGTTTTCAAACAGCACTACATGGACTTTTGTGATCCAAATTCAAGCATGTTAGGAGCTGAACTAGCCTATGACCCAAAAATAAAATTTGTTACACTCCTCAAGTACTACAACTTTGTTTTAGGGTACACATCCATGCAAAGGTTCCAAAAATGCAATTCAACTCTGGTCAAACATACCACATGAAATTGGTACTTTACACTAGATATGACTTAGAGACCAAACTAGCTTTAGTCATGAATATCAAAGTAGTTCCTAGTGACATTCTAAACATGTTAGAAGCATTCTTAAGGTTTCACAATCATTTCATATTTAGATCACATGTAAATCCTGGGTCAACTAAACATATCATCACTTAGGAGCTTAATTAGGTGAAGTGATCCATATGAACATTGTTCCAATAGGCATCCTAAGTGTAGCTAAGGTATTTTAGTGACCAACATCAACCACCTGCACTTAATCACACATTATCATAAGTGTACAAACAGGGAAAACATAAAATAACAAGTCCTGTTTCACAGGTTCTCATTCACCTAATAAAGCAATCCAAGAAAGATTATAACTTATCATTTCATGTAACTTTTTTTTTTATTCCAAACTTCACGAAACTTTTCCAATCATCCATGTGGGTGGAAATTGATGTGATGCACATGAAAGAAGTAGATCCAACATTACTCAAGTATACTTTTTGGAAAGGGCAACATGTAAGCAATGGTGCATGGTCCAAGTTTAAGTGGTCGCTCATTTTGTAGATTTGATCTTGAAACTTTCATCACCACTTAACATGTCATGTTTGAGTTTAAACCCATTGCTTAACTGGTGACAAACACCTGGGGTGTTACAACGACTGGCTATGTGCCATTGAGAGGCAGCTGGAGATTGCCCAGTGTGATGATAAAGAGAAGGTTTTATATGCTTTGGGATAGTTGCAAGGAGCTACACTGGATTGGTGGGACTCATTCCGCTTCGGCCGTACCAAAGCTAATCCCATCACTTGGGCCGAGTTCCGCAGTGCCTTCCGCTCTCACCACGTGACTGCGGGACTGATGAAGCTAAAAAAGGAGTTCTTGGCTCTCAAGCAGGGAGCATGACTGTTGTTGAATATCATGACAAGTTCACACAATTGTCATGGTATGCACCGACTGAGGTAGATGAGGACGGAAAGAGGCAAGAGCTGTTTATGGAGGGCTTAAATGATGGTCTCCAGTACCAGCTGTTGTCTCATACTTTTGCTAACTTCCAGTAGCTGGTGGATAAGGCTTTAGTGATCGAGAACAAGTGCCGCCAGATGGAGGACAAAAAGAGGAAGTTTCAAGGACAACAATCCGGGAGCAACTCTCGCTTCTGTGCCAACCCTCAATAAGCTCAACCTCAGCAGTGCTATCAAGGTCAGATAGGTCTCAACCGTAACCAGCACCCCCAGCGTGCACAGCAGCCGCAGTATAAAGCACTAGCTCAGCGCCAGCAGCAGTCCAACAATGTGCTAGTGAGGAACAATGCCCCCAATGCTCCACAAAGGAATGGCGCACCAAAAGCACCAAATGTAGTTAATGATAATAAATGCTTCAATTGTGGAGAGCCAGGACATTACTCCAATAGGTGCCCCAAGAAGATGGCTAACTCACAGTAGAATTATGTTCGGGGGAAGGTGAACCATGTGACTACTGAAATAGCTCAGGAGGCACCAGATGTGGTGATCGGTACGTTTTCGATCAACTCAAACTCAGCTACAATACTTTTTGATTCTGGTGCTTCGCATTCCTTCATAGCATATACATTCATAAAGAAGCATGGTATTCCAGTAAGTGTTATGAAGAAACACATGTTAGTAAGCTCACCTGGAGGGGTAATGAAAGTAGAGTGGATATGCTTAGCTGCTAGCCTCAGCATAAGGGGGTAGAATTTCAAGCAAACCTTATAGTCATAAACTCATCTGGTATTGATGTCATCTTGGGTATGGATTGGTTAAGGTTGTAGAAGGCAGTTATTAATTGTGGCAATAGTTCTATGAATCTTACCACTTCATCCGGAGAGGAAGTTGAGTATGTGGCAACTCAGTCAGCTGCAGAAATCTACCAAGTTAATCAGTTGGAGGGCACAACCTTAGACAATATAAGGATAGTAAATGAGTACCGAGATGTCTTCCCTAAGGAATTGCCAAGTGTGCCACCTGAACGAGATATCAAGTTTATAATTGAACTTTTACCTGGAACTACACCCATAGCTAAGAGACCCTATAGAATGGGAGTGAATGAATTAGCAGAACTTAAGAAACAATTAAGGGAATTGATAGATAAGGGTTATGTTCAACCTAGTTCTTCACCTTGGGGTGCACCAGTACTATTTGTAGAGAAGAAGGATGGTACATAGAGGATGTGCATAGATTATAGGTCACTTAATGAGGTCACAATTAAGAACAAGTACCCACTGCCTAGAATTGATGACCTATTTGACCAGTTGAAAGGGGCTTGTGTGTTTTCCAAGATCGACCTTCGATCTAGATACCATCAGTTGAGGATAAGATGTACTGACATCCCCAAAACTGCTTTTGTGACCCGATATGGACTGTATGAGTTCACAGTCATGTCTTTTGGTCTGACAAATGCACTTGCTTACTTCATGTATCTAATGAACAAAGTGTTCATGGAGTACCTTGACAAGTTTGTCGTTGTATTCATTGATGACATATTAGTGTACTCTAAGAATGAAGAAGAGCATGAAGAACATTTGAGGTTGGTGTTGCAGAAGCTTAGAGAACATCAGCTTTATGCCAAGTTTAGCAAATGTAAGTTCTGGCTAAAAGAAGTATCTTTCCTTGGTCACATAATCTCTAATGGAGGAGTAGCAGTGGATCCCAAGAAGGTTAGAGATGTGTTGAGTTGGAAGCCACCTAAGGATGTTAGTGAGATTTGGAGTTTTCTGGGTATGGCTGGGTACTATAGGAGATTCATCGAGGGATTCTCTAAGCTAGCTAAGCCCATGACTGCTTTGTTAGAGAAAAATGCCAAATTTGTATGGACTAAGCAATGTTAGGACAGTTTTGAGGAGTTGAAGAAGAGATTGACTTCTGCCCCAGTGCTCATCTTACCTGATCTCACCAAAAGCTTCTCTATCTATTGTGATGCCTCACGGCAAGGTCTAGGCGGCGTTCTTATGCAAGAAGGCAGAGTTGTTGCCTATGCATCCAGACAGCTGAGGAAACATGAGTTAAATTATCTGACTCATGATCTAGAGTTAGCAGCCGTGGTACATGCTCTCAAGATTTGGAGGCATTACTTGATTGGTCATAAGTGTGAGATTTATACGGACTATAAGAGTTTAAAGTATATATTCACATAGTCAGATCTGAATTTGAGGCAGCACAGATGGCTAGAGTTAATCAAGGATTATGATTTGGACATACACTATCACCCGGGAAAGGCTAATGTTGTAGAAGACGCTTTGAGTAGGAGGAGTTATGCAAGCATGGTCTATATTACTCAACTACCTAAAGAGTTGTGTGAGGAGTTCAAATACCTGAATTTAGGTATTGTGGCTAACACCATGGAGTTAGAGGTAGAACCTACTCTGGAACAAGAGATTCGTAAGGGATAGCTAAATGATGAGAGGATCAAGGATATTGCGGAACTTATAGTGATTGGTAAAGCTCTAGGATTCCACATGGATGATCAAGGGACAGTATGGTTTGGCAAAAGGATTTGTGTGCTAGAAGTGAAAGCTATTAGGGAGTCTATCTTGAGGGAAGCTCATGACTCAGCCTATTCCATACACCCAGGGAGTACTAAAATGTATCTTGATCTTAAAGAGAGATACTGGTGGTATGGACTAAAGAGAGATGTAGCTAAACATGTAGCCATATGTGACACGTGCCAAAGAGTAAAGGCAAAACATTAGAGGCCAGCAGGTTTGCTACAGCCTATGAAGATACCCGAGTGGAAATGGGAAGAAGTTGGAATGGACTTCATAGTTGGATTACCCCATACACAGAGAGGATTTGACTCTATCTAGGTAATTGTAGACCGTCTGACAAAAGTGGCACATTTCATTCCAGTCAAGATAACTTATTCGGGTGCAAAGTTGGCAGAGTTATACATGGAAAGGATTGTATGTTTACATGGAGTACCAAAGAAGATTGTTTCGGATAGGGGTACACAATTCACATCACATTTTTGGCAGAAATTGCACAAGTCAATGGATACGAAGTTGAACTTTAGCTTAGCTTACCATCCGTAGATAGATGGACAGACCGAGAGGACAAACTAGATCTTAGAGGGTATGCTAAGAGCTTGTGCTCTGTAGTATGGGACAAGTTGGGATAAGAGTTTACCCTATACCGAATTCTCCTATAATAATAGCTACCAAAAGAGTCTTAAGATGGCACCGTTTGAGGCATTGTATGGCAGAAAGTGGAGAACCCCATTGTTTTGGAATCAAATGGGAGAAAGTCAAGTCTTTGGACCAGATGTTTTGCAACTGGCAGAAAAACAAGTACAAACAATAAGCCAAAACTTGAAGGTTGCACAGTCTCGACAGAAAAGCTATGCGGACACGAGAAGAAGAGATTTGGTGTTTAAAATCGATGACTTTGTTTATCTCAAAGTTTCACCTATGAAAGGAGTCAAGAGATTTCATACTAAGGGAAAGTTGTCACCCAGGTATGTGGGACCATTCAAGATCATCAACAGGAGAGAAGAAGTTGCTTACTAGCTAGAATTACCAGAGCAGCTCTCAGGTGTTCATGATGTCTTCCATTTGTCGCAACTTAAGAAATATTTGAGAGTACCTGAGGAACAACTACCTTTGGAAGAACTGGATATCCGAGGGGATCTATCATACAAAGAATATCCACTGAGAATCTTGGAAACAGCGGAGAGAATCACAAGGAGCAAGATAATAAGAATGTGCAAGGTTCAGTGGAACAGACACTCTGTGGATGAGGCAACTTGGGAAAGAGAGGAAGATCTGAGAACTGACTATCCGAATCTCTTTGAACCATCCAAATCTCAAGGATGAGATTCATCTTAAGGGGGGTAGGTTTGTAACACCCAAAATTCTTACTACAAATTAGCAATTAATTCTTAACATTTATTAAATTTTCTAGGAATTTTTAACTTAGGCTAAATAATAAATGTTGGATAAATAAAATATACTATAAGGATTAGAAACAATGGTTCTTGCATTCATGCCGAAGCATATGGTTTTTGGTTGAGTGTAGGGCTAGATGATTTGAAGTTGAATTCAAATTCTATTTGAATTTGGCTTAGAATTGAAAATGGATTTGGAAAAGGTTTTGTTTTTGAAAAAAAATCTCTTTTCTTCCATTCTGGCCTAGCCCCTTTTCTCTTTCTCCTTCCTGTGCTGGACTGCTGGTGACCTAGCCGCACCTTCCCTTCCTCCCTTTCTATTTCTTCTGTGCCCGGCCTACTTCGCACCTCAGCCCACAGCCCCCGCCAGCTCGGCCTTCATCGCCCGCATGCGTTGTTGTTTCCCTTCTCTCGCTGCACCTCTGGCCCCGCCTGTCAGTGCCCTTCTCTTCTTTCCTTTCTTCTTCCCCCAACACTTTCCTTCTTCGATGCCCACCAATGGCGCTACCGGCATGGAATCCCACCGCCGTCGCCCACATATGGCAGGCGACCAATCCCGCCCAAATCTTCCCGCTCCCTTTCCTTCTAGCGCTCACCACCTGGCCTATAAATCTCTATGCCATCCCTTCTTCCTCTCCCATCCTTTGCTCGCAGTTGAATCCCACCGCTGCCGCAGCTCTCCCTCGCCCGTGCCTCGGAGCTCGACACCGACGCCACTCGAAGATTCGCCGTGACCTCTCGCGCCCCTAGGTACCTCTAGTTTCATGAATTGGTCATAGATTCCTTGGATTCTTCCTCACTCGTGTGTTCTTCCTCTCTCCAGAGCACCGCCGCCATCGACCTCACCTCTAGAGCCTGTCCCAGACGCCACCGACTCGTCCCATCAACTCGCGGTGAGCTCCCGACCCTTCCTATGCCTTTTGTTCATTGCTTTGTGCCCTAGAGCACCATAGTAGTGAGCACCCGAGCCGCCGATCATGGCGCCACCGTGGACCATTACCCCGACATGCTCCCCATCCCTGATTTGGTACCCTAGCGACTTCGTGAGCACCTATAGTCCATTTTCATGTATTTTCTTTTGATCGGGATGGCCGGAATCGCCGTACCAGTGTCCGCCACTGAGCTTGGCTCGCCGCCGGCAATGGTAGGCTTGCCGGAGCCGCTCTACTGCCATCGGAGGATGACCCGTCACCTACACCGTTGGATCTTGAATGAGCAGTTGAGATTGCATACCCCTTCGAGGTTAAGTGGCCGGTCCACAGCGAGCCATGGACCCGGTCCACCCCGCCAAGTCAGTGCGCACCCATGCCGCGTGGCACACCATGCCAACCAGAGGGCGCCACACGTTCGCCTAGTCAGCAGCCGGGTCAAACCCGCAGTCAAGCGCGCCCCTTTTGTAGAAGAACCCCTCTGTTTTCGTAGATTCAACCCGCAGTCCATTTTAATTCAAGGTAATTGTTTTTCAGTCTAGTTTTTATTCACTTTATACCCTGTATTTTCCAGAATTAGTACCCGCAGTCCAAGAACATCTTACAGTATGATTTTATTCAAATTTAAGTTTGTTTTATTTACAAAAATGCCATTACATCTTATTTCATGCATAAGTTTCGCGTTTTAAGTCCGATTTGAGTGATTCTTTCGCTCACGTGTTCATAGCAATATGTAGAATAGATTTATAAGCTTTTCAACTTATGTTTTTACTGTTTGGTGTACTATTCTAATAGAAGTCTATCTTGTATGCATGTAATGATTGGTATGATGCTTGATTGGTGATTGGAACACGATTAGAGGGTGAGCCATTTGAGGTGACTGAGGACCCATAGCAGGATTAGCAGTACTTCTAGGATGACTTTGAGGAAGGCAAGTGTACCAAAGGCCCCTTGTCACCTATGAACTATTACCATTCATATTCATGCATGTGTTTAATTTGAAATGCCTATTACTTGTACCACATATCCTTGATACATGGGGTTTTTGGGTAGGCATTTTGGATAGATGCTGCAGCGCTTAACATAAAATAATTGTTAAACATGATTAAATGCTATATGCAATGTGATAAAATGGAGCTTTTTAGCAACAGATAGGGGGCTAGAGTACAGGGTTGAGTACTCTAGTGCCTCTCCATAAGGACTTAATCCTGAAGCGACAACCCAGGAGGGTCTGTACAACCCTGAGTGTCATATGGCTCTGACTTTAACCTGTTAACTAGATTGTACTAGCTTATCTGTAGCTCCAGTAAGGGGTAAGAGGGTATCTTTCCTTTTTTCTGCTAGGGTGTGTACCGTGCTGCGATGCCCACGTGTGCCACTCCTTTGTAGCTATGACTTGTTAGTGCAACTAGTTAAGGGTTTCATAGTGAAACCCTGCCACACTTCCTAGGAAGAGGTGTAGTGGGTCTCGCGAACCTCGGCTTTGGAAATCACGGCTCGGTGGGTAAAGATGTACAATTTCTATAGAAATAATTAACCTTTTATAACAGCCGTGCTCATGGATACGAGCGGTCTGGATCCTTCAAGATTAGTGGTTACTGTGGATGGTGGATGGTTGGGAATTGAGATAAACATGACTATATTTTAATATCACTTGGTGATTGGGACTGTTCATTAAAGTAGTGATTCAGGATGCTAAAATTTGATCAACTAAAATTGCGAACCATGGTCAAATAGTGTCAAGCCTTTTGAGCCTCATAGATCCCTTTGATATACTTGCTAAGCATGGTGAGCTTACACTTGCTTTACATCCAATGAAAATCACGGATGGGTAATAGATAATGGATATGATGAGTTCCCGGAGGATGTCCAGGACTACTAGGGAGACGTTCACCAGTTGGAGTCCCTATCGCAGTTGGGCTAGTTATTCTGCTGTGATTGTAATAATATTTCCATCGAGCAAACTTTGTATTAATTTTATGATGAGATATGTGATGTGATAAGTACTTTACTTTGATACTATTGCAATTTGTGATATATGTGTGTGTTTGGACATCCTGGGCGCACATATATGAGTACTTGGTTTTGCTATGCAAAATTGGGTGCGACAGAGCAGCCGAAGGCTAGCTTCGGGACCAAGGGAATGCCGGTGGACCCCATCCTAAAGTCCCCAGGTACTCATCAGCACGCGGGGGAGCCAATTGCCCCCGTTGGCAGACTTGATGGCGGCGAACAGTTGTCGTCGACGACAAACGAGTCAGCGATAGCACCCTTGACAATGGTAGGCACCGCCGGTCCTCTGTAGTAGAAGCTGTAGTTACCAGCATCGCACTGGAATCTGGGGTGGAGAATCTTGCAGTGCCAAAGGAGCAGACGAGGCTCCTTGAGGCATCGGAGGGAATGGTCGGACCTGCTATCCGACCACTGAGTCCCTAGGTGGTGCCTTTGGCTGCAGCAGAGGAGGACGAGGTGGAGGAGATCGAGCATGAGGAGCCTCGACCCCAAGCTATCCGAATCCTCCAAAAGCGCGGCGATGACATAGTAATTGTTGAAGAGGAGGACACCACCAGATCAAGGTTAGTACTGTGTCTGGAATGCTCCTTTTTGATGTTGGGAATTGGATTTCAACATTGTCATTGTGCATTTACAGGAGATAACATGGACTGTCGAGCAGCGCCGTCAGTTGATAAAGAGGATGGAGCCCCTCGCTGAGGAGAACGAAAAACTCAAAGAGGCGGTGAACCTCTCAGAGAGAAACATCTAGAGGGCCCGACACGAATGAGACCTAGCAAGGTCCAATGTGCGGGACCTGGAATACCAGAGGGGGGTCCTATCCGAGCGGCTAGCGGCGGTGTCTGAGCAGCTATGGAGCCAGTCCGAGTAGCTATAGAGCCAGTCTGAGCAGCTGGCTGCTGTCTCTAGACAACTGAGGAGTGCCTCCGAGTAGTTGGAACAGAAATTCGAGGAGCTCAGAAGTGTATCCGAGTAGAAAGCAAGTAGAGTATATCGGCGAATGCACTTGGTATTGCTGAACAACCATATTTTTAGTGGTAACTATTGCGCTTGTAGAGCAAGATGCGGAGCTCGGCCAACTGCGCCAAGTCATCGAACAACTTCGATAGGAGAAGGCAAAGGAGTCTAAGCGAGCAGACAAACTGGCCGAGGAGCTGAAAGGTGAATACCTCCTAGTCGGAATTACTGTTGAAGTTGTTTCCTTATATGATGGAACATTGTAACACTTGTAGGCTACCGTCATAAAGCCAAGACATAGTTTGATGTGCTGGTGCAGGAGGCCAGGACCCAAAGGGATAACTTCGATGCTATAGTCATCGCAATTAAGCCGGTGCTTGACTGCGTCGACATGGAACCAGGTATTTAGCTCGATGGTAGGCGACAATGTTCGGACACCATCATCAAGAGGTGCAAGATAGTGTGGGAGAACTTCAAGAGCTTCAACCGCGATGCCATACTATCCATCGCTACTCATGTCCTTTCAGTTGTTCAGTCCCATTATTTGGCTATTGACCTTCAGGCGATAGGGGGCGGGTTCGCTGAAGGGCTGAGCGATGCGGAGACCCAACAGCTGGAGGATTAGGTAGAAGATTCGACGAAGAAGTTGGCCAGCGATATAGACATGTTCATTGAGACGGACGGCAACGGCGGAGCATAATGATCTGCTTGGTGGATATCATTTGTAATTTCTAGACAGTGTAGTTAGAATGCGCGAAAAGCACAAAAACACTTATATACACACTAAATGTTATAAAGTGCATGTGCATGCAGTTAGATTGTATTTTGGCGAAAAAAATCTTCATAGTTGCGACCATAAGGTATTTATATGGAGTATAAGTAGAGTCCAAGCAGTTAGTTCGCTACTGACCCCCATGGCCTCAGCTAGCCCATAGTCCATGACGTTGAGCGTGGAGCCCGTGCATGTGTAGGAGGAACAGGCGATACCAAGAAACCGCAACCAACCACCCATAACATAGAGCATGGAGCCTGTGGCACATGTAGGGAGAGGTTAGAGACTAGGTCTTTTCCATAAAGAAAAGAGCGAAACCTATGCTGCTCGGCGGTTATCAAAATAACTTGGAGATATATATAGTATAAGGGGCGTCTGAGCAATTAGTTCTGTGCTGAGCTCTCGGTCTTGGCTAGCCCGTAGTCCATAACGTCGAGCGCGGAGCCCGTGGACGTGTAGGATGAATAGACATGACCAAGGAACCATAGCCAACCACCCATAACATAGAGCACAGAGCCCATAGCGCGTGTAGGGAGGGATCGGAGACTGGGTCTTCTCCGAAGAGAACAGAAAAGAAAGTATGCTGCTCGCTGATCGGCGAAATATCTTGGAGATTTGGAGCAAAGTGTTTGGTGACTTGGAGAAAACTTATTTGGTGATTTTAGGTGAAAATGTGTCAGCAAATAGGAGAAATCGTTCGGTGATATTGGAGAAAAACCCATCGGCGATAACGTTGGAGATTTGGAGAAATGTGGTCAGCGCAGTTATGGCAATTTTGTATTGGAGTTCGCAATTGGAGTAGCATGGAGCTTGGCAACCACAAATGGAGATTAAACCATAATGAAGAAAAAGTGGAGACAATTTATGGAGACCAAAACTTTGTTCATCATAAAGTGGATAGTACATATCTAGGGTGATTCAAGGATAGAAGCGTATGAGGTGCTCGATGTGCCACGAGTTGGAAACATCGATTCCTTCTAAGTCACACAAGCGATAAGACCCTGGTCGGGTGACCTCTTTAACGACATAAGGCCCTTCCCAAGGGGAGGAGAGCTTGTGCATCCCTTCAGTTTTTTGTTTTCTATGGAGAACGAGGTCACCGACAGCAAATGAATGACCTTTGACGTTGCGGTTGTAGTACCTCCGCAAGCCTTCTAGATATTTGGCTATGTGGACATAGGTGATTAGGCGTTCTTCCTTGGCCCTGTTGACGTCTTTTGTCCGAACAGCTGTGGCCTGCTCTTCATCATAGTTTTCCACCCTAGATGCTCGGAAAGCAATGTCCGCTGGTAGTATGGCTTCTGAGCCATAAACCAAGAAGTATGGAGACACACTGGTGCTGTGACTAGCTTGAGTATGCAGTGTCCAGACTATAGCTGGTAGCTCCTTGAGCCATCTGCCTGGGTGTCTTTCTTCTTTCTGATATAGTCTCTTTTTGAGGGCATCAAGGATCATGCCATTCGCCCGTTCGACCTGGCCGTTGGCTCTAGGGTGAGCAACGGATACGTATTTGATGGAGATGCAACGGTCTTTGTAGAAGTCCCAAAAGTGATGGCTAGTAAATGTAGTTCTGAGGTCGGTGATGATGCTATTCGGGAGACTGAATTTATGGATGATATCTTCGAAGAGCTCGACTGCTTTTTTTGTAGTAGCCGAGACGAGCGGTTTATACTCAATCCACTTGGAGAACTTATCAATGGCAATGTATACATACTAGAAACCACCTAGCGCTGGCTTGAGAGGACCAATCATAACCAGTCTCCAGCATGCGAAGGGCCAGGAAGCTGAGATGGTTTGCAGCTCTTGTGCCGACACATGTATTTGCTTGGCAAAAAATTAGCATCCTTCACAATGTTGTACGAGGTCTTCTGCATCAGAGATGGTTGTGGGCCAGTAGAAACTAGCTTAGAAGGCTTTGCCGACCAGTGTTCTCGAGGCCGCGTGGTTGCCACAGGAACCAGAGTGAATTTCAAGAAGTAGCTTCACTCCGTCTTCTTGGGTGATGCATTTCTGCAGTATCCCTTCCTTAGCACTTTTCCTCATCAAATTGCCATCTACCAGCACGTAATGCTTGCTATGATGAATTAGGCATTCGATCTCAGTCTTGTTGGTGAGTACTTCGGTGCTGGTGAGGTACTTGATGAATTGTTCCCTCCAATCAGTGGTCGGTGAAGGTACCGATAGTACCATCTGCTCGGTGGGGGGAACTTCCTTAATTTCCTTATCTTCCTTAATGGATGGTGCCAGGAGGTCTTGAACGAAGACCTCCGGTGGGATCGCAGCGCGAGAAGAGCCCAACTTGGATAAATGGTCAGCGAGCTGATTTTGGTCGTGTACCACGTGGTGGTACTCGATGCCGTAAAATTTTCCTTCAACTTTCCTGATTTCGGCGCAATATGCATCCATCTTCTCACTAGAGCAAGACCAATCTTTGTTAAGCTGGTTGATGACCAGCGCGGAGTCCCCATATACCATGAGGCATTTGACGCCAAGCTCAACGGCTATATGGAGTCCGTGGAGACATGCTTCATATTCGGCGGTGTTGTTGGAGGCTGGAAAGTTTATTTAGAGAACATATCGGAGCTTATCCTTGGTCGGCATAATGAACAGGATGCCCGCACCAGCACTATTGATGTTAAGGGCACCATCGAAGTACATCACCCAGTGCTCAGGGCAGGTGGCAGCGATGGGCTCTTGGATCTCGGTCCACTCAGTGATGAAGACAGCAAGCGCCTAAGACTTGATCATAGGCCTGCTTCTAAATTCAATTGAGTAAGTACCGAGCTCGACAACCCACTTGATGATACGGCAATTGGCTTCTTTGTTATGAAGGATGTCCCCTAGAGGGAACTCAGTTGCCACGGCGATCTTGTAATACTCGAAGTAGTGGCGGAGCTTACGTGATGTAATCAAGATGGCGTATAGAAGCATTTGGACCTAAGGATAATGAGTTTTGAGCTCGTTAAGGACCTTGCTGATGAAGTATACTAGATGTTGCACCTTATAGGCATGCCTGACCTCCTCGCGTTCGACCATGATGGCTGTGCTAACGACGCGGGAAGTAGCGGTGATGTAGATCAGGAGAGTTTCATCTAGCCATGGTGCTATCATGATCGAAGGCTTTGTTAGGAACACCTTGAGCTGCTCAAAAGCTATATTTGCCTCTTTCGACCAGGAAAAGCGCTCAAAGGCCTTTTTCACCGAGGTGAGATATGAAGCGGCTTAAAGAAGCCATGCAGCCTATAAGTTTCTGTTTATCCTTGACGCATATTGGCCATTTCATGTTGGTGATGGCAGAGACCTTATCAGGGTTGGGTTCGATGCCACGAGTGCTGATGATGTAGCCCAGTAGTATACTGGACAGAACTCCAAAGACGCACTTTGAAGGGTTCAACTTCCATTGATATTTTTTAAGGTTGGCGAATGTTTCTTTGAGGTCGGCGATAAGATTGTCGGTGGTCCTAGACTTGACGACCACATTGTCGATGTAAGCTTCGACGTTGTGGCCAATCTATTGATCGAGGCACAACTGGATGGCCCTTTGATAGGTTGCCCCGATGTTCTTGAGACCGAAGGACATGGTGGTGTAGCAGTATGCACCGAAGGGCGTGATGAATGACATCTTGATCTGGTCTTCTTCCTTGAGGGAGATCTGGTGATAGCTGGAGTAACAGTCAAGGAAGGAGAGCAGTTCGTAGCCAGTGGTGGAGTCTACAACCTCGTCTATCCGAGGCAAACCAAAGGGGTCTTTAGCGTAGTATTTGTTAAGATTAGTGTAATCAACACACATTCTCCATTTCTTATTCTTTTTTCAAACAAGAATAGGATTAGCTATACACTTAGGATGATACACTTCTTTTATAAATCCAGTAGCTAAGAGCCATTTTATTTCTACCCTAATAGCCTCCTTCTTGTCTAGCGTGAATCGGCGGAGTTTCTGCTTGATCGGTTTGGTGGTCGGCGAGACATTTAAGGAGTGCTTGATCTTCTCCCATGGTACCCCCGGCATGTCTGTAGGTTTCCAAGCAAACATGTCGGCATTGGCACGTAGGAAGGAGATGAGTGTGCTTTCCTATTTGGGGTCGAGGTGAGCCCCAATCTTCACGGTCTTGGAGGGGTCGTCGAGGCCGAGGCCGACCTCTTTTCTTTCCTTGGACTTGGTAGAGGCACGGGGGGGGCTCTAGCTCTGGGATCTCCATGTCGTCGGTGGGAAACATCTTGGCTTCGGTGACCACGCTGGCCATCTGGATGGAGAAGTCGGTGGCTTTGGCGAGAGTGAGACTCTCTGTCTCGTAGGCATAGGCAATGGAGAGGTTGGCCCATAGGGCCAAAACTCCTACAGGCGAAGGCATCTTCAGCACCAAATATGTGTAATGTGGTACAGCCATGAACTTGGCCAAAGCTAGCCGACCAAGTATGGTGTGGTAGGCAGTGTTGAAGTTGGCGATGTAGAAGTTGATGTGTTCGACGCGGTAGTTGCTTGCCATGCCTAACTGTACTAGTAGGGTGATCTCTCCAAGCGGTTTGGAGGCCCTGCTAGGTACCACACCCCAAAAGGAGGAGTCGGAGGGTGTGAGATCTGATAACCTGAGGCCTAGCTCCTTTAGGGCTCCAGCGAAGAGGAGATTCAGAGCGCTCCCACCGTCAACGAGCACCTTTCTAAAAAGCACCTTCTGAATGGTTGCGTTGAGGACGAGGGGGAAATGCCCTGTGTAGGGGATGTCCGCCCACTAGTCGGCCCTACCGAAGGTGATGGGTACCTCGGACCATGGGCAATAACTGGGGTTGGCGGTGGCATCGTCCATAGTGATGGAGAGCACCCGCCGTGTGGTGAGTTTCCGTTCTCTTCTGCTCTCGGTGGAGGCAAGGCCCTCAAAGATGGTGGCAACCACCTTGTCGTGGTCCTAGAAGGCATTGTTATTGCCCTCGGGTGGTCGGCGGTCTCTGGCTCCGTCATTGGCGTCATCTTCTAGCTTTTTGTCCTAAAACTCCTTAGCCAAGTAGAGGCAGTTCTTTCATCTTATGTTTGGTGTTCTTGTGAAGAGGGCATGGGCCATTGAGGATTTTTTGGTACTCATCGTAGTTGTGCTTGGCGCGAGGTTGACTGACGGCGGCAACAATGTGGTCTGGCCAGCAGCGGTGATTTTGGCTAGGCTTTGGTCCTTCTATTCGATCACGATCACGACCACTATCACGATGGTAACTGTGGTCATCGAAGCAGCGTTCGTTGTGGCATCGGTCGTCGGGGCGGTCGACGTAGTGGCGAGGTGGGCAATGGGTGCTCGCATCCTTGTTGAAGCGCACCTTGGCTTCCTCGGCATCGGCGTACTAGTTGGCAGTAGTGATCATCTCGCCAATGCCTGTAGGTGGCTTGCGGTTGAACTTGGAGCGAAGCTCGCAATGGTGGAGTCCTCGGGTGAAGGAGGGGATGACCTCAGCTTCCGTGATGTTGGGAATAGAATTCCTCATCTCAAAAAAGTGTCGAATGTTGCTGAAGAGGAGCTCGGATGGCTTCTGGTTGATGCGGTTGAGATCATGCTTGGTGCCTGACCAAGTACATGTAGCCATATAGTTGTTGGTGAAGACTTTTTTTAGCTCTTCCTAGGATCTAATGGAGTTCAGGCAAGGCTAGTAAACCAGCTCATGGCAGGTGGCATGAGCATGATGGGGAGATAGTTCACCATGACACTGGTGTCTCCTCCGATGGCACGGACAGCGGTGGCGTAAGTCTGTAGCCACTATGTTGGGTTCATCCTTCCCTCGTAGGGCTCGACCCCAGTGATTTTGAAACCATGGGGCCATTGAAGTGTTTGGAGCGCCCTTGTAAACGATGGGGGCCCTTTGGGGTTCTAGTCGGCGTCGGCTGTAGTGTTGTTGGCATCGATTTGCTTGAGAGCTGAGTCTGGGTTTCCGTACTCCTGCTCGTACTCCTAGCGGTGGCATACTTCGTCTTGATGGCGACCGAAGCGACGTTGCTCAATACACCATCATGCATCCTAGAGGTTACTGAGGTGCACTCGAGCATCCTATTCGACCTCTTGGTTGTGTTGGCGATGGTGTTTGGTGCAGTGTCCCCTACCTCCCCCCTAGAGAGGTAGTGACTGGTTGGTGAAATGACTTTGACTAGGGCAGCGATTGGATCTCGGCGCAACTGATCAGTGAATCATGCTCATGGAGCACGAAGGTCTCTAATCCTCGCAAATCTCGTTAACTTGACAGTGTGCCGCTTTAAGCATGGCTGCAACCTTGGCGAGCTCGGGCATCTACGGGAGGTGGGTGAGCTCATTGGCGGCCACTGCTAGATTGGTGCTTGGAGTCTTGAAGACATCATGGCCGTCAACACGGAGAAACTCTTCATCGAGGTCGCGGTGGAGTGGGAGTGGCCTTCCTTGTGAGTCGAGCCAATTATTTCGAGCAACCTCAGCCCTCGCAATAGCTGCCTCATTTTCTCAGCGCTGAGCGCAGTTGACGTTCTAGTTTTCATGAGTGACACGTTCCTCCTTGATTTCGCCGTTCCGAGGAGGGCTATCAACGCTGACGTTGAAGATCGCACCACCCTAGAAGGGTGGGAGGAGTTGCTCGGTGAAGGTTTCAGCGAGGGTCTCCGTAGAGCCCTAAGACTTGGAGTTAGGATTTTCCTCCGGGATGGTCTGGAGGGATGCCCCAGGGCACCAGCCTATGTGTAGCATGTTGATGATTGGCGGAGGCTGGACGGCGAGTGGATGGGTGTCTCCCACCTGGTCGGTGAATTTTCCCCTCAGGGCGTCTTGGTAAGTAGCGGCGACGTTGGTGAGCCCGAAGGGCAGAGCCACAACTCCTGGAGTTTTCTGAGCAGCCTCCGATAGATTTGGATCGAAGGGTGGTTGGCGTTGAACCAAAGTGTCCAGGGCCAATTCAGTGATGGTGAGGTAATCAGCGAGCTTTAGACCAACCCAATCGATGGATTCGATTAGATCATCATTGTTGATCTGCCTCCTCTGGTAGCGAGGAAGCGGTCAGTGGGTTGTTGATGAAGGCAACCTCAGAAGTAGTTCCAAGATCGGATCTATAGTTGTGGGTGTGGGGGTGGTCGGCGTAGAACTGATTTGCACTGGCTCAAGGAGCTCTCCGACTCCGTCAGTGTTGATGACCCATGAGATGGATCTGACCATGAAGATCTGGCTGGGCTGCGGAAGGGATGAAGAGCCTACAGAAAAAACCATCTTGTTCGACAAGGAAATAGCACACACACCCCTACTTGGCGCGCCAACTATCGACAGAATATCATCGGCAGTCCTCCGAGGGGTATCCCATGAAGATAGATTGATCGGTAGGGGAGCATGAGATCAAGAACAAGAAGGCAACAAAGACACGTGAGTTAGATAGGTTTAGGCCATCAATATGACGTAATACCCTACTCCTGTGGTCTGTTGGTTTGTATTAGCTATCATATGATATTGCGTGAGTTTGGAGGGGGTCCCTACCCACCTTATATAGTCCAGGGAGCAGGGTTACAAGTTAGTTAGATCTGAGAGATAACCAAAAAGTAATAACTGATTACAGGAATCTTGAGATCATACATGTCCTAACAGATCTCGTAGTATCTTCAGGATATCTTCCATATGCCTTGCAGTAGGCACCGACTAGAGTCATGCCCCGCAAGGCTTTGTCTTGTGGGCTGGGCTGCCCCTAAGGGCGTAGCCCATGTGGTCTGCCATGGGTATCCGAGGTCATACCCCCCACAGGTACCCTAGTATTAGTCCCTGACAAGCAGCAACATTCAAGCTAGCCTCAGCCCGTAAAGTAAGGAAATACTCAAGAACATCAAGCCGTAAACAATATCTTACCATCGCAAGGCCATATATTTGCAATCACCGGTGGATCAAACCAAGAGCACAAAAAACAACAGAGCTAGAGGAGAATTTGAAAGAAGAGTGCACACCATTTCACTAAGGGTACCGCTTAACAGACCAGCTTGGTCCATGGTGCCCATTACTTTCGACGAAAATGACTTTCAAGTGCAGGATTTTCCTCACACAGATGCTTTTGTAGCAACAATGAATATAGCTGGGTTCACTATACACAACATCCTCATAGACAATGGAAGCTCCACCGATAATTTATTCATCAAGCCTTTCGAGCAGATGAACCTTGACAAGCGAACGTTGGAATCGGTCGGGAACTCGTTGTTCGGTTTTGGGGGGGGGGAGATAGACACCTTGGGAAAGAAGGCAATCCTGGTCTCTTTCGCAGAAGGCGAGAAGGTCCGCATGGAAACCATAACTTTTGACATAGTCAACATGGATTACCCATATACCACAATTTTCAGCAGAGGAGTTCTGAGCAAGTTCGAAATCGCGATAAAGCAAAGCTACTTATGCATGAAGAAGCCATCCCCCTTTGGCATCATCGCAGTATATGGAGATCAAGCTACATCTAGACAAATAGAAGGCAAACTGATCCTAGGTTACAACCTTGTAAATGAAGTTTCCAAGAAACTACCTAGCGAAGAAGAGGACAGTGAAAACAAAGTCAAACCAAGGGCAAAAGCAGCCAAAGACGCTCAGAAAGCCCTAGTGTCAAAACTAGTGCTAGGAAAATGTGTGCATGTGGGCTCTGATCTGGTAGAGGACAAAAAAGATAGGTTGTTAGCTTTTCTCCATGAGAATCAAGACGTATTCACCTGGTCGGCAAAAGACTTGTAAGGTGTCGCGCAGCACAACTTGAATGTAGCAAAAGGAGCGAAACCCTGGAAGCAAAAGCGGAGGAAGATGTCCACAGAGAGAGCAAAAGCAGCGAAAGCAGAAGTGCAGAGGCTACTTGACTCTGGCGTCATCAGGCCTATTCTGTAACACCCCAGGTGTTTGGCTTCCACATTTGCACTTGCATTTCATGAACATGAGCATCATTCATCCATTCATGAGTTTGTATTGCATGAAACATGTTTTCAAAACATTGCAACATATCGTTATATTTCATGTGTGCTTATTTTAGGAAATAAATGGTGTGCAACACTCAAGTGCAACATGTGCAACTCACTTTAGTGAAACATAGTTAGTTAGTACTATGCAATAAGATCATGAAACATGTGAAACATGACTATGAAACAAATGTAACATTTCACTGGTTTTTCCTTGTTTCAGTACATACAATGCTTGATTCTTGTGTGACCAATGTGTGGTGTGGCTAATAACTCTCTTAAGCAACTTAGTTATACTTAAAATGTCATTTGGAACATTGTTCATGTTGATCATGTTGCCTAATTATGATTTCAAATAGTGGTTTGACTTGTTTTGACCCCTAAACTCTTTTGTTTGACTGTTTAAAAAGTACAACTTAGAGTGTTTGCATGTCTAAGCAATCTAAAGCAAATTTGTAGCAAATTTTATAAGGAACAAACTTTGTTTAGAAGCCAAGTCATGAAAATGTGCACAACATGCTCAAAATGGCCCACAAGTCAGTGTTGAGGGCTGATTCAACACTTAGAAAATTTTCGAGGGCTGATTCAAGTCTGAATTGCAATTCCAGTTTGATTGAGCTGACTTTGGCTTGATATAACTCGTGATCCGTTGAGAATTAGGTCTTAGTCCTTTAATATGAATTGTAGCTGGTACTTTGGGCTACAACTTGTATCTTGACTGTTTTCGCTGATGACCAACGGATTAGGAGAGGAAGGGCCATCAAGTAACGCTGTCAGGCATCAATGTCGAGACTGAATTGGAGCTACAGTGTCGACAGGGTTCAGAACTTGACGCCCGCGTGGATGCCACCCGTCGCCGGCTGCCTAACTGTGCAGGCCACGTGCCGCTGCTGTCCTGGCGCTGCTGGCCACTGCTTGAACCCATGCCCATCTGCCCGACATGCTCGCCATTCCATTTCTCATTTTCAATCACCTTCCCCGCTCACCGCAGCAGCGCACCACCGCTCCACCATTGCCGAGCGAGCTTCGCCATCGCCTAGCTCACTCGCCGCCGCAAAAACGTGACCTCCAGCTAGCCCACAACTCCACCGTGTCCTCCTCTACCTCATCGCCCTTCTAGCTAAGCCAGCCAAACCGTATGTGAGGGCCATTGGCCGTTTTTTCTGACGCCATCTCCATGGTCGTAATTCGTCGGAGCGGAGCTCACCGTGGCCAACCACCACTGGGACCCTCTCGTCCTCCTTTCTCTGCTTGGTTAGCTCTGTGGTGACCCCGTGAAGCTCGTACCGAGCTCAGAAGGGGCATTAGGGGCTCGCCGTCATCTGTACCTCGCACCGGAGCTCCGCCGTGCCGCCTTTGCTGGCGACGAGCTACCTCCGGTTAGCTTTAGGCCTTACCGATAGCATCATTCGACGCGACTCATCACATAGATCGTGTAGGTGCCCTCGGTGTCACCGAAATCCTCACCGTCGGCGCGCTAGGCCACTGCCACGCCATCGCAAGCCACCTCCCCTATTCTGGTGTCAATGACAAGTGGGGTCGGCTGACACGCGGGTCCCACGCGTCAGTGACAGTTTAGTTGTAGGATAGTTCAAATTTGCAGATTTGAATGCTATTTTGTGAATTTTGTATCTCCAAATTGGTAGATCCAAATGGAGTGATTCTAATTTTGGTAGAATCACAGTGAAGTCTAGTATTTAATAAAAATATGACATGAGCACTTGAAGTGGAAATTTTGGATGAATAAAATAGGAACTTGAAATGTGTTTTTAAATGCATGCAAACTTGTTTAAATTATATCTTGAGTTTCTGTGCTCCAAAAATTATGAAATTTTGTGGGTAAGCTATTCTTGCTTAGTAGAAGCTATGGTAAAAATTTGAGAGCCATTGAATGTATGGTTTTTGAGTTATAGATTTTCCTTTTATCATTGATCGATACTTGTGTGAATTTTTGTAAATTATCTAGGAATCCTATGACCATGAAATTTTGTGGGCAGTATCCTCGTACCTAAAGGATGATAGGAAAAATATGAAATCTATTGCTTGACACTGTTCACTAAGGTTTCCTAATTATGTCATTTTAAGCCATTATGTCTTATCATTTTTGTGTAGGCTGTTATACTTGCTCAAATGGTGTGAAATTTTTATAGTGGTCTACTTAGAGCATGTAGGACCTACTGTAATTTTTGTAGATTTAATAGTGTAGTTTTCATATATGTTTACCATTTCCCCTAATTAATTAAATAAATTAAGAAAGGTATTAAAAGAAATGATTTGGTGATGAACACCTTACTTTCTGGTGTTCTTGTGATATGTGTAATGAGTGAGCAAAGTTAGTTTTGTCCAATTATGTGTTTGCAACATAAGTTAATAATTATTTTGCTTGCATTATGTCCTTCTGGACAGTTCTGGGGATTTCACAAAGTTTCCCATGATAAATTGGTTTGCTGTGAATATGGTGAATACAAAAGTTGTAGATAACCTATGTGTCTACCTCCTGTCAAAATTTGGTGGCATTTGGCCTAGTAGTTTAGGAGTTATAGTCGTTTAAAGTTGGATCACAGCTTTGCCGGTTCTCTGTCTTGTTAAGACAGATATCTGGTGATTAAAGAGTTCGACCTGGTAAAGTTTGGAATCATGCTTTGAGGTATGAAAATGAATTGTAGACAATTTCATAAGCTTTCAAAATTGTCTTGTTGCATGTCATTTGGGTTTCTAAATCTCTAGTTATGACCAGTTTACTGTACCGCTATATAGTTTCTATTTTGCTGAAATACAAATGCTTGTGTGTATGCTTTGTTACAATGTTCTTGTTGATTGTTTAGGGGCTAGCCTAACTTGAGAACATGCTTAGGTGCAGGTGCTAGGTCCTTAACTGAAGATGAGCAATTATACATTAGGTTGTACAAACTTGGTAAGTTAAAGTGATTGGAATAGGGCTTAAGTTGGAATATACGGACTGCAGTGAGCATGTGCATTCCCCGAGCATCCCTAACTCCGTTCATGTGCATCCATGATATTTATCATGCGCATACATGCAATAGGTGTGCCGGAGGGAGTGACGCTGCTGGAGTTCGAGGGAGCCAACCAGGAGGAGGAGCCCGAGGTGTAGGAAATCGACGAAGCAGCCGCCGAGGAGGAATTGCCCGAGTGCCCTGACCACCAACCGTCCTCTTTCCTGAAAGGCAAGCCCCAGAGCATATTAAGCCTCCCATGTTTTTACAAATACATTGAGTATCTTTTATTCATTGATGATGCATTAAGTATAGGAATTGATTGGAACCAATTGTTGCATTATATATCTCTCATTGTCCAGATATCGTACTGGAATCCTATTTAAGTTCAGGAATGGGTTAAATGCTTAGCCATGCTTAGTGCGGTAGAAGTTAGGTAATTTCCTATCACCTGCGAGCTTTAGGATGAGGTGGATCATGGTTGGCTATATTTGCTATCGTGGAAAAAGAACCATGTTAATAATGAATTAAGACCGGGCGGAGTCTTGTGTAGCTTTGGACATAGTGACTCCGTCTGTGTCGTTTAAGGACCGATACGCTGTACGTCCTCATGTCATGTTGAACGCAGCCTAACACTTAGCTGGTCAGATAAGTCATTCTGACCGTGAAGCCTAGTAGCTCGATTTAGGCTGGGGACGCGAGCAGGGGTCCGCAATCTGGATGGAAGTAAGGATGTGCAGGGAGCCATTGGCGTAAGCCCAAGGGCGGGTTAAGTAACCGAGCACTCATGGTAGAGTGGTTCTCTGATTTTGCGGCACTGTTCAAACTCATGACTC
The DNA here is from genome assembly GCF_019320115.1 of Miscanthus floridulus. NCBI lineage: Eukaryota > Viridiplantae > Streptophyta > Magnoliopsida > Poales > Poaceae > Miscanthus > Miscanthus floridulus. Next base: position 109,700,802 of record NC_089587.1, on the reverse strand, counting down.
CCGAATTGTACCAATGGTGACTTGTTTGCGACCCTGATGGGGGAAGCAAGGTTTGTGTTTTGGAATACCCCTCCAGCTGGATAGAAATCAATTCGAATCACCGTCTCTCCTGGATAGTAAGAACTTGACTGAGCAGCAGCAACGTAGATTCAATTAATTTAACGATATGGTTAAATGGATGATGATGATAATGTTGCCATGATTTATACCTGATATGGTTATTAATGTTTGCACCTTAATCAAATGATTGCTTAGTACAGGTGCTAATATAGATGACAGGTTAATGGTTAAAAGTCACTGCTAGTTCAGGTTAAGAGTTGATCATTATTACTTATGCTTTTCCGCAAAAAGAAAGTGTCAGCCAGATCCACTAAATTAAGCTATGCATAATCCTTGGTGTCATTTGTTTTGGTTTCCGACGGGTAAGTCTAGCTAAGTACATTCTCGTACTCAGGGTTTATTTACCCTTGTTGTAGATGACCTTCTATATCAAGGATTCTGTAAGTATTGTCTCCACCCGGCGGGTGATGAAGACTAGATCATGGGCATGATCTCTGGTTCTCTTATCTGAATGCTTTTGTGGGTTGTGATCAGCAAACCAGTATTTGTATTTGAACTCGGGTCTGTAAGTTAAACTATTTGCTTCCGCATGTTTTACAAGACCTGTTTTGTAATAACGATGACTCTAAGGTGTTGTAACCTATTTGCAAACTGTCTATGAAATGTTGTAACGTAAGATATGTCATGTTGAATTACTGTGATCTTGGTTGCATGCAAGTTGGTTTGAAATCCTTTGAGGTTTTAGGTGACTACCGGGTTTATATGGGCTCAAGTGTGAGAATTTGATCGTTTCGGCGATTGTTTTTGTACTTGTGCTCTTATAAATTGGTCGATTCTATGACATTCCAGTACCCGAAATGGTTGGCCAATGTTGTAATGGTCAGAAAGAAAAAAGGGAAATGGCGAATGTGTGTCGATTTCACCGACCTAAACAAGTGTTGCCGAAAAGATCCATATCCGCTCCCAATGATTGACAAATTAGTTGTTATTACCGCTAGATGCGAAGTGATGAGCCTACTAGATTGTTTTTCTAGGTATCACCAAATCTGGATGAACCCAGATGATGAAGAGAAAACGAGTTTCATCACCTAGGAGGAACCTATTGTTATCTGTGAATGCCTGAGGGACTACGAAACGCAGGCCCTACTTTTTCAAGGATGGTAGATGGGGTTTTCGATAAGCAGAAAGGCAAAAATCTCATCACGTATGTCGATGACATTATGGTCAAGAGCAATAAGAAGGAGACCCATATTTAGGACCTTTAGGAAACATTCAAAAACCTACGAAAGGCCGACCTCAGGTTGAACCCAGATAAATGCATATTCGGCATCAAGAAAGGCAAACTGCTTGGTTGACTAGTATCAACAAGGGGCATCAAAGCAAACCCTGAAAAGATAGCAGCGATTGTAAACATGAAACCACTAGCAAGGAAGAAGCAAGTATAGAAGCTCATGGGAAGACTAGCAGCATTGAACAGATTCATCTCGAGATCAGCTGAAAAGGGCCTACCCTTTTTTAGAACTCTTCGAAGCTCAGACCATTTTGAATGGGGGAATGAGCAGCAGCAAGCTTTTGACAAACTCAAGACATACTTAACCAGGTTGACAACATTATCCAAACCATCACCATCGGCAATGTTGCTATTATATCTAGCAGCATCGCCAACAACTGTCAGTGAAGTGCTGGTCGAAGAAAAGGAACATGAAAACAAGATGAAGCAATTCCTGGTATACTTTGTATCAGAGGCCCTATCAGGAGCAAAGCTCAACTATTCTAAACAAGAAAAAATAGCGAACACTATGGTCATGGCATCAAGAAAGCTAAAACATTATTTCCAAGCCCATCACATCAAAGTCCTTTCAGTGCAACTGCTGGAAGCGCTATTTTGCAACAACGAAGCCATCGACATAATTAGAAAATGGGCCACCGAGTTAAATGAATTCATAGTGGATTTCGAACATAGATCCACTATCAAGTCTCAAGCACTCACCATTTTCATCGTAGATTGGACCCTAGTAGCTTATGACACAACAATGCAATTTGAAGAGCCAATTTGGACTGTGCATTGCGACAGAGCATGGGGAATGAATGGTGCAGGAATAGCAGCGATAGTAATGCCACCAAAAGGCCCAACACTACTATAGATTGACTTTTCACTATCGCCACTTTCATTGCTATAGCGATAGAAGCGACGGTGTTATACTTCCACCATCGGTTGGACTGATAGCGAGGCCTCCAAGGGAAGGAAACTAGCAGTTGAAAACCATTAATGCGGTAGTGGTACTAGGGTTGAATTCCACCGCCATTTGGAATGCCGAGCTAACTGGGATAGGCATTATGGCCGCTGGCTCTACACGCCCATTTGGTGTACCGGCGGTAGTAAATTCAGCGTGAGTTATTTCCCCCATTTCTCAACTACCAACAACATAGTTGCATCACCATTACTTTCCCGATTATCATGACGAACTTGTTTCCCGGTTATTTAAAGAGTATCATCTGGCCACACAGTGCACTGTGCCACTTGATCTTGGACGTTGGACGCTATCTCGATGGCGTAGCCCACAACATCGCTGTTAGTGTTGGGTATGATATGTTCTTACATGTGAATCGCACTCCTAATTCATGACCATTGTGGCGGTTGCTTTTCCAATGTTTTTGAACGTTGCAGGCCAAGCGACGTGAAATAGGTGCCTTGGGAACTCGACGCTGCCATGCGAATGGTCGCCATTGAATGGCCGTGTTGAGTACATTGCGAGGCGAGGCGATGGGAAATATGCGCTTGGCGAAGCTAGTCAATGTTGCCATGCAAATTGTTGCCATTTCTTCATATAAGAAGGGGGTGTAGTGTGTTGCTTTCTCTTTCTTTCTTCCACTTCCTCCACATGCACGACAGGCCATAGTGACTCCGAGAGCGAAAACTCATATTCAGATGAGACTAAATTCGAAGAGAAGGAAAGCGAGATCCTACTCGGCCTCTCCAATGGAGGCGTCAGGTTTCATGGTCGTGGCGAGGGCACCATTGTGTGTCCTTTTTGCCATGGCAAGAAAGTTCCATCATGGAGTCTTCACAAGTTGCTGCAGCACATGAATGGGAAGTCTCACTGAGGCAAGGGAATCTCTGGGCCAGAGCATAGTGCTTTGGCCAAGTATATCCTGAGCAACGATGCCATGGCCCACACCACGAGCTTGGTGGAGCTGGGGGCTACGATAGCAATGAGGCAGTGAAGGCTCATAGGGACCAGCGCCACGTGGCCAATAGGGCTGACAAGGAAGCGCGCAAGGAGAAGGTACTGAAGAAATAACTCTGTGTGATGATGATTTTTTCGGATCAACCTTCTTTGAATTTTTTAAGTTATACATAGTTCCTGTCACCAATTGAAACTAACTATATTTTAATTAATTCAGTGGATCAAGCGCCGCATGGGAAAGGGCCCCTACTACAAGCCTGGCAGAAGACCCAACGGAGGGTCATCCGCATCCCGCGGAAGCTAGTCTTGTAGTAGGATTTTTATTTGATGTACTAAATTTTTAGTGTACAATAAGTGTGTTTTATTTTCATGAAATATGAAATGTTCTTATGTATTTTTCAGGATCATCCTTATCTTTGCTGTGATGTTTATTTTCTGTGATGGGGAAGCGGATTTGTACGATCGGTAGTGTGATGGTAGCCCCCGATCACCTTAGATTTTGGGACCGTATGTCACGTCCGTCGTTAGGTGATATTCGTAACATGCAACCACTACTGCCGGCAGCCTTCACCGCCGCATCTAGACGGTCAGGATGGTACTGCTATCACCAATTTCCAAGCCCGTCCAAGTCTCCCGCGCGTATTTACGAAGTTTCACTCAAATTTGCATTCCCGCGGCCCTTGCTTTAGCTTACAAAGACCACTTCCCCACCCTGTGTGCCTCCTCCTCAGTGCTACTATTCCTCATCACCACCACCTACCGCTGACAATCTAGTGCTCCGCACCGTGGTGTCGGTACACCTCACCGGCCTGCATAGATCCACCAGTGACCAAGGTGGTACTCACCGCCGTGTTCGCTCGAGCTCACTGCTGCAAGATCCAAACGCAAGGGTAATGCTTTCGCCCTTCCCTTATCCATGTTTCTTGGATTTTTATTGCGCTCTTCACTCATGTAAGTAGGAAGAAAGCTTCCATCAGATTAGTGTGTCTGCCACTCCAGTAGATCCCTGTCAAGATGGAGGAGGTCCCCAACAATATGAAGGGAGTGGGCATCATAGCAGACCATGTCTTGGTCCTCATCCTCTGCTGCCTTATTGCCTGCTCCTTGTGTAGCTGCAAGTGTGTTTGCTGCTCCTGGAACCACCTCATATCGGATGCCAACTACCGAAAGGAGTTGCCCTAGATTGTTGTTGGATTCTTCTATTGCACCTGGAAAGGCAAACGCCACTTCGCCAGTGTCACCGGTGAACACCCGTCCTTGTCCTTCTTGCCCTTCCCCATTCATGCTATCGTCATCTCAGATTGCTACAGTGGCCTCATCCTCTGCTGGTGTTTTGGGTGTTGCTATGTTGTTTGCAATTCGGCGACTAATAAATGGTTGCTACTGCCTAATAACCTTCGTTCTTGTGGCGAGGCTCGCTTGGGGTTCGATCCGACAGTGTCCTCGCACTTTGATGTGTTTGAATATGGGAAGATGAGGGAGGGTGAGTCCATAGGTGTGAGCATCTACTCATCTAAGAGTGTAGCTTGGATCTTTAAAGAATCTGAATGGGGCGACGGTATTAAAGTATCCACATATGCGAGAAGTGTGTTTCTTAATGGTTTTATGCACTGGCTTGAGTTCTCCCAGATCATTGTTGTTGATATGGACGGAAAGACATGGATGAAAATACAGAAGCCATGTGGTGATGCAATCTCCATCCATGAACCCCAAGGTCAGTTGTGTTTATGTAATGCTTATATTTACACTATGACTCAACTTTCAATCTGGATCCTTGAAGACTATGGTAATAATAGATTGACATTGAATCATACGGTGACCATGCTTGAGATATTTGGACAGAACAATATTGAATTTGGTTACGAGGTTTGTGATGTGGAGTACAGAGTGATTGCAGTTCACCTTGAATGGAATTTGATTTTCCTTGTTGGAGAGGATATAACACTGCTTGCATATGACATGAACCACAAAAAAGTTCATGTCCTCCCTACATGGGTCATCCACTGTCCTAGACCTACCTAGAGTCTATGTATCAATGGACCTCACTATCTTCCTTATGTTCCCTTGTTCATAGAGTCATTAGTAGAGCAGTAATGGTGCATATGCTATATTTTGTTGTTAGGCCATGTCTTTGTTCAGGTAGGGAGTTGTTTTGAGTCTATATATAGTCCAATTTTGGCTTGTAACTAAACCAATGGTGTGTTGAATATTATTAATTCTGCTATTTTGCATTCTGCAAGTTTCAGAGCCTCAGTGCTTTTGAACGATTTTCCTGCAATGGCTATGGGAGGAAGAAGAGGGGTTCCATCGTGCCTTTGCTACAAAGCTGATCAAGGAGTGCCAATTTGAAGGAGCAGAGCACATCTACCTCGTTTTAGTTATGTAAGTAAGTAGGGAGTAGAACCTTTGTTATGCTATCTATGTACCGCTTGTGTTAATTCATCAGTTGACATGGTTGTTATGTTAGTGTCGAGCATTGTTATTATTACAAGTAGTCTTCATTGTGGACATGATGAATTATGTGTAATCATTATATATGTATGGTGTGTGTTCAGTAAGTTATTAAGGCCTAGTTGAATTAGTAAATACATTGTAAAAACCGGATGCAATTCTATCACCATCGGATGTGGGTTGTTTTGTCATCACCGCCCTACCACTCGTCATTGGTGAAGCAAACATCCATCACCGCCGCTATTCGTCTGATGCAACATGGGTCAATAGTGTACCACCGCTGAATCATTTAGTAAACTAACACCGACTAAAGGATCATCATGGGCGGATCGTACTACAACACGACGGTGACCATGCCCTCTAACCAGGCGGTTCATATACTGAAGCGATAGTGATGTTCGCCTGGACATAGGCGGCTCATGCTCCAATGCGACGAAAACAAGGATCTAATCACGGACGGATCATAGGCCATGCGGTGGTGGTAGTGCATACCGACACAGGCGGTTCATGCTCCATTGCGACAAAAGTAAGGACCTTATCATGGATGGTTGATAACCCAATGTGGTGGTGTTGTGTACTTCTCAGTTGGTCTAAGATAGCGATGGTGATGGCTACGACTATCACCGCTGATAGCTTACCGCCGAGGCCAAAATTGGACTGCCATGTGGGTTGCAATGCGGTTGTGAAGGGTGTGAGTGTAGTAGTTCAAAACTTTGCTATGCAGAAAGACTCAAATTCCTCACAACCAACAATATAGCTGAATATGAGGCAGTGCTCCTGGGGTTGCGAAAGCTCAGAGCTCTAGGAGGTGTATAGTCGGGTTGGATTCTCAAGTAATAGTGGGACATGTCAAAAAAGAGTTCACTACGAAGGAACCCGAGTTGATCAAGTACTTGGCAGCGGTAAGAAGAATGGAGAAGCATTTTGTCGGCTTCACTTTTCGCCACATTCCAAGAAGCAAGAATGCGGAAGCCGATGAGCTAGCAAAAGCAGCTGCACAAAGAGCACCAATGCCAACAGATGTTTTTTATCAAGAGCTGTCAGTCAAAGCAATACGAGAAGAAGAGGAGTGGCCTAGCATCGTGCATGTTATCGCAAGTAAGGATTGGAGATCACCCATATTCACCTACCCCAATGGAACCTATGAGCCGCATAGCAAGCAAGAGATAGATAGAATGAATTCCAGGATGAAACAATACCCCATCATAGCAGGAGAGCTGTACAAGAGCGGAATAGTCGCACCAATGCTAAAGTGCATAAGCAGAGAGCAAGGAATCGAATTGCTAAGTGAAATGCATGCTGGAATGTGCGGAGCTCACAGGGGACCACATGAAATTGCTCACAGAGCAATGAGGCAAGGATTCTATTGGCCCACAGGAGCAGAAGACGCAAAAGAGCTGGCTCATAGTTGCAAAAATTGCCAGATGTTCAGCAAAAAGCAGAGAGCCCTAGCTAATCCAACCACGTCAATCATCCTAACATGGCCTTCACAGAGATGGGGAGTTGACATTGTGGGGCCATTGCCGACAACGCCCGACAACTTGCATTTCGTAGCAGTAGCTTTAGAGTATTTCACCAAGTGGATTGAGGCCAAGCCACTGGTGAAAATCACTTCAGGTACCTTAATTAGTTTCATGTGGCAAAGGATCATCTGCCATTTTAGAGTCCCATCCTACATCACAGTTGACAACAAAAAGCAGTTTGATTGCACGGAGTTTAGAAATTTTTGCAGTGAATTGGGGATCAAACTAGCATTCGCCTCAGTGAACCACCCAGTGAGCAACGTAGCAGTCAAAAGGGCAAATGCCTTGATTTTTAGTGCAGTATCAAAAGCATTATTCAACTTCCCAAAAAGAAAATGGGCCTAGGAAATGGTCACTTCCTTCTGGGGTCATAACATCTCGCACACTCGGACAACCGGGTTCACCCCTTTTCGCCTGTTGTACGGTGAAGAGGCAATTACGCTAGAGGAGCTCAAGCAAGGGTCTTTCCACACTCAAATTGCAGCAACCACTCCAGTACAGCGATATGTGGAGCTCAAAGCGGTAGAAAATGCCAGGTTACATGCGGCGACAAACCTCGACAAATATCATGAAGAAACAAAGACCTGGAGAGACAAGAAAATTCTGCAAAAAAACATCAATCCAGGTGACATGGTGCTGATATGTCACCCTGACAAGTAGGGCAAGCTACAATCCCAGTGGTATGGGCCGTTCATGGTGGCAAACATGGTTAAGACATGGGTTTATAGGCTACTCAACGAAGGAGTTGAAACAAGCCACACATGGAACATGGAGAACTTGCGCCGCTTCTAGCCATAGCAATTTTGCCCCCAGAGGGTTGTAATTTTCCTTTTTTGACATTATTGTAAACATCAAAAAAGGGATCCGCACTCTTTTTCCTCACAGGGGAAGCCTTAGCAAAAAGGCATGAGGTTTTTTAATGAAGCAATCCCATGTACCCTTCTCAACTCAAGTTGAGCCTTTCCCCAAAAGATCTAAAAAGTAAGATGTTGAAACAAAACCTGGCTTCGGTAGGTCATGGATATCGACGACAGCATGCACCAAAGAAGGTTGCGCCATTTTGCACTCGTGCAAAATGTCACGAGCAAAAACTGAACAACCTAGAAAAACCTAGAGGCTGCAAAAACCTTCTGCTTCACCAAAAAGGAGTGAGCAAAAGGAAGAGGCCAATAAGCCATAGCAAGCGTCTTGCCGCACCAAAAAGGAGTGTAGACGAACACAGAAAGCTAGGTAGGCTAAAAACAATTCGCACCGCCAAAACGGAGTGGTGGCAAACAAGAAAAGCTTAAGAGCCACAAAGCGCTCAGAGACAAGGGTCGCAAACATGAGTGCGAAAAGATCCACTCACATTGTCATAAAAAACAAAAGCATTATAAAGAAGCGCATCCGCAAGTACGTACATGTACTGAAAGGACAACCAAGATTAAGAATGGCACCAAACACTAGCGTTAAATCCCTCTACCAACTGCAACAACCAAAATTAATGACACTAAACCTTTAGAACCCTATAAATAAGAGACCCGGGCACCCCTAGGTAGCATATCAAGTTTCAGTCTAGAGCAAAAGCATTAGGTTAGACACCCACGCCGCTCAAGTTAGGAGCTATAGCAAGAGAGGAGTTCTTGCCTAATAAAGGTGATGAGTGGGCTTGAGAGAGTGTCAGGATTTTCGGCGTCTGCCCAAATAGGGAAGTCACGAGTGTGGGACAGAAGGTTGTACAAGCACAAGGCCGCCAGTAGCGAAAATTGGATGTTGCAAGAAACCACGTAAAGTTTAGGGTGCATACTATCCAAGAGGAGCAAGCACATTATATTCGCCAGCCACGGAGCTGAAAGATGAGGCAAGAGGATGTGGTCGTGGCACAGCGACAAGCAAGCATGGAGGGATGTTGCAAGAAAAAATGTAACATCCCCCCATATGGTAAAACCACAAAGCTAGGCCATGTACCTGCACGAGACAGGATTCTTGCTGCAGCTCATCACTGGGAATCATGGCATCACAACACCACACTTCAATTTAGCTAATTTGCTCAGCAATAGTGCTGATTCACTCTGGCGAATTAACCAAACAAACTACATGTTGCGAGCCAAGAAGTTGAAGGAAAGATACCAATTGTACATATCTGCCAATACACCTAGCATAAAATCAAATGTTGGTATAAATTAATGCACACAGATAAATCCACAAGCGCACAAATACCACTGTAGCTTTCACCTAGAGGTATTCCAAGTATCGTATCCACATGGAAATGTGTGAGACTAACTTGGTCTAATTTAACTAAAGGTAGCAACAAGGTTAGGATAAATAGGGACGTAGAGAGGAAAACTAAGGTTCTCTAATTCTGACTTGGGTAAACTATGTCTTCTACTATTCAACTAGGGACACTACTAGGGAAAGACACCAGCATAGGTTGCTTTCCTTCACAACCACATCCTATGTGCCCTTACAAATGGGAGGTGGACTACAAAGGATTCAACGAGGCTATAATAGTCACCCGCGCGAGCTACCACTCATCCGGAATGTAGGATGCATCTATGATTAACCTAAGTCTAAGCACCACGCTTACACTTACGATTAATACTTTACTCCCCCTAGAAAGAGAATAAAGCACTCAAAAGTGTCACAAACCTGATGAACAATATAAACAAGATGCTTACTTGGATCTAAAGTTGATTACCAGAGAAATCTCAGAGGCAAGCTCAGATAGAACTTAGATCCGCCAAGGTACAAGCCATAGAGAGAGCACCGACAGACTAGCATCTCCTCCAAACTCTTCCCTCACTCTCAATCTCACTATTATTTACAAGACTAGATCCTAAAGAGGACTAATCTTCTCTTGATAGCTGGCTCTGATCCTGATGAGGAGAATATGAATTAGCGTTTCAAGTTGGCTTTAGGGAGGGAGGCATGGGCTGGTATATATAGGTAGGAGCATCAATTCTGGACCCTCAGATCAAACCAACTTGAAAGAACGGTGTAGATGCAATCTAGGAGGTGATGGGGAACCGACATTCAAAGCGGAGGCTGGCTAGTGGGACCCACTGGCTGGCCGGCCTATACGTAGGGCCGGCCGGCCCCACATGGTAACCCCTCATGGTCTGCTTCGGTGGAGAGCCTCCTAGAGTCCTCTAGAACCTTCCCACGTCGGTTTCGCTGCGGATAAACAAGATTTAATTTCATGAATAGGTCCCCCTTGATGGTTTTTTGGATAAATCCTCCTACAAACACAGATTCACCAAAACTCATAGAATTTATTAGTTTAAACCCCTAGACCTATGTTGGTCATCCTTTTTATATATTTATACAAATTATGTTGATATTTTATTATTGATGTTAACGACAGTCAATAGCGTATCCCCTCACCCTAAAGGTTGGGGGCAGCGTTTCCCCATTCGCCTAAATGATATGTCGTGGGGCTCGCAAGGAAGCCATCTCAATAATTTGTGCCTTCACATATCCCCTCGCCCTAAAAAGGATTGGGGGACGATGTCTTTTTGCCTAAGCAATATGCCAAGAGGCTAGCAGAGGAGCCACCTCAAGTATTCGTCTTAGCATATCCCCTCGCCCTAAAAAGAATTGGGGATGGCATATTTCCACCAACGCGATAGGCCGAGGGGCTAGCATAGAGGTTGCCTTGAGAGTTTGCCTCCATCCAAATCAAATATATATATAAGCTACGCGCGGGAAAAACACACAACATAAACGAACAACTTTACACAAAGACCCAGCATATGAGATTACCAACACTATGTAATGTCCACACACCAAACTACACTTCGCCCCTCGTAGGGCGAAGATAAAAGCTATACTGACAGTTTTCAAGATCCAATGTCATCTCTTCAACCGGCTCCTCCTTAGGATCCTTGAGGCCAGACGTTGAGGGCTCCCCGCAATTTTGTTCAGATTGCCTACGTTGGGCCCTCCGCTCCTCCAAAATAGTCAGAACAAACTCCGAATAGAAGTACCAATTAAGAAATCCTTCTTTCCAAAGATAGCGCTAGAATCGCAACCTCAAAAAACCAGTCATACTAGTCCCTAGAAATTTCTCGCAGTGGCGAAACCACAAAACGCCTCCAACATGAAAGCCATTGCTGTCAACCATAAGCGGGTACACATCCATAGGTTGCGTAGGCTCCAAGTCTAGAACATGCGCACCAAAATCATAATAGTTTACATTGTGCCTTACAACCAGCATCCGAATAAACACAGGGTCCTAAACGATTACAAGCATCAATTCCTAGTTGTCTACCCCTTCTTGGGTAGCAGATACGCTAGGAGCACCGATGCCATCCTCGATAGGGACCTTGGTAGCAGGGGTCAACGGCGCATCCACATCACCCGAGCCACTACCAGCCGCACCTTCACGAGCATTCCGCTCAGCAATGAACCTCTTCACCTTCTCTTTGATGGCCGCACATTTTTCAGTAGACTGCATAATAGATTTTAAACATGTAAGAATGCTTCTTCGCAACCTATAGCACAAGGGCCAACAAGGTGAGAAGAAAAAGCTATAGACAGTCTCACCTTGCCACGGCTCATCGCCACCCTAAGAAGATCGAGATCCCTGTCGCCAGGGTGCCATAATCCTTTGAAAACCTCTTCCCCGCCTCGTGGGCACGGCTAGGGGCATTCCAGTAAGACTGAGGGTCCTTGATCTCAAATTTTTCAAGATGATCACAGCCGTATTCTTCTAGAGCCTGAGCCAAGGTGCGCAGTGAAACAAAGGAGGCATACTCCTGACCGATGGCCATGTAATCGCTCACGGTGGCTAGCTCGTTCGTCGGCCACTCCATGAAGTCGACAACTGGCGCATCGCGGGGCGCCTCCGACTCCTCACCCACACTTTCAATGAGCTCCTTATACATGTTTGCAGCCCTTTGGATGCCGGCAATCACCCTCTTGCATTCATCATTCTTTCACTTCTGGTAATCATCAAATTCTTGACGCATCTTCTCAGCCTGCTCCTCAGCAGTCTTGCGGGCAGCTTCATTTTCTTTGGCCAACTTTTTGGCCACCTCTAGCTCCCATTCGAGGGCCTAGATCCATGCATCCTTGGCCATCAACTTTTTCTCTAGGCCATGGTGGAAAGCTTGGCCTTGGTGCTAGAGCCCATGGCTAGAAGCACGACCTATGAGAATTAAACGCGTCACAATAAGCTGTAGCCAAGCGAAATACAAAGACAAAAGTCGAACATCCATCCACTTACGCTAGCAGCATGAAAGTTTACCGTCTCTATAAGAGACAGGTTAGAAACCTTCAAATGGTCCCTCTCCACCTCAGGGGCTAAGAATGCATCGGCGAAGGTGGCCACACTCATAGTCGGCAGCAGACCAACGGTGCGATAATCCACGTTGGCAATGACCCAAGAATTCGACACCGCCCCTAAAGAATGAGCAATCTGGTAAGTCTCCTCCTTCACAGAATTCATTTCACCAGAAGAGCTCGACCCTGAATAGACCCGCATATCACCATAATCCTCAGGCCATGAATTCAGTCGTAGTTCCCCATGACCGAACAGTTGCCCATAGATCAAATCTTCGCTTAAGCGAATATGCTCCATATAAAATCTAGACTTACCCTGTAGCTGAGAGCCTAAAATTTTAGGAGACGTCACGGGAGTGATGATCGGGCGAACAGAAGTTGCCTCTTCGGTAGAGGCCAGTCTTGCCTTTTTTGCGCCGGCATCCTTCAGGGGGTCACTAGACTTGCGGGAATTCTTCTTAGATTTCTTCCCAAGATCATCACCAACGAACATGGTGCCCGCATGACCGAAGGCGTCGTAAACATCAACAACTTTAGCCTTATCGGCCATTCCATCAAAGCTTGAGGAAGCCTGAAACATCAGCAGCAACGCCACATTAGTGAACGGGTAAAACAAGAATGAACTAGGAAATGAAATGCCAAACCAAAAACAACAACAACAAAAATACAGCACTACCATTTCAGCCCAGACTTGCCCAAAACAGCGGGTCTGTCCGATCATGAAATTTTTGCTATTCCCCACCTTGTCAGCAATTTCTCTCACAATTCGCACATCGGCAGGCTCCGCGAGACCGTGTCCTCGGCTGCTTAGCTTTTGTTTTCAGGATTCCATAGCAACAATATCCGTCCCATGTCTGGTCGTCACCTTCTGTGCCCTGCCTCTTGGCCCTTGGGCCCCACGACCATGGCCACGAGGGACGGCGTCATCGGCCGTGAGACAAGTCGAGGGGCCTGACCGATCAGCATAACAAAGGCCCATCACTTCGAACATGCAGTTTAATCACCTCTTCCCATCCAAGGACTGGCACCGGCCCTTGTGCTCCCTATCGCCATAAAATCTAATGATTTCCTCAGCCTTGTGCTCTATCAGATTCACAAAGCTAAAATCGGTGGTAAACACATCCGATGGTGCGACGGCGAGATACGGAAAGACATATCCATCCCTTCGCTCTATATTAGAAAATCGGGTCTCACAGCTCAACGGAGGGCTATCGTAAGCTATCCATTCTTCAACCAAATCCCAACTAATCTACCAGCGCGATGTCAAAGCGAAGGCATCTGTAGCTTTGGTATCATGTGGACCATCCGCCAGAACTTTGGCCAAGCAAAAACCATCCATCGATGTCATCTCTGAGACAAGTATGTGCGCTTTCGGCAGGCCATTTATCATCGCCTCGGCCACATCTTCATCAGAGCACACACGGTCATAAAACTAATAATCAGTCCAGCGTGGCCACATATTCCGATAAGCCAGCACAATTTGCATGGTGCCCTTCGTCTCCTTGGGAATAAAATTATACAAGCCATAATGGGCCACCATCTCGACCTTGGTCCGCTTGTCCTTCACCATCTTCTTGTGAAGATGGGTTTCATAGTAGCATGCGAAGGTATTCACACTCAGAGCACACCCTAACATTTTGAGCGCCATGGTGAACACGCTCAGCCGCGCAAAAAGCATTAGGTGTCAGGTGGTGAATTTGTAGATTGAAGCGTTGCAATACTTCGCCCACAAAATCCTCATAGGGAAAACGCAATCCTACTGCAAAAAAAATCACAAAAAGACGATGGCCTCATAAGGCTCCATGCACGGCTCCTCCTCTTGGTCTGAAAGCATTAGGTCTTGAGAAGCCCTTGATCAACATACTTGTCAAGTTCTGCCTCAGTGACGCGCGAATGCCCTATCCGATAAGTAGCCAAAGTTAAATTAAGTTGCCCCTTAATGGCGGCCGGCACTAGACCTGGGGTTTTGCCTTCTTTGCCCTCTTCCACAATCTTAACATCCGTATCTATTTATTTGCGGATATCAAAATGCGAAGGGCCTGGGCAGCCATCAATAGGGTGATCTGCTGCCAAGCTACCACCTTGCGCAATTGGCGACTGAGCCATCACTCGCTTAGACACACTTTGCGACTAAGTGCGAGATCCCAAGCTAGAGCCATCGGATGAACTCCCGCTAGATGAACTGTCGCTAGACGATGACTCACTCGACATCTATCCAAGCAAGGTACATATGAAAACCCAAAAAGAAACAAAAATAGTAAAGAAGTGAAAAGATCTAAACAATAAAATAGTACAAGTACACAATAAAGCAAATGAAAAGCATATAGGAGAAATCAAAGAGCCAACCTGCTTAAGAGCTCAGCGAAGAGTGGAGTCCCGACGAGAGCAAGAAAGCCACCAAGCAATTCAAGCGAAAGGCCAAAGAGCGAAGGCTTGACTCATGAGCGTAGGATGAAGCAAAGATGAGAGCGCACGGCTCCTCTGACCTAGGGGGCTTATATAGGCGCCCGTTGGGCCTGGCACGCGAATTGAGGAAGCGACGCGATGATTCCAATTTCAAGAAATAGTTACACGACGTGATAACCGAAAAACAGTAACACACTATTCCTAAAAAAATTATAATAATAAATAATAACAATAAAAATATAAAAATAAATATTATTATTATCATCACAATATTAATAATAACAACAAAATTCACACACATATACGCGTATAGCAACAGCATAGACCTACACCCTTCGCTTGGGACGGCATACGAGCCTCACTGCGAGACAGTCCCATAAATTCACAAGGCAAACGCGCTTGGATCGAGAGCCTCCTCGCGCATTTCTGAGGGGCTGATGTTTGGGGTGTGCCCCGCCTATGGGCACCCTATGTGGCTCGATCGCTGTCCTGGTTCCTCGCAGGAGCAAAATAACGAGAGTTCGACTCCGGCGCACTCAGCATCTCGCTACAATATAGAGGTGAGAGGGCTAGCCGTGTGTGAAGAGAAGGATGAGTTGAGCCCCTTTCTTGCCTCAGCAAAGTAAGGCCGCTGCTTGCCATCCCATTCTTAGAATTTCCTTTTCGCCATGGCGAAAGGATGAACTCTGCGGCTAGGACCAGGTCATGCCTAGTTCTTTTCCTTTAGCCCTAGCAGCAGGCCCACTGACGATCTCAGTTATTCGCTCTGGCGAATAGCTGTTAACGGTTTGTTCGATCATTTCTGCATATTTCGCCAAAGGAGGGTGCATAGTCGGTTTTGACTATTCACCCAGGCGAATAGCTGCTAACGATTTGATTGATGGCTTCTACAGGTTTCGCCAAAGGAGGAGCCACTCGCCTTTGCATGGCTGACAACTTCTGTCACTGTGCCCCCCTAGTCAGTTGGATAGGCGACATAAGGCGGAGGTGGTCAGACCTCTCTAGGCCGGCAGTATCTGGGGAAGGCGGGTACTCCAAATGGCGAACAAGCCCAAAGCTACGGGAAATATTCCCCGAACGTGTAGTAGTTGAGAGGGCTTTTATGTCCTATGAGAAGCCTATGGGCGTATATAAATAGCCCCCATTGAGGGAATGTAAAGTGGGGGAAAACAAGTTCAATGAAATCATTCATCTTGTTTCGCTCAAGTCTCGTTTTGCCCATTTCTCGTGCTTGATTTCGCTCGAGCGGCAACCGGTGTTCGAAGGTCTTGGCATAGAACAACACAATGATTACTCAACAAATGAAACATGTATGAGCTACTTTAGGTTTGTGGACACATTTGGGAAAGCAATTTCCATATTTAGTCTAACACAGCTAAATGAACTTTTAGATGAACGGCCCTTTTAGAATGCAGAAATTTTGCAGCAATATATAGGAATTTTATAAGAATCATGAAAAACACAGGCATAAGGAAAGTTTCATATATTCCAAGGCTTACAAAACATTTCCTTTGCATCGCTGCTTGGATCTTTCGCTGGGGGAAGTTGGGCTTTTTCATGCATCGGTTGGACCAAGCCCAGTGGACCTGTTGTTAACTACAAAGCAATTCGGTGTGGGCCCTTGAAGTAGAAACGCCTAGAGTTCTATCGACACTGCTAGTGACTAGATGTTCAGACGGACGTCCGCGGCTGCAGTCTCTTTTTTTGAGTCCACACATGGGCCCGCATCGGCTGGATGTTGCTCACCCAAGCCTACATCTCGCGGCCAGGCGAGGCACGCACCACCCGCACGTAGGGACCACTCACGCCCCCTGTAGCTTCCCACACGTATCCCATGTGCAACACCCGATCTACTTTGAAACATTCGGATGAAACACTTGCAACATAAAAAAAAGACAGATAAAACACTTCAAACATGCATCTAAAACACTTGAAAACATTGCAAACATACACAACATCCAGATAAAACACTTGCTACATATGTGTGAAAAATATATGCAACATCCAAATAAACACACGCTTGCAACATACGTCTGAGAAATGGATGAAACATTAGAGACAGACACTTACAATATGCGTGTACAACCATTGCAACATATGCAACATCTCGATCTACTTTTACAACATCCGTATGAAACACTTGGAACATACCTCTAAAACATCGGAAATATTTGAAATGTGAGCTTGCAACATGTATAATATCCCGGTGCGGCCTCCTCCACCATCTGCATCGGGGCGCCATAGCCATAGCAGCATGCGAGGCTGGAGGGCTTCCACGCCAGTCGCCAGGGCTTGGCGCTTCTCCTTGCACTAGCGGGGCCTGTCGGCGTCCTTGGGCCAGGCAGGTGGCAGAGCAGGGGCAGCAGGCACAGGCTATGGAGCAGTGAGATGGGCGCGTATAGCAGGATCAAAAGCAGCGGGACGGGTAGGCGGAGCAGTGGGGTGGGCGGAGGAGGAGCAGGAGCAGCGAGGGGCGAGTGGCAGTGTAACACCCTCGGTGTTACGCCCTAAACAAACTACTAAATCATGTCATGAGCATCGTGTTTATGTAATAATGCATGTGATAGAAGGTGTTGATAAATTTCTTATAGCCTAAAATGACCAATAAAAATGTTAAATGGAAATTTATTCGATAACTCATGTTATGTCAAGTAGGGTGAAAGACCAATTTTTGTTGAGCAAAAGTATTATAGAACATGTGTGTGACACCTAAATAAGGTTTGAAGTATAAACTTTATAGATGATAATGCAACTCTTGCTATAGAAAAATCATATGACTAGCTAGTATTTCTAATGGCTTGGAAATGGAACTTGAAGTCAAATTCAGCTCAGGACTTGAAAGAAATTTTAAGTTTGAAAACAGTGTGACAATGCCATGTTGGTGAATTAATTCTAGAAAATCTAGCTCAAGGTCAATGCTGTGTTTTTGCTCCTTATGGTAGACTGATGTACCATCGTTAGCATGGTTGAGGTAGTTTAGCTTCAACTATGTTAGGTTCATTTTTAGACGCGCTTTAAAATTTGTGCACATCATGTGCCTGCCCTATGCACACGGTCACCTCATGCGGCTGGCCGCGTTCCGCGCGCCATGGTGCCGATGTCTGGATGGCCTATATGGTCATGGGTTGGTCGTGGCCAGCCCGGCAGGCCGCTGTCATCGCCTAGCAGCTGCTGGCCATCGCGCTACTGCCCCACCTCGCTATTGTGCTGCTGCGCGCACCGCTGCACCATGTCGGAGGGCTACCAATGCGCTTCACTAGGGCAGCCGGTGCGCGGTCATGTGGCGAGACGTTGTCGCGATGCTGTTGTCGGGTGCCCCCGCTGTCGCCATGTGCGTGCATCATTTTGACCGCTGATCCACGCGCGGGGTCATGCTGAGGCTAGGGCCATTGCTGCCATGGCTACGTGGTAGCCACCCTACCCTGTGATTCACCTACCGTGAGTCCATGTCACCGCTCACCGTGTTTGGGTCAGCCGACCCTAGCTTTAGGGTGACGGTGATGCCTCCCTGGTTTGCCCTGTCCCGCTAGCCGATGCCAGTAAGCCGCTCGAGCCCAGCTACCGCATTCAAGTGCTCCACGCGCTAGCACACCTCTTGGCTCTATCTAGCACTACCCGATGCACCTCCTGCCCTCGCTCGTGCGGCCATGTCCTCACATTGTCGTACCCTATTGGGATGTGGCCGGGTCACCTCTGATGGGGCTGTGTCGCGTGATGTAGCAGGGGCGATGTGCCGCCCTCTTCCCTTCATAATCACCAACTCAAAGCTTCCCAGCTCAATTCCTCATGTCAGTGAGAAGCAGAGGAAGTTAGCTAGACGCCCCATTCTCATCGGGTCCAGCGGTATGGCCACGACCAATTTTGGATTTTGCTCACCACCGGTCATGTGCGCTGCCGTGACCCGAGGGTTAGGGGGTAAGGCCCGTAGGAGTGGTAATAGTTCAATTGCTCGTAACCCTGAACTCGTCTTGACTCCCTCCATCTGGTGCTCATGCTATTTTGCCCAAGGGAACTAGTCAGCGACGTGGTGACGCATGGGTGTCCATCCCAGAGCACCGCCGCCCCGGTGGCTCGCACGTGGCTAGACCATCGCAGTGCTCCCCTGCTTCAACCGTTAGTAGAGCGTACACCACGGTGATCTACCGATGCGTCTCCGCCATCTCTACCTTTTTGTAAGGGCGTGGGCTCGCTGGAACAGTCGCGCCACTATAGCCCGTGACAGTGCGCCTCCGAGTCCCAAACCGCCACCCATCCTTGTGTGTTTAGCTGTAAATGATGGTCGGCCCCTTACTCCTATTGTAGCATGCCTACGTTGCCTGGTGTAACCGCCTTATGCCGTTGGCTGCCACACTAGTGCGCGCGGGGATCCCTAGGGACCTCCCCGTGGTAAAGGTGAAAACATCCGATGGTTTAGTTGCAAGATTACTGACGGTAGGAATAGTACGCAAAGTAGTCATGTTATTATCTAAAAGCACAGGGGCTTTTCTGCAAAGCTGTCGTCTCGCGCGGGCCTCCCGGCCTTGGGCCGCGTTGGGCCATTGTGACGCGCGCGGCAACCACGCCCGCGCTAGGCCGCTGGGTTGCTGGGCCGAATTGAGTACCGCCGGCCCTTTTCTTTTTTCTAAGCATTTTCAAAATTAGTTTCTAAGGTAAAATTGTAAATTCAAAACAAATTTGTGTAATTGACCAAAAATTATCAAACCAATTTTGTTAAGTTTCTAAAATCATGATCTATCTGCTAGTATATTTTGTTCACATAGTTTTATAATATTTTTAGGAGTTATCTAATTAATTTAATATGCTTAATATTGTAAGATATAAACTTGTAGGAATTGTTGTGATAAATTGGTGATAGTGTTGGCTCTGAAACTTTTGTAGTAAATTCTTAACATTATTAGGTGCTCACCGTAATTTTTGTAGCTCCATAATAATTAAATGAGTCCTAGTTCAAAAATATATATTTAATCAATAAAATGCCGAAAATACCTTGGGATTTTAAAACTAGAATATTTTCTAGGAAACACCGCCTTATTCGACAACATGGATACATAGCCTAGCACGTTAGTTATTAGAGCTATCTCATTAGCTTGCGAGGTGTAATCGTATTTCTAAGAGTTTTGGTTGCCGTTGATTATTTATGTCTCTGAGTTGCATCTACGAATATCATAATAGGGACAACGATGAATCATGGAGTCGACCGAAGTAGCAGAAAAGATATTGCCTCAATGATCGTGTCACCATGATGGAATACTAATTTTTAGTTATATCTTACCCAAGCAAGCCCCAGTGCATAACCTCTATTATTCTGCACTTTAATTTATGCTTGTACATTAAGTTTTAAGGAGTTGAATGAAAACCACTTTATATATATATCCTTATTCTATGAGTCCTACTAGTATGTCAGGATCGTGTATATTGCTATGCTATAGGATCCGGTAGAAGTCGAGTGATTACATGTCACTCGCGAGAGATTAGAAAGATATTATTATTGTTATTATATTACTATCGCATGGAATATATATGAATGATAATTGGAGACCGGGCAGAATGGTACTTGGATTTGGATTTGGTTAGGCATTCGAGCGAGGCTCGGATTGCACTTGTTCCGCCTGTGTCGATTAAGGACCGTCCGTTGCTGTGGATGGTAGTAGTCACAGACTTATTATCCTAAGCACATACTTGTTTATGGGAGCGGGAAGGCTCGTTACACTCTTATCGTGGGTTCCGGCTCTTTTCGAGCCGACTGATTAGAGGCGGGAAAAGGTGAAGGTCTAAGCACCATACTAAGACAGGGTAAGTCTTGCGGAGTATAATCGAGTACTCATGGTTTTATTCCCCCTGTTGCAGTTGATCGTTGGATACATAGAGCTGACTCTTGTGTGTGGAAACCTCCTGGTAGGCTCAGAGATGATTCCTTTTATGCTACAACAGTAGTGTTTATTTATAATCCTCACTAAAGGTTTTTATAAGAAAAGATGTAAATCTGCTAGCATCTCTCGTATATAAATGTCCATTATGTTAATACTCTACCAGGTCATTAAATGAATCTTTGCTTCCTCTTTAACTCTGATAACATTGTTATATTCCGCTGTTATAATTAATTGAGGTAATATTCTGCTACTGTAATAAAGTGATGTAAGAAATGGCTAAAGATGTTGTAAGCTTTATTATCTCATTTATGATCCTGATGAAAAATGTGGATTTTTGAGTTCTCCCTCGGGGTGTGCTCGACGGAACTACGTAGTTTAGTGTCCTCTCTTGAGTACTTAGTGTCTAATGGAAGACAAGTACTTTTAGAAGGCATTAGATTAGACGGTTCTACCACAGGTAGGAGCAACGAAAGGGGGCGGACGGTGGAAGAGAAGCAGGAGCAGCACGAGGCGGGTGGTAGGAGCAACGGAAGGGGGACAGACGCTAGATTTATTGGACCAGTTGGTCCACAGGCCTAGGCACGCGGCGTCCGGATGGGACAGACACCCGCGTCCTATCATTTTCAGAGTTCTTTAGGATAGATAGAGGAGGCGACTGTATGACAATTCTTCTTTTTTTCATTTAGAGAAAATTTTGATACAGTTAGATTCCATCTTCAACCTCCAACTATCATTTTTTTCACCCCCTGAAGCAGATGATCATTCACCTATTGCTACCCCACGTTGCCTGCATCTTTCTTCTCCAAATAGTTCTCTGGCCTGTAAGATGTATCCATTGCCTGCCGCTACTCCACCGTGCACCGTCCTTCCACTCAGAGCAGCCGCAACGTATATATCTTTTATTAGAAATTGCCAAACAGGACATGTCACTAGTGTTGGTCTGGATTAAATAGTTCCAGCGTATGAACTCACTTTTAAGGCTAAGTTGGGTCCCGTGTATGAATAAAAATATCTCATCTTCCTCATCATGTAACTTTCTCTTCATGCAGTTAATCTGATGATAGAATAAAAATTACTCCGAAGATGGTGCTTAGGGCAGTCCCAATGGTGCATTGATGATTATTTCTATCCTCATTAAATGACTTGCCACGTAGGCAAAATGCTGACATGGCAACGTAATTAATGAATAAAGAGAGCAAAAATCATAGAAATGGTTTCTTCATGAAGAAACCAAGTCTACTCTTGACCCAATGCACCAAGAAACCATGAAATCGCCATTGGGGAGAAACCACCAGTTTCTAGGGAGCTCGTGTCGCACTCCCATTGGATAAAAAGATAGACTTGAGAGAGAGAAAGAAAAAATAGTTATTACTCATAGAAACTATGAATTAGAAAGCATTACTTTTTTGATACGATATCCCGTGTTATAGAAACTACGCAGCACCCCAAGCTCTAGCGTGAGGCAATCACAGAATCTTATTCTGACAACTGTTGGCACCTATAGTTTCTGTTGCAGCTGCTCTCATAAAGCCGGCATCTTTAGAAGCTTTTAGTTTCTGTTGGATGTGGCCGGATAAAAAGCTCGTTGATTTGACTGGCTTGTTTAAAGATTTATTCGATTGATTGAATTCGTTTTTTTAAATAAACTTGAGTTTGAATGACTTTTGACTTCAGCTTGGCTTGTTAAATTCGGTTGGAATTAGATCTCAAACAATTTAGGAGATATAATAAATAAAATTGCCTCAATTTCAAAGAAAACTCGAAAAAAATACAATCCACTCGTTCTCCACCACATCCTGCAACCCCTTCCACCCAAGCAACTACGCCCCTGAATCCTGATGCGTCTCAAGAATCAAGAGCATGTTTGAAGTGTTCAGCACTGTCGTCTGTCACGTGCGGGTTCGTTGTACCGGGGACCTCCGACTTTTCCTTCAGATTGCTTGTGGCTACTGCAGACGTCGGTACCATGTTGGCCGCGTCCTTTACCTGTAAATTTAGTAGAGCACGTGTAAGCTGTTTTCCTTTCTTTTTCTTTTTTGAAACCATAGGAGTAGTAGACGCATTTGTAGTTTGGTGGTTTCTGAGAGTGGCTTAGAGTCCATACCACCATCTTTGACTTAAACTTTTTATGCGAACGAGTACATATGCGAAAATAAAGTGGTGGAAATATGCAGTGGACTCGATGTGCAGAGTGATTCTGAGCCATTTCGACTGTAGGGTAGTACAATATTGTGTAGAATATATAAACAAGCTAGAGAGAGCAAAAGGTATTTTGATTAGCTTGTACTATATTTATCATTAATTTACTTATATATTTCTTAAGACTCATTATCAACGCTTGGACGGGCACGAGTTGATGTACAGTTTTAGGAACGATCGCAAATCATGATTAGGCAATCAAGGTGAATAATAAGCTTGAACGAGATAGTTTCATCCAGGTTCATGCAATGAACTAGACAGTTAATTAAATATAAATAAAACCTAATAAATCCCCCCACCCCGTAACCATGTCGGCGTCCGTCCGAGTCCGCCGACTGAAAACAACGCCAAATTTCAAAGCCTAAAAGAAAAGGCGTTCGTCACAATTCATTGTCACGTCGCTGCATCATCTTTAATTTAATAAATCTCCGGTTGCTCTCGACGTCACCATAGAAAAAACCGTTCCAAGCAACAACGCCCCCTGATTCGTCCCATGAGCATGTCTGAGTCTGAAGAAGCGTTCAACACTCTGTAACGTACGGTTCGTTATTACTCCGCTCCGGATTAAATTTTCAAGTACTCCTGTGCATCTTCTCTGATGTCCTCTGTCGAAAAAAACACAGTATCCAGATCCAGTGTGTTCCGAGCTCCGACCCTTTCTCCATAGTAAGGCTGCTGCCGATGTCGGTATCGTGTTGGCCGCGTCCGCTGCCTGCAGATTCATGGAGGTTGCCCGCCGTGAGCAAGTTTTTAGCTGGTTCCACGGCAAAAGTACGCGGCCTGTTCGGTTTTCAGGGTCAGGCCGCTAGGGCCGATCGGGACGACTGGACGAGGTGGTCAGCTGCTTATCTCTGAAGTGAATTGGTCTGGCAAAATGAACGTCGAGATCCAACGGGAGCGCCGGACGCCGGCGGCGCCCCTCCCCCTACCCTGGCGTCCTCACCCAACGGGAGCGCCCAACGCCACGGATCTGGTGGCCCACCACCGCGGCGAGATCCATGGAGGTTGTGTGGCATGTTGCATGGGAATGGTGGCTCTCCCCACCCCGGCGCGGCGCCCTCCCCATCCCTGGTGGCGTCCTCTCTCACCCTGGTGACCGAGCTCCCCCTACCCCGGCAGCCATGGCGCTCCTCGCCCCGCATCCTCCACCGTCGCCGCTGAGCCAAGCCCGGTACTGGTGGCCCTGGTGGCGGTGGTGCTCGCGGGGCAGCCTCTCACCACCGTCTCCGACCTCGACGACTGGAATCAACTGGCCCAGCTTTCCCCTCCCCTATGTTTTGCATATGTACGTTTTCAAGTGTTTTAGGCGTTCCAGATGTTTTTTGCAATTGTTTCGTATGGATGTTGTAAAAGTAGATCAGAGGATGTTCCACATGTTGCATATATTGTAATTGTTTCAAAGGCATGTTGCAAGAAAATGTTTTAAGTGTTTCAGATGTTTCAGAGATATGTTTCATCTGTGTTTTCCGGATGCATGTTGCAAGTGTGTTTATTTGGATGTTGCATATGTTTCACACATATTGCATGTATTTTATTTGGATGTTGCGTATGGTTCCAATGGTTTTTATGTGTTTTTTCAAGTGTCTCAGAAGCATGTTTTAAGTGTGTCAACTACCTTCAGATGTATGTTGCAACTGTTGTATTTGGATGTTTCAAAAATAGATCAGGTGTTGTATCTTTCCTGCCCGCATTCTGCTACATCTTCTCAGTGTGTCCTCCTCCTGGCGCCGGTAGAGTATCTATATAACGTCGCGGTCGGGTCCTTCCGAACCGGAGGCGCCGCGCCCCTTCCCTTCTTTTCGGTCAGGCGATGTAGGCCGGTACTCGACGCGTACGCGTATTCTACCGGTGTATTCCTATTTGTAGACGCCGATACATTCACTGCAGTTTCTTAAAACCGAGTAGCTTGCTGCACTGACCAACGTCGGAGTACACCGGCGACCTTTCAACATCGGCAGTCACTATATATCATCGCGCGCCAACGCACGAGACAAGGGCCTCCCGCTTTCCACCTCGACACAAAACCAACCGCCGCCTCCACTTGCGCTACCTCTCCCTTCCCTTGTCTGCCACGACTCCAGAACTTCGACGACGACAGGGGAGAAACAGGCCGTCGTCGTCTCCGAGGTCTCTCACCCATCCATGGAGGAGGAGACGCCCAAGGCCAAGAAGCGGTCGTCGTCGTCGGTCCTCGGGAGCCTCCGGGAGGCGATCGCCAAGGTCCGGTTCCTGCTCTCCTTCAGCGCGACGCGGTGGATGCTGCTGAAGTCCCTGGCCGGCCGCGGCGGCGCGGCGCTGGCGCGGCGCCTCAGCTTCGACTCTCGGCCGGGCCTGCTGGACGTCGAGGACAGCATCGCGTCGCCGGCCTCGTCCTCCAGCTCCAGGACGTCCAGGTCAGCGAGCCTGGGCACGGCGATCACCAGGAGCCTGTCGCGGACCAGCAGCGCCGCCGCGGCGTCGCCCGAAGCGCTGAAGAGGGCGTCGTCCAGCGGCGGCGGCTCGCCGGCGGCGGGGGACGACGACATCGACCAGCGCGCGGAGCTGTTCATCGCCAACTTCTACCGGCAGCTGCGGATGGAGCGGCAGGTGTCGCTGGAGCTGCGGTACGTCAGGGGGAACCGCTGGGACAGGACTCCTACCGCTTCTCCGTCTCCTTCCAGGGGATGATGATGATCCGTAGATGCGTAGCAAAATAAGAAGAATTGCGAGGTAGAGATCCTTTCCTTTGCAGAGTGCGCGGTGACGGGTTTTTTCTCCATCGTTTCTGCACATTCTTTTTCTTTTTTGGTTTTGAATAGTGCAGTTTATGGTTTGTTTTTTACTTGTGATTGAGAGTGTAATAAATACAAAAAAAATGGCATTTGGTTGACAATATGTAAACATATGTTCATTTTAACTTTGGGTATTTGAACAAAGAGGAAAGAGGAAGCACACTCTGATGCTCAATTGACAGTGTTTGTGTTCAATTGGTTGTGGAGCATTCGTATGCCTCTGAAGAGAAAAGGGAGAGCATTGGTAGCAATAGCATTTCTGTTCAAATAGATGCTATTCGACAATGTTTGATATTGTTGTATGCAATTAAAAAAAGAAGAAGCACAGACTAGACACTACAACAGAGCAATTTTCAAAAACAAATTTTGTTTCGTGTCTTCCAAATAGCCCAGCAAATATGCTTTCTATAAAGCGGGACCAATCTGGTCTTTGATCTAAAAAAAATGGCCCAGCAAATGGTAGCATGCCAAATGACTCGATGTTAGTTTCATTAGAAATCCAGACACCCACTCCCAGACTTGATTGAGATTTTGTCACCATTATTTGCTCCAAAGCAAGTAGCAACTATTCCCCTAATAACATTGGCAACTCGACATTCAAAAGATATAGATTCACCATTGTCACAAAAAGACACATTTGGAATCACCAACCCATCCCCCCTTAATCAAATTATCCTTTGTTAGAATAGGATTATTCTCCATATGCCATAGGAAAATTTTGATTTTTGGAGGGATTTTTGTTTCCAAATATGCTTATGAAACTCCAGATGCATTTACTGTCAATGTATTGTAGATCCACTTTACAGAGAAATTACCTCTTTTTCCCATTTCCAGCCGACAATATCCATGGTCTGAGAGAATTGAAACATGTTATTTTTTCACACATCAGGTTTCATTGCTCACTCAATTCAGGTTATAACCAACCCCAAAAAGATAGATTCATGCTATTCTCCAAACACCATTTCACAGTCACCTTTTTTTTGTCACAAAACAAAAATAAATCCTGAAATTGAGTACATAGAGCAACAAAAATAGTCAACAAGCAAACCAAAACATAACTTTATCTCCATTCTTGCTAAATATAGATCTTCTCTATAAATACAAACCTTTCACCTTAATAAGTCAGCCCAAATTGGTGAGTCAGTTGGTCTGTGTCTCACAGTACAAACTGAGCTTTGATTATATCTTGCTATAGTCTATAGCCCCTCTTATTTTTTCAATTTTGACCTACATAGCAAACTAACATTTAGCTTCCTAAATGCTCTGGGATGACAGAATAGGCTACAATCACAAAGAGGAATGCTAACTATGTCTTAGATGGCAGACTCAAATTTGACTCCTTCTGGCAAATGGCTACATTTTTTTTGAACTTCTGCGGCCTCCTTCTACATTCTTGAACCTACAAGCTCAGAGAAGACTAATCCAAAAAAATCCAACCACATTGGGGTAAGGAACTGTGAGCCGTTTGTTTTTTTAAGAAAAATGAACCGCGTGGCGGTGCCGTCGGTGCTTAGACCCTCAGCGCTTGTTGAGTCCCGAGCCACGTGGGGGCACGCTGGTGCTTAGATCCAAACGATGGAGGGGGCAATGGTGATTGGAGGGATGGGGTCTAGGGATAAGGTGGAAGGAAGCGACAGTCCCAACGATGAGGCTATGCCGCTGCAATGGGATGGGCAGAAGTATTAAGTTGCATGCATCGACCAGTTTAACATAAAAGCTTAAGCAGATGGGGAGAGGTGGGCAATTCACTTATATTCCAACACTCCCCCTCACGTGGAGGCTCCCTCAGGCCTCAGACGTGGAATAGAAACAAGCATCAATTATTTTTATTTAATTGCGCTAACCAGAATTCGAACTCGAGACCTCTGGCTTTGATACCATATTAAGTTATATACACCGACCAGTTCAACCCAAAGGTTTAAGCTGATGAGGAAAGGTGGGCAATTCACTTATATTCCAACAAGAAGACAGAGGGAACCGGTCGTCTCAGCGATGAGGGTATGCCTAATGCCCTCTTTTTTTAATGTAATGGCAGAAGCTCTGCCTTTCATTTAAGAAGAAACAAAATTGATCTAATTTATAAAGAAAATCAAGTATGAAAATCTTACAGTCGCATAATTTATTAAAGAAAAACCAGCGAAAAAACTAAACACACAAGCCTAGATGACTAACCCTAGGCAACCCACTTACAAACAACCGTCCGAACCCACCGCACGTCATTATTGTCGAGCTTATCACAACAACGATAAGCAGCTCCAACTTCCCACGACGAACATGAGCCAAAACCCCTAACACACTGCCACTTGCTCACACAAGTCGTGACCTCCAAAGAAGGTGAAACACAACACATCATTGTTGCCAAGCTTTGCTGTACCCCACAGGAAAAGCAGCTCCAACTTTGTCTCTACAGATTCACTCTAGAGAGCTAGGGACACGCCGCAAGCAAGTAGCAAACCTATAAGAGCTCGGCCTCGAGGAAAACCCAAGGCCTGCAGATAAGTAACAAATGTCCCACGCGGACCAGCATCTAAGAAGGCAGTGCGAGATCTTCTAGGCGACTTCACGAAGGAAACGACGTTGATCATCATCGTCACCTATCTAGAAACACTAGGTGGAGTTTCCTCAAAAGAACCCCACAAGATGAAGATATAGCATATCGACGACGCTTCCAAGGAAGGAAGCGACACCAAAGTGTCGCCATTGTTGGCTCCGGCAAACACCGGCTGAGGCTTTCGATCGACGCATTCCACCTCACACCTGCAAAATAGGGGTGCACCACCACTGATGTTTTGGTGCTTGGTCAAGACCAGGTGTGCCCAAACGTTGTTGCTCCTATGAAGCAATGTGATGTTGCTCGTTGTCCGCCACCGCACGCGGCTCAAGAGCTGAGCTTCAGGAGCCATTGTAGATGGAAGGCCATTGCCACAGTAGTGTAGCCATGGCCAGCCATGGCTAACCCACATGGCACCGCGCTGATGCTTGCACGGCCTTCGTTGCCCCTGTGCCTGGGAGCGACAGCGCGTTCGCAGCACACGCGATGACCGAGCCGCCGGGCTGCGCAACCCATGCAGCCGTGCACCACTGTGGCCACGTGATGACGGCGATAAATAAAATCATTTCTAATATAAAATGAAGGCATCTCTATAAATCTTTTTTAGCGGTGGTTATGAGTGATGGAATTTGTGGCGTGTGCGTGCTATGCATCAGCATCACCACCGAGATAAAGCATGTGGCTGAGGCAACTACAAGTACTATTTAACTACTGGTGCTTGCCATGATCAAATCTATCCCTGTACAAAAATTCGTGACCTCAGTGTGACGCACGGGCATTTATCTAGTAAAACAAAAAAAAACATGTCACTGCAATTCAGCCACCAAGCCTGGTAATAAATTAAAAGAAAAAACAAGTCACCCTGGGTCAGCTCTGCAATTTCGGCCAGCAATCCCCTTCGGTGGCCACGAAGCAGATCAGGACAGATCGCTAGGGTTCGACAGTACCAGGTGAGTATTTGGATTTTAACCATAATCGATACCCCTAGCCCCTAACCCTGACATATGCTGCTTTGTCTATTGATTTCCAATCACTTTCTCCATGTAGTTATCAATGCAGTGATGGCTCGTAACTGCGACGACTGCGGCTGCAAGTTCAAATCTCACAAGGAGCTTCGTGGCCACAAGGGCGCTCATGACTACATCCACTGTAACAGCTGGTTCGTGACCTGGGCTCAGTTCAGCGACCCAAGTGTAATAGTACCCGCCTCAAGGTGCGAGCGGAGCAGAAGGCGGCCCACCGCAAGGACACAAGAACACGCCCATCGACGGTCATTGCTCAGCCATACAGTAGGGTTTAGGTGTTGGATCTCCATGTTTTAATCTTCCCCCTCCTCAATCTCTTCCTCTCCTCAAATCACTTCTGCAGATCTAACTACCTTATCCTCATATGAAGGCAAAAATGCTGCTTCTCAAGTGCGACGTATGCAACAAAAGTGCAGCACTCTTGAGGAGATCAAAAAGCACGGCTGCGGTAGAACTATAGCAAGTGTGGTGGTTGGTTTGCAATGCTCCATGAAGCACGGTAGCACACCTGCGCTACCACTCACATCTGGGTTCAAGCCGCCTTAGGAAGGAGGCACGTAAAGCTAAAATTACTAAGGTACGATCTTTAAAGTCATAATCATTATTCCTTCAATCTGAGTAGATTTAGGACACGAAGTGAATTGATTGTACATAAAGAGAGGAAATTGTTAATTTAGGAGACGAAGTGAATCAATTGTACAGAAAAAAGGAAATTGAAGATCAAATAGTATGTGTGAAATATTAGTTCGCAAAATTTGCAGTGAATCCTAAAGGGGCTAAACTATCAATAATAGCCCCTGCTCCCTACCCTTCAGGCCTTCACACATATCATTAATAGCCCCTGCTCCCTACACATATGGAAGTACCTAGCAAATTGTTGGATTAGGTAACATATTAAATCATGACATGAGCTAAGGTACTTGGCAAGGAGATATATGGGATGTGAACAAATGACATATGGAAGTTCCTAAATAATTCAGGTTGGAGCAACCTTCACCAAATTACTTCAATAGTTTTATTGTTGGAACTACATTTACCGATCAAGAAAATAGAAGAACCATGTGTTGGTCTATGACTGAACATAAGAAGGGAAGGAGTGGAGGGAAAGACATAGAACCAAATGAGTGAGAGGCAAGAGTCCCCCGCTACCTTCCCCTCTCCCCTTTTATAGGGAAGGTCTAAGGGGAGGTTTTCATTATTTGCCCTGGTGAGGCTTGTATTTACAAAGAGCCTCTAGGGGCTATAAATGGGCATTAAACATTATATTAAAGCCTCGTAGCTATGTGATTGGGTCCCGGAAACACTAATGGGTCCCTAACGTATATTACGCCCCCAATAGTAGCCCCTCATCTATTCAGTTTTGATCAAAAATACAAGACCCAAAATAGCTGAATACAACTAAGTGTGGCCCAATTACAACTCATGCCTGGCACATAGCCATGTCTAATGGCATGTGGTGTGATGTGAAGGAACATTTGTGGCTCATGGTGCATCGCATGAGAAGGCATGACAGTGTGGCGGTCATGTCCAAGGACAGGGGCATGTAGGATCTCAAGGAAACATGTGCATGGTGGCATGGATTGGGCCATGGGACGTGATGTTGTGGAGTAGAAACTGTGTGATGGCATTGTTCGAGGTTCTGGGTTGTGTTGGTGGTGGCCATGCGTCCGATGATGGAGGCGACACGAGGAGACTTAACGTCATGGAAACTATGGGTGGCCCTAAAATGCAATGGAGGGCATGCAACAGGGTGTTTGGTGGTGTTGAGTTGTGTTGTGAGGGAGTGAGGTAGCCATGTCAAGGTACGAGTTTTCGAGAGTTATAGAAAGTGGCCAAGATGAGGTCATAGGTGAAACAATGGTGTGCAAGGCTCCTGCATGGCAGGTGGAGGGCGATGGCATGGCAGGGTCGTCTATCAGAGGTGTATTTGAAGATGGTAGTGAGGCCGACATAGGACTAGTTGGTGTAAGGACTGAAATGCCTAGAGGGGGGTGAATAGGCATACCTAAAATTCTTAAACACAGACTTGAAACAACGGATTAGTGTCTACACCAGAAGTTCTGATGTTGACCAAACTTCTGTAGACCAGAAGTTCTAAAGTCCACCGGAACTTCAGTCGTCTATGAGTAGAGAGGAAAATTTTACCCCACTTCCTAGTAGATAGATGAAGATAATGAATCACTTCCTTGTCCTTGGAACACCTCCAAATCATAGATCGAGCTCAAACCCTAAGAAATAGCATGAGGGAGAGAGAGAGACAATGAGAACAAGTAATCTCAAGTAATCACAATAACAACAAGCACGCGGGACACAAGGATTTATCCCGAGGTTCAACTCACCACCAAGGCTTGTCTACGTCCTCGTTGTTGAGGTGACCACTAATGTCGAAGTCTCTTTCAACTCCTTGCCTCTCTCAAGCAACCACAAAGGTAAACTTGAGTTCTTCACTAGAAAATTGAGTGTGATACAAACTTTCCAAGGTTCTCCCACAGATCGGGAGCTCTTAGGCAACGCCTAGCAGGCTAGGGGCAAAGCCCCAAGAGTAACAAATGCAAATCCAACCGGCTTGACAAAGAAATTGAGTGCTCAAGCTTTGAATCGATGTTTCTCTCACCAAATCCCTTCTCTCAACTCAATCTCCTCCAAGGTTTGAAGCTAGGAGCAAGAGGGGAGAAGAGGAGAGGGCCTTGAGAGCTTGAGAGGTGTTTTCTAAAGTTGGGGGCATGAGGGAGTGAGTGGGTAATGGTTAGATTGAGAGGAGGGTGAGTATATATAGGTCTAGCTCAAATCTATCCATTTTTCGTGTATACCAGAACTTCCGTAGATCTGCTCTGGAACTTCTAGTCATTAAGGTTTCGAGCAAACTAAGACTTATAGAAGTTCAGAGCACCAGAAGTTCCAAAGCCCACCAATGACCGCTAGAACTTCTGCTAGGTAAACTTTTACAAATTGACCCAAAGTGCCCATGCAGTGCTAGAGTGTCTCTCATTGAATTTTAATTAGGTACTTGAGCACTCTATCTTCCTTAGACCATTTAGAATTGCATCCCTCTTTATAGTGCGACATAATCTAAACTCAATTTCAAAGATAAAAGGATTTGAGCGCCTTTGAATCCATCACCACATCGTTTTTTATTAGAGGTGTCACCATCGCATGTATTCTCCCCATTCTTATTTTACCTACTTGTCGTCTTGATAAATCTCATTAGTTCTCTAATCCTGTGGTCATTATCACCAAAACCGACAATTAGGGCTTGATTGCACTTACAATCTCCCCCTTTTTGGTGATTGATGACAACACAATTAGAGCCTACAAAAATATTGAAATATAACTAAGATTTTTGAGCCATGGGTGTGGAGACTCCCCCTAAATATGTGAACAGAGAATTGAATTCGCAAATTGGCGTAAGAGGACAAAATTCACATATAGAGATAAGTGATTGGGCTCCCCCTACATCCATGCTTCTGTGGAGTGCTACACACAGTGTTACAAGAATATACGTGATGCATATGACAAGTATGCAGACAAACATCCAAGGCAATGAAAAAAATTGTACCCCCCTCTCATTCTCCCCCTTTGGCAAACAAGCACCAAAAAGCGAGAAAAGAAGGAAGAGGGATACAACATTCTTGACATATTATGGTCAGCAATAGATAACCAAAACAAGCAATGACCATAAAATACAAGTTCTCTTTTGGTAAAGCATTTTGAAGCACATTATAAACTTTTTGCAAATCTTTTTCCTAGATGCTAGTTGATCAAACAAAGGCGTGCAACATTTCAAACCGTGTTACGAGAGTCAAGTATATTTAGTTCACTGCACAAAGCACAAAACCTTGACTCATCTAGAGGCTTAGTGGAGATATCAGCTAGTTGTTTTTCGGTGCTCACATGGCGAATTTCAATATCTCCTTTGGTTTCATGGTCTCTCAAGAAATGATGTCGAATGTCCATATGTTTGGTTCTTGAGTGGATTACGGGATTGTTAGCAAGCTTTATGGCACTTTCATTGTCACATAAGAGTGGGATTTTGGTAAAATGACATCCGAAATCATGGAGGGTTTGCCTCATCTAAAGTAGTTGAGCACAACATGCACCGGCTACAACATACTCGGCCTCAGTGGTGGAAAGGGCTACACAATTTTGCTTCTTAGAACTCCAAGACACTAGGGACCATCCAAGGAATTAACATGTCCTCGAAGTACTTTTTTGATCTACCTTGCAACTAGCATAATCGGAATCCGAATACCCAAGTAGATGAAACTTAGAGCCCTTAGGATACCACAAGCCAAGGTTAGGAGTGTGTACTAAATATCTCAAGATTCTCTTAACAACCATCAAATGGCACTCTTTCGAGTTAGCTTGAAATCTAGCACACATGCACACACTAAGCATAATATCAGGCCTAGATGCGCACAAATAGAGTAGAGAGCCGATCATGGAGCGATATACCTTTTGGTCAGCGGCTTTCCCTTCCTCATTGAGATCAAAATGTCCATTGGTTGGCATGGGAGTTTTGATGGGCTTTGCATTTGCCATGTCAAACTTCTTGAGCATTCATGGGTGTACTTCATTTGGCTAATAAAAGTTCCTTCCTCCACTAACTTGATTTGAAATCCGAGGAAGAACTTCAATTCACCCATCATAGACATCTCAAATCTCTTGGTCATAATCCTACTAAATTCCTTACAAAACAAATGATTAGTACTACCAAATATTATGTCATCGACATATATTTGGCACACAAAAATATCTTTACCAACTTTGTGAGTGAAAAGGGTAGGATCAACTTTGTCTATTTCAAAGCCTTGTTTGAGCAAGAATTCCTTAAGGCATTCATACCATGCTCTTGGTGCTTGCTTAAGCCCATAGAGTGCCTTTTGAAGTTTGTAGATGTGGTTTGGGAACTTGGGATCTTCAAAGCCCGGTGGTTGCTCAACATGTACATAGACTAGTTCTTGTATAGTGCCATTGAGGAATGCACTCTTCATGTCCATTTGGTATAACTTGAAGTTGTGGTGGACGGCATAGGCTAGAAGCATCCAAATTGCTTCAAGTCTTGCCATCGGTGCATATGTTTCTTCAAAGTCCAAGCCCTCCATTTGAGTGAAACCTTGATCAACCAATCTTGCCATGTTCCTTGTCACCACGCTATTCTTATCTTGCTTGTTCCGGAAGACCCACTTGGCGCCAATCACATTTGTCTTGGGTCTTCCCACCAAGGTCCACACTTGATTTCTTTCAAAGTTGTTGAGCACTTCTTGCATGGCCATCACCCAATCCAGATCACCAAGTGCTTTCTCTACCTTAAGAGGCTCCAAGGAGGAAACAAACAAGTAAAATTGGCAAAAATTTGCTAAATGCGAATAAGTTATTACTCCCTTTCAAAGACTCCCAAGGATATTTTTAATGGGATGATCATGTTGTATAGTTTGCCTTAGCCTTGGGTGTTCGATGGCATCTTGTTGGTCTTCTAGACCATCATCTTCATCTTGCTCAAATATAGGTTGTAGGTTTTGTGCACGAATTGGAGGGGAGTCAGCTGCTACTGTCTGGGGTGGTGCAGCACTGCCACTCCAAGGTGCGGCACTACCGCTCTGTAGCACTGCTGCATCAGGTACGTTAGCGGATTCTTAAGCAGCAGCAACTTGCAGAGTTTCCACCTTTGTAGCCTTGTCTTCTTGTGGTCTTATATCACCAATGACTAATTGCTTGATTGCATCACAAGGTGGTTCCTCATCACCTACAACACTTGAATCAATTTGCTCTACTTGAGAGCCATTAGATTCATCAAATATCACATCTACCATAGTTTCAACTCTCCCGAAGGTTTTGTTGAAAACACGGTAGGCATGCTCATTTGATCCATAACCAAGAAGAAAACCTTTATCAACTTTAGGTGCAATAAACTTAGAGGATTTGGGTTTCTTATTAAGTATGAAACGCTTGCACCCAAATACTCTAAAATAAGACACCTTTGGCTTGTTACCGTTTAGAATCTCATATGAAGTCTTCTTTAACATTTTGTGTAGATAGAGACGATTGATGGCATGACAAGCCGTGTTGATAGCATCACACCAAAAGATATCTAGTGTCTTGTATTCATCTAGCATTGTCCTTACCATATCAATGAGTGTCCGGTTCTTCCTCTCTATTACACCATTTTGTTGAGGGGTGTATGGACTTGAAAACTCATGCTTGATCCCCTCTTCTTCAAGGAATTCTTCAACTTAAATGTTCTTGAATTCGGTTCCACTACCACTACGCACTTTCTTGATTGGAAATCCGAACTCCTTTTGTGCCCTTCTAATGAATATCTTCACCTTTTCTTGGACTTGACTCTTATCATACATAAAGAACACCCAAGTGAAACGGGAATAATCATCAACAATAACAAGAACATATTTGTTACTCCCAATACTAAGGTAGGTGACCAGTCCAAAGAGGTCTATATGAATTAGCTCCAATGAATGCTTGGTGGAGGTAATGTTCTTTGGTGGGTGAGGTACACCTACTTGCTTCTTGGCTTGGCATGTGCTACAAATCCTATCTTTCTCAAAATGAACATTTGTTAGTCCAAGGATGTGTTAATCTTTTAGAAGTTTAGCCAAGTTCCTCATCCCAACATGAGCTAGTCGGTGGTGCCATAGCTAACCCATGCTAGATTTTGCCACTAAACAATTCTCAAGCTTAGCTTTACTTTTGTTGAAATCAACTAAGTAAAGATTATTCTTTAAAGGACCCATAAAGACAATAGAGGACTCCTCCCTTCTAAAGCTTCCACACCCTTATCTGTAAAGAGACAATTGTAACCAATCGCATATAATTGAGAGACATACAACAAGTTGTAACTCAACGAATCAACATGTAAAACATTTGTAATTGAATGATCAAGGGTTAAAACAACTTTACCAAGACTAATCACATCCCCTTTGGATTTGTCTCCAAAGACAATATTTTTATTTGAGTGAGGCATTGGGGAATATGATGAGAACATACTCCTTTCTCTGGTCATATGATTTGTACATCCACTATCAAGCACCCAACTTGATCCACTAGAGGAGTATGCCTACAAAACAAATTTAGTTCCTTGATTTAGGTCCCCAACTAGACTTGGGGCCTTGCATGTTAGTCACAAGTATCTTAGGAACCCATATGGTAGTATTCAAATAAATGTTGGTCTCCTTGCCAACATACTTAGCAACAACTTCACCATTGTTGTTGCACTTTAACACAAAATAAGATGAAAAACTTTGTTAGGGTGCACGGGTCTTTGGTTGATAGGCAAACTTGTTTGGGGTCACCCACATTGATTCTTTTGGCTTCTAGGAAACTTGCTTTTGCCTGGACATCACCTTCTTGTTGAGCTTGGTTTGATCAGGAGAAAGTTTGGTATCCTTCCCTTTAGTGGGGCACGGTACTGCTCAACACTACTGCTCGTCGGGGCAGCACTGCTGTGGTCTATGTAGGCTGAACTATACCAAACTGCTCCTTCCTCTTAAACTGCACACATTCAACACCATTTACTAACTTTCTTCCATTGGTTTTACCACCTTTTGTGTGCCCAAGCTCATCCTTGATGGATGGATGCCTTCCATTCTTATATTGTGACCTTTTTGGTTCCACCACCTTCTTGCTACCAATTTGTGTCTTGCCATCCATGCACCCTTTTGCTATGACATCATTGAGTCTAGAAATTTCCTTTCTCATTGCTTCCAAATTAGCAAGGTTAGTGGAATAAGCATTGAAATCAAGATTATAACATTTTCCACAACCTTGACTAGTGAAGGGAGTACAGGCATGATTTGCCTTGGAGGGATGTGAGTTGCTATCCCAAAGGATGCTATATTGTTCCTCAAGTTGCTTGTGCTTTCATCTAAGTCATAATACTTTTGCTTGAGGGCAATATGTGCTTTCTTTGTGATACATGGTTCTCTTGCTCCTTGGCCAAAGTCTTGCACAAGGTGTCCACCTCACTTCTCTCCAATGCAAGAGCTTTCTTGCTAGCAATGTAGAGATCTTCTTGTTTAATAAGAGTGTCTTCTCTAGATGCTAGCTCAACTTGTACACTCTCTAAATCCTCCATTAGTTTGGTGATGAATAGTTTGGTCTTGATATCCAAATTTTTTGTTAATTCATCAATTTCTTCACCACTACATATATCATCACTAGAGTAATCACTTGTGTCACTACTAGAGATGTCACTAGGGGGAGGAGGTTTGGATTTTGATTTGGGTTTTACCTTCTCACCCTTTGCCACGAGACAAATGTGAAGGGAGTAGTAGTCATCATCATCGGACATGTTGTTGAAGAGCTTTGGTGTAGAGGATGCCTTGTGAATAGCCACGGTTGCCATATTCTCATCCTCTTCACTTGTGCTATCTTTAGTTGAGTCCCATTCATGTCCAATATGAGCCTCTCCCATGTCCCTTTTGCTCTTTTTGTAGTCGGTCTTGCTCTCTTTCTTGGCTCTCTTGTAATTGTTGTCTTCAATGTCATGAGGACAATGAGCAATGAAATGTTCGGTGCTCCCACAGTTGTAGCATAGCCTCTTCTTCTTGTTTAGAAACTTCATCTTCACTACCTTGTATCCTTGCTTTTTGAGCCCTTTTTTATATCTTCTCAAAAACATAGCAACATCTTTCACTTTCTCGTATTGTTCACTATCACTTTCATCTTCACTTGATGATGATGTTGCATCTACTTCTTCTTTGACTTGCTTCGGTGCTTTGGGCTTGCTAGTTGATGCTTGTTTGTTGGACTTGGACTTGCTTGTAGAGGGCTGCTTGGTTGACTTGTTGGCTTTGAGAGCTACATCTTTGATCTTCATGCCATCTAGCTGTGCTTGCAACTCACCAAGCTTCTTTATCTCAAGTGCTTCCTCTCTTTCATGTCCAAGGTCATGATCCTTCCAAACACATTATTTGGTGTGAAGTGCTCAAACTTCTTGTCTCTAATTAGTGTCACAACAGTCTCATTTCTAGGTGAATATGCCTCTAACATGATATTAACAACCTTGTGATCATCAAGCTCATCACCACCATAGCCTCTATTCTTTCCAACAATCGCCATCAACCTATCAAACATCTCTTGTGGCCCTTCACCATCCAATATCACAAACTGGTTGAGCTTAGCCATCAATAACTCAGTTCTTGCCTTTCTCACTTTGTCAACCCCTTCATGTGCAAGGTGTAGAGTATCCCAAATTTGCTTGGCAACATCAACTCCCATCACTCTATTGTACTCATCGCCATCTAAAGCACTTAGCAACACACTTGTGGCTTGACCATTGAGATGAATGTTGCAAATTTTGGCTTGAGTTGGGTTATTAGATCGACCGGTGGTTCAACACCATTGTAAACAATCTCCCAAATGCCTGGGTGGAGACCTACAAGATATGCCCTCATCAAGTGCTTCAACTTGGCAAAGTTGGTCCCATCGAAATGAGGCAACTTGCCCACGGGCACATTGATGAAGGGTCTACAATCTTTGTTAGTCATAGAAGAATAGTTAAAGGATATGGCCAAATATTTGTTGTTGTAGCTATCCATTCCCTTGCTCTCCTTCTTGCCACCCTTGGAGACTTGGTAGGACTCATCATCACCTCCATCTTCGGTGCTACTTGATAGTTCACTTGATGAAGTGTTGCTTGATTTGGCTTCTTTAAGCTTCTTCTTCTTCTTAACTTCTTCTCTTCTCTTTCTTGCTTCTTTCTTCAGCCTTCTAGCTTCTTCTTTTTGTTCTTCTCTTCAAGCTTTCGCTGCTCTTCTTTCTTCTTTTGCCTTGCTTCTCTTTTCTTTCTTCTTTCTTGTTTTCTTTGCTTCTTTTCTTCTAGTCTTTTGGTCTTCTCTTAATCAGAGAGGACAATAGCGGGAAGTGAGGTGCCTGCTGTTGAGGCACTCAACTCACTGCTGTCTATATCATGCAACTCCACATCTTCTGGGTCAATGTGCGCGGGTTGCACATCACTGGCTCCTTCTCTAGGCTCCATACCTCACACGGTTAAGCGTTAATGAGGTAACCTAGATCCAATACCACTTGTAAGGACTGAAATGCCTAGAGGGGGGGTGAATAGGCGTACCTAAAATTTTTAAACACGGACTTGAAACAGCGGATTAGTGTCTACACCAGAACTTTTGAAGTCCACAAGAACTTCCATCGTCTACGAGTAGAGAGAAAATAGAGGTCAAATGAACTTCAAAATTAAATCTGCTTTTTACCCAACTTCCTAGTAGATAGATGAAGATGATGAATCACTTCCTTGTCCATGGAACACCTCCAAATCATAGATCGACCTCAAACCCTAATAAATAGCATGAGGGAGAGAGAGACAACGAGAACAAGTAATCTCAAGTAATCACAATAACAACAAGCACGCGGGACACAAGGATTTATCCTGAGGTTCAACTCACTACCAAGGCTTGTCTACGTCCTCAATGTTGAGGTGACCACTAAGGTCGGAGTCTCTTTCACCTCCTTGCCTCTCTCAAGCAACCACAAAGGTAAACTTGAGTTCTTCACTAGAAAATTGAGGGTGATACAAACTTCCCAAGGTTCTCCCACAGATCGGGAGCTCTTAGGCAACGCCTAGCCAGCTAGGGGCAAAGCCCCAAGAATAACAAATGCAAATCCAACCGGCTTGACAAAGAAATTGAGTGCCTAAGCTTTGAATCGATGTTTTTCTCACCAAATCCCTTCTCTCAACTCAATCTCCTCCAAGCTTTGAAGCTAGGAGCAAGAGGGGGGAAGAGGAGAGAATTGAGAGCTTGAGAGGTGTTTTCTGATGTTGGGGGCGTGAGGGAGTGAGTGGGTAACAGTTAGATTGAGAGGAGGGTGAGTATATATAGGTCCAGCTCAAATCTATCCATTTTTCGTGTATACCAGAACTTCCGTAGATCTGCTCTAGAACTTCCAGTCATTAAGGTTTCAAGCAAACTAAGACTTATAGAAGTTCAGAACACCAGAAGTTCTAGAGCCCACCAGAACTTTTGGTACACTAGAAGTTCCAATGACCACCAGAACTTCTGCTGGGTAAACTTCTACAAATTGACCCAAAGTGCTCGTATAGTGCTAGAGTGTCTCTTATTGAATTTTAATTAGGTACTTGAGCACTCTATCTTCCTCAAACCATTTAGAATTGTATCCCTCTTTATAGTGTGGCATAATCTAAACTCAATTTCAAAGATAAAAGGATTTAAGTGCCTTTGAGTGCATCACCACATCATTTTGTGATTAGAGGTGTCACCATCGCATGTATTCTCCCCATTCTTATTTTACCTGCTTGTCATCTCAATAAATCTCATTAGTTCTCTAATCGTGTGGTCATTATCACCAAAACCCACAATTAGGGCTTGATTGCACTTACAGTTTGCCAACAAGAGTGCCTTGCAACATTGGGTTGTGTGGTGTAACGACTGAAAGCCTTAGTTTGGTTTTGAATAATTGATGAAACCTATTTGGACTAACCATATGCTCTAAGTGTGTAAATGAGATAGATTGGTCCAAGTCTAATTGATGGAGAGCTAGATGGCACTTAACTGATGGAGATGGCCATATGTGATGATGATCAAGTGCTCTAAGTTGGAAAGAAGAAAGAGAAAAACAAAACTCTATGGAGATCAAGGCAAAGGTATAATTAGGGATTTTGTTTTGCCGGTCAAGGCGCAATAGAGTGTGTGACCGAGTTTGGGATAGATGGTCATACTATTAAGAGGGGAGCTCTATTAGACAATTCGGTCATCTAGTGCCACTAGGTGTTGGAAACTATGCATTGTATATAGGCCTAGTGCATATCGGTGAGCAAGAGAATTTTTTATGAAAATCATTTTAGAAATGCTAACTTGGCTCTAAATATGTTTGTGAAAATATTTGAGAATTAGCATCGCTTGTAAGGGCTTGTTTGGGATGTCGGTGTCGCCACATGGGTGACACCGTACAATTGTCTGGTGGGTTTGGACAGCTGGCCAAACAACAGCGTGTAGCAGCCAAGTCTGGGGCTGGGCACTGCCACATCCAGTGTGCACTGGACAGGTCACCAGATAGCTTGTCCGGTGCACCGCCGTGCCCACCGCCATATTTTTCTTGAGACTTGGTATTTGGGGACTTCGTGAAAATGGTCACCGGATAGGTTGTCTGGTGTACCACCAGGGCACCGCCCTATTTTTCTAGAGAGCAGGGAAAACATGAACATGCGTTGCCTAGGGCACCACCGTGCCTGTCCGGCGTTGGAATTCGACCGATAGGCCACCGGATAGGCTGCCTGGTGTGACACCGCCCTATCTAGTGACCACGCAGAAATTTGCTCCTTTTGTCCAATGGCTCTATTTCGTGGTGGGGCTTATAAATAGCCCTCTTGGCCAGCCATAGCCACTCTGTTGGACCTCCAAATTGCTGAGAAAACACTTTGTGAGCAAAAGAACATAATCCACTCCATTGCATCACTTGGGATCACATTTGTGAGTGAGATTGATAGGCTCTAGTGCATCGCATGGAGTTATTGCATCTTGTGGCACTAGGAAGGGCGAGTTGGGCTGGTGTTGCTCTTGTTACTCTTGGTGATTGCCGTCACCTAGCTGCCCCGGAGCTTGGAGGATCATTGAGCGGAAGTGGTGATTGTTTCCGGCTCTGATCGATTGGTTGTGAGGGGTTCTTGGGCTTATTCCCCAGTGGAGCGCCAAAAGCCACTTTAATAAATTGTTCATGATGTTGAGTGCCCTCATTTATGTTGGTTCTTACAGTGCCCAAGTGTTGGGCTAGGCATGGTGCCTATTAGCGCGTGAACCACTAAGTGAACCGGCTGTCACAATGGAGATTAGCTTGCCAGCAAGCAAGTGAACATCGGGATAAATTATTGTGCCTTCACTTGGTATTCATTATGATTGATTTATCTCTTGTCCGGCTCAGTATACATTCCTATCACTTGTATTTACATTTATTAATACTTGTGTAGTGTTAGTTGTAGCCTTGCTTAGCTAGTTGTCTTTAGTTTTATCTTGTGCTAGCTAGCTCACTAGACTGGAATTAGTGACATAGCTCTTAAGTGCCATAAAGATCATAATTCACTAGGATATTGGGTAGGTGGCTTGCATTTTTTGTAGAGCTAGAGCAAAACGCTTTATCGCCATTTAGTTGACTAACAAGTTGCTCTAGTGGTTTGTAGAAATTTTTATGAGGCTATTCACCCCCTTCTAGCCATTTAGGACCTTTCAACGGCGGACGTGCGTGCATAGTGGTGACTGTTATGACGCAAAGAGGCTCTCTGAGAGGCAGCTTGAGGCGACTTGCATGACATAAATATCTTTGACGTTGTGGCTAGGCTGTGTTCAATGGAGTTGCTGGGATGTTGCGTTGAAGTCGGCCCGAGTTCGAAGGATGTGGACTGATTAACAGTGGACAAAGGCAACACTTGTGTATTGGATTGGAGGCTTGTAGTAGACAACGACATCTAACTCTGCAAAGCAAGGGTAAGTTTGGTGCATGATAGTGTCAATAGATGGCGCAAGCGGCAATGATGGCACAAGGGAGAAGTACTAAAAAATGGTAAACTGCTAAACCATGTTAAATAAGGCTCCTTCTGGTGGCGGCCTCTGCAAAAGCTGTTTTCCCGGCCTCTTCTCTTTTCAGCCTTCCTTTGTTAGTCGAGGCATTTGAGCAGTTCAGCATTTGGAGAGCTCCCTACAAAATATTCAGCTTTTAGAGGAAAATGACATTTGGTCATACATTTGGGGCAACCCTTTTTTTCTCTTTGAGGAAGGCTTACCGTCACCTTATTGGTTCTAGTTTGACTCATCCAGTTTTCAAGTAGATTTGGAACTCATTCTGTGAACACAAACATAAGGTTTTTTCTAGCTTCTAGCCCAGGACAAACTGAGCACTCGCAACATCTTGAAAAGGAAGAACTTTGATTTACAATCCTTTGATTGTGACCTCTGCACCAACAGATCAGAAGAAGTGGTGGCACATCTGATGTGGCCTGACAAACAAAAGGAGCTACAACAAGCAAATATCATCATAAGTTTGACCCAAAGATGGATCCCATCAACTTTCCAAGTGGTCCTATGACAAGGTCCTATGCAAACAAGTTTAAAGCACTCATGAAGATAATAAAACAAATAATTGATGGAAGGTTAGAAGAAGTGAAATCAACTCATCCAGCCATGGTGTTGATCTGAGGGTGCCAAGTTCTTAGGTAAGCTATAATTAATTTGCAAGCTTTCAGGGATTACATTATACATGGTTGGAAAGAATATCAAGTCTAGTTTCACACCTTTCAAGCGGATTGTCGTTTGGAGTTCTGTGTCAAAGAGTTGTAGCCATTTCGGTGGAAGCTGTACAGGTCTTTAAGTGTGCTCGAGATATGGGTGAGTTGGCCTTTTAGTGACTTTAAGTTTACTTAAGAACCTTTCATCTGGCCACCAGTATTCACACATGTCTAGTATTAATGTTTGTGGTCAATAATCAGAATAATAATGGTTTTTTAGCCTGGATAATGTATCAATCACTTTGTGTTGTTCTTCCTTCTTGAAAGGATTCTGAACTCAGGACTTGTTCTGTTGTTCTTCAGCTTATCATCAGGGTGTTGGGACCTTGGTGTGGCGTCTTCTTCATCAAAACATCAAACTTGATACTGTGACGTCATGGGGTTGTGTGACTCGCTATTGTTGGGTTGTGCACACATTGTTTGTTGCAGGGTTTTGCATCAACATCTCTTCTTGAATTGTGATTTTGCCAAATCCTGCTAGAATATGATTGGGCTTACAGTGGCTCATCTACATGACCCCTTCCAAGTTCTTGCAGACCTCAAAGCTCAGCTGAATGTCCCATTCTTCATGAAATTTTTTATTATCCCGAGTTGGAGTATCTAGACTATTAGAAATGATATCATCTTCCGTGGAGAGGCTGTGAGCAGAACATATTGCAGGTTGATCTTCAAACAAGTTTTTGGCTTAGTTTTGCGGTATGCGAAGAAAAAAATACTTTCCCCTCATTAAAGAATGGCTAGAGCAACTTGTGTAATTTTGTTTATCTTTTTTTGTTTTATTTGTTGTTGCGTGACTTCCTTTCTTTTTTTTTTTTTGTCTCCTGTAACTTGTTCTTTGCAACCGTACGTCTTGGTTGCTCTCAATAAAATTTTAGTAGGGGCCTTGGCCCCTCCTGCCTCTAGACAATGATGGCACAAGAGCTACACGGCATGCAGCGGCTAACCCTGCATGGTAGTGGCGTGCTCAGTGCGGGACATCGTGGACATCGATATCACAAGTAGTGACAATGGCTTGTCTTTCCAGTGTTGATGATGCAGCATTTGGTGCTCG
Source organism: Miscanthus floridulus (assembly GCF_019320115.1). NCBI lineage: Eukaryota > Viridiplantae > Streptophyta > Magnoliopsida > Poales > Poaceae > Miscanthus > Miscanthus floridulus. Next base: position 109,656,185 of record NC_089587.1, on the reverse strand, counting down.
GTAGGTGGTGTGGATTTCCTAGAGTGGTGACAGATGTGCTTTCTTTGCAGAGCTAGGCTGTATTTGGTTGAGCTTCTGAAAAGTGCTTCTGCTGCCAAAAAAACATAAAGCTAACTCAACGAGTAGAACCAGAAGCTGGTTTTCTAGAAGCAACGGGTGTCACGTAGTACAATTTTCGTAGCACATTGAACCCTAGCTTTCATCTTTCAACTTTTCCAAATAGGTGGAAATAGAGAAACATTTTATAGTTTTTTCAAGGGAGATGATAAATAGGTAGTCCAATTTCAATACATACTGGGTCGTGCCCTACTATTTCCTATGTGACCCGGGCTCATGACATGCGCTCATACGAGTTAGAACAACTTGCTTTTGCGATGGTACGGAGTCTGATTCCTATACCTGTTGTGTTAAGTTGCAACGCACAAGCACGTTTGCTAGTAAAGCTAATTTGTCCTACAAGTTCTACCTCAACATGCAAACCATCAATATCATCTCCCACTATTCACATCATTTCTCACCAATAGTCATATCATCCACTAACTTTCAACCTTTTAATGCAAGTTATACACGTCATCTCCACTAAACGCAATTACTGTTTTCAATATACAAGAAATATAGAAGGCATCCATACATTGCTATTTGTTTTCCTGTTCCATCATCTTGTAATTCGATCTAATTTTGTTAGTTTTGTATAGGATTCTTTCACTATCTTGCTCAATTTTAATAAGGATAAGGTTTAGCTCATACATGCAACGTGTTTATTCTAAGAAAGTCCTGCGACAACACGAAAGATATTCTTCTAGTGAAACAAAATCCTTTTACTTTTACACTAAGCTTTGATATCTATATTCAGTGGTACTCCATTGATTTGATTTTAATCATTTTAGTTTTGCACAAGGTGTTGCTTTTAAGAAACAAGTCCATTAGGCATGAGCCTGTGCCCTTGCGAAGACCTTTCTTCTCGAAACTTCACGAATCTTAAAGCATTCATGTAATTCAATTTAATCTAATATAATTTATTCATTCCGTGGGTATTATCAGGGCCTGGCCCTACCCATGCCCATAGCGACTCTGGACCAGCCCAGGCCAATAATTGTGGATGGATTTCGTCTGGTTACCTCGCACCCTCGCGTGATCGTGCTTGTTTCGTTGTCGCATGCATCATGCGGATGGACGGCGGTGGCAGCTGCACCACATAGCGATCGAACCTGCCTCCGCGCGCCATGCCATAGCCCCCCTCTACCTCATCCCCTAGGCCCCCAAGACAGACGCCTCCTGGCCTTCCACACCCCTCTCTCGTGACTCGTGAGTTCAGTATCTCTTCTTCCTTGCACTCTTCTCTTTGATTTGGCTGACAATGCAGAGGAGCAGGAATTCCGCCCATATGATACTAGCAGGAATATTCTCATGAAATTGCACCCATATGAGTTCAGTAATATTGAAAGATGGTTTGGATAAAAGTTGATAATTAAATTGGTGTGAAGTGGCTAGATGTCCATACTCTTGCTTACTTTGTTGAATTGAAAGTGATGCTATTAGGGTAGATATTTAGTGGCCCCATTAGCATAACATGGATCACAATTCACATCTCGCTGTACTGATCACTCAACCAAATTTTATGAACTAAAAACTGAGATATCCCTATGCGAGAGTGACAAGGCCTTCAGCATTAGAAAATAGAATGTGAGGTGTGCCAAACATTTTTTATTGATTAGCCTGCTAGTAGTTTCATAAGCTTCATGTGATGATTTGTTTACATGCAAATGCACGTGTGCCTCTGTCTTCATAACGCTGCACTCCTACAGGTTGTATGAGCATGAACACTAAATCAAGCACTAATATATTATTCGGGTCAATTGGCCATGTCCTGTCTTTATTCTACATCGAATGGAAATATTTATTCAGGTGAGTTCCAACTCCAATCTTTAGTCTGATGCAGATAGTTCCAACCTAGCTTGGTGCTTGGCTGTAATGTAAGCCCGTAACTGTGAAGTCAGGTGCTTTGTTAAAATTTTGGAACTGAGTCTGATGCGGCTTGTCCCTCTCCAATGTTGTCTGATTGGCTACAGGAGAAGCATACTATGCACACTCTGATCCATCAATAAGTAATTCAGGCTCAATGTTGCATGAAGTTTTAGGCTGATAAGAACCACACTAAACGCTCATTTTCATTGGGCAACTGGGTCTACCTCAATCTTCAACCTTATATGCAAGCATCTCCCGCTCCTCGTGCAAACCAGAGGTTATCGTACAAGTTCTTTGGTCCTTTGCTTACAAACTCCAATTGCCTGAAACTTCACAAATTCATTAAAAGTCTTTCATATTTATCAACTCAAGCATGTCATTCATGTTACTCAGTCGGTTGCTAAGCTTCCACTGTCATTGGATGGATATTAGGTACCTGAGCAAAATTTTCAATGTCATGTATCTTCCACGCAGAATGTTGTCTCTTTACAGGTACAGGTCAAGTGGTCTGGTCTTCGACGTCACTCACTACCTAGGAAGACTATGAAGCTCTGCATCATCATTTTTCTCGCGCACCTGCTTGGGGACAAGCATGTTCTAAAAGAGGAGGGGATGTTACACATGCTACTGATGGCTCAGTACCTGAAGCAACAGAAGGAGCGAATGGAGGCCCATCCACTATAGACCATCTGGCACAAGACGTACGTGTAGCGCGACAGCAAGCCCAGGCAAAACAATCGTGTCAGGTGTTCGAATGCACAAATGTTTTAGGCCACCGTTGGCTTGATGCCTAGGCAGTAGAAGTAGCTGCGTTGCTAGGACAAGCTATCAGCAAGGACGATTGTTAAAAGGGAAAGATATGTGGAGAGGAAGGAACTTATGAGATGACAAACTCTGAATAGTTCTAAATTATTCGATCCTGAATTCCCCCATCTTGTACTACTACCGATCTCAATCCCTAACATGCAGATTAGAGCTGCAGGTATTGAAGTAGGGATATCCTAGCCTTTTTCTACCTTGAGCCATTGGTTTTCGTTGGTATTTTGTTTCCTGGTTCACATGATGTTGGTTGTTGTGTGCTTGATGTGTGTAGCACGCGAATAGAGAGGTGAAGAGGAAGAAGCTTGATGTATGTGTGTAGCGGATGCTAAAGGAGGAAGAGACAAACATGTCACTCTTTCTACTAAGCAAGGCCGGATCCACCAATAGGCGAGGTCTGACGGCCGCTAGACCTCCCCGTTGGTGAGCCCCCACACCCCCTGTGGTGACTGGACTCGTGACTATGGAACAATGGTCGGTTTCTTGTTTTTTCCGCAGGCGATGGTCGACGAAGGAAGACAAAGTGCATAAGCGATATGTTATCTGTTGGACCGTGCCTCAGTCTATTTGGGCCATGCATTAAGCTCACTATGAATGCCAGGAAGACGAGTAGTCTCTGGCGGTCTAGCCTCTTCTTGCAGGGTTTCTTCTTTGTTGGTTCAGCTTCCCCGCCGCCTATCTCCTATCGCCGACTGAGCTGCAACATGGCATCGTCACATTGCCTCATCGCCGCTAGGATCGATGGGAGTCATCCTATCACTGTTGCTGGGCCAGCTGCTACGCCACCACGACATTGGACGAGATGTATGACCGATTGAGAAAGAGAGAAAAGGTAAGTGAAATTGAGTAATATTACATAAACTCCAAGAACCTTGGAAACCTATTTGTGTTCATCAAATTCCATGATTGTAATGTTTTTGTGAATCAATTATTTATATTTTTATGATTTTCTTAAAAGATGATGTCTTTCATAGCTCTGCTATAGCTTTATAGCTTCTGAAAAAAAGATGGTGCTATTAGCTAAAGCCCACAATTTTAAATCTTGATACATAGTTACACGGTCCAGAAAAAAGAGGGGTGAAAGTGGGGGATAGGGTGAACGTGGGGAGATGCATCCAAGACGCCAACTGTCGGGTTCATAAACCCGGGGTCCCAAATGGACCAGCTTCCCTACAAAACGCGGCCCAGCAGCGGCGCAGCGACAACACGTGCCTAGGCCGGCCTAGATACACAATGACAGGCCAAGACCACGATCCGGTCTCCGACCGGCACCTCTGGCCAGGAGATCTAATCGGAGGTGCGACCGGAAGGCCTGGCCATGGTGGGACCATAGTCCGACTCCGACCCCCTTTCTCCGACCGAGAATACGCCAGGACCTCTGCTCACTGCTCTTTCCCGACCGACACGATCGAGGCCGATTAGGAATGACCGACCGGAGACGCCCGCTCGGTGTGGGCTCAGAAAGCAGGTGAAGCAAATAAGGTAAGGCGCTCAAGTCAACCGCAATATCGAGGCCCGTACCCTGCCATGCCCTGTGCACCTGCAGGATGGTGCCATCGGGGCATGTCAGGCGAACACGGTAGAACCCGCCAGATGCGTCAAAGCATAAATAGCATTTTGGACGTTGTCATTTGCCGTACCAGGCAAACATGGTAGAGCCTGCTAGACACGTATGAGCATAAACAGTATTGTGTATGCTGTCGTTTGACGTACCAGGTGAACACTGTGCAGCCTACCAGATTCAAGATGTGCACACCCCCCTTTAGTTTGCTCGGGTTGGCCAGAATATTGCTGCTGCGGTGATGCTTCTACGTGGCCTCCCCGAGCCTGCCGACCCCTCAGGAGCAGGCAATCCACCAAAACCTCCGGGCGCTAGTGGAGACCGCCGCCGTTAAGCAGGTGGACAGCTTTGCGTCGTGACACTGGCTCGTGGCCTCTTGCCCAACCAGGGGACTAGGGCCACACCAGTCGAACCACTCCATCCACTCACCGCAGCAGTTGCTGGGCATGGAGTAGGAAGTTGTGGCTACACCGCAACCCAACTGGCACTCGCTCCACATCGACCACCTATGCGTGAATGGCTTGGGCCGAACTATGATGCTCGCAGCGTCATCAACAATCGATGTCATGCCCGGCACGATGATGACGTCCATCGAATGGCGGTGAGACTAGGCGCCGCAAGCCATGGCCTGACCATCGAGGAGTGCGAGGACACACACCCCAGGCATGGCGGCTGACTGAACGACCAGAGCTCTAGCCAGAGCCACGGGCCTTTGGTCGCCGCATCTAGAAAGCGCCGCTCCCACAGCGCTTCCGACTGCCCACCAACATCGCTAGGTACACCGGGGAGACAAACCCCGGTATATGGCTGGAAGACTTCTGGCTCGTCTGCTGAGCCAAAGGAGTGGATGATGACTACTTCATCATCCAGTACCTCCCCATTTGCGTGGGGGAGCATGTTCGAGCATGGCTCGAATTCCTTCCGCCCGACAGCATCCGTGACTGGGCAGATCTCAAGAGGATTCTTGTTGGAAATTTTCAGGGGGCATATGTCTGTCTTGGGAATTCTTGGGACCTTAAGAGCTGCCAGCAGGAGCCCAATGAGTCCCTGTAGAATTACATTCGTAGGTTCTCAAAATAGTCCAACTCCCTTCTTGATGTTGTCGACGTGGACGTCGTCAGCGCGTTCCTCTCTGGGACAACCTACAAGTCCCTGATCCACAAGCTCGGTTGTTGAAGCCCCGTACCACCCGTGACCTGCTTGACATCGCCACGAACCATGCCTCTGGTGAGGAGGCAGTCGAGGCGGTCTTTAGCGGCGGTCGGGACAGGGGCATGGCCAAGCGCGAGGACCAAGGCGAGGGCCCCTCCACTCAAAAGGGCAAGAAGAACAAGACGGATCGGAGCCAACCAGCCAACCTAGCTTTGGTCGCCGCAGCCGACCACGCGGGCAAGCAACCCTAGCAGGGCCAGCCTGACCACTTCGACAAGCTCATGGAGAGTCCATGCACCAACCACGCCTATCCCATCAAACATCTCTACAGGGACTACGAACTCCTCAAGCACTTCGTGCGACAAGCCACCAAGCCAAAGGAAGGGATAGGCAAGGAGAAGGCAACCAAGAAAGGAGGCGTGCTAGGCAAGGATGAAGACGGCTTCCCCGACCTCGAGGAATGCCACATGATCTTTGGGGGATCCGACGCCATCCACTCTAAGTGCCAACACAACGTACGCTATAGATAGGCATGCGCTGTCGAGTCGGCCATCCCCTCTTTCTTTAGCTGGTCGGACTCCCCGATCACTTTTGATCAGAGAGACCATCCTTCCCATGTTGCCCGACCAGGTCGCTACTGTTTACACCAAAATTTGGTAAGCTTTCCCGACAAAGGAAGAGATCGGCCAATGATGTCGAATGCAAGAAAGATCTCCTAATTGATGTATATTTACCAACCGGCCGAGGAATATTCTTTAAATATTTTGAGAGAAGCATGATGTCCAAGATCTCTTGACGTGAGGATAAGAGGCAGCTGGGAGCATGAGTTAATTTGCATACACGTGAAGAAAATTAAAGGAAGCCAGTCAGACTCCATATGTATCACGTTATATGGGCTATCTCTAATACGAATCGGTCTAGGAGCAATATATTGATATCCAAAAGGAAAGCATACCGATTTAATTATCATTGGAAATTGGCATATGTATGACTGGGTACAAGCAAGTAATATGGTTCAATTATATACTTGTATATGGCATACACGTTTTGGAGTGGTTAATAGTTACTAATCTGTTAAGGATGCATGTATACACGTATACAAGGCAATACAAGGAAAGCTTCTTAATACTGGTTGCCGACGTGATGAAGATACAGGCCAATGAAGATATGCTCAAGCACATGCATACATACACACTACCAGGCTATTGTGGAGAAAAGTTTCTAGGTTCGGCCAGGCAACGGAAAAGCAAGATGAAAAGGGGAAGAAAAATCCATGGTTATTTACTTCAGCAACATGCAGATCAGATAAGGAAGGAATATAGAACGGAAGCAAGGAAAGCAAATCCAAGAGAGATTGTCAATTTGATCTTGCATGAAAGTTTGTAATTGTCAGAGGGAGAAATAAAGAGATATATACGTATACGTGACTGTAACGTCCAAGTGCACATCAATGGTGAAGGAAAGCAAGAACACGTATCATGTATATGCGTATACAAGGCCAGCGGCATCATGTTCGTATGCATACTATGCAAGGTGTGTCTACATAGGACTCTTGCCGATTGAACCAAGACGCGTCGGTCAAGAAAGCTTCAACAACAAGGATTCTACAGAAGGGAAAGCTAGAGTCCATGTATCTTAGTATTTCTTTTTGTTTACATATTTCTTTTGAGGTAAGTTTTGTACGTCATTAGCCCAGGGTATAAATATTAATCCTCAGCCATTGTATCAAGGACACACAATCAATCAAATACAAGTTACTTACATTTCTGGCTCTGGTCACCCCTTAGGAGTAGGAGTAGAGTAGATCTCGGCGAGTTCTTCAGCAAGTACGGCTGCATCAATCCGGTCAACTTTCATTGCTTGTTTGTAAGTATCGTCATGGCTTATACTTCTGTTCGTACGGCTGTATCGATCCGGTCGACCTACACTGCGACTCTGGTATAAGCTAGTTATCGACTCTTGTCTGGTTCAAGTAAGGCTGCCTCGATCCGGTCGACCTCCACTGCTCAAACTAGATTAAGGTCAAGTTATCGGCTCTATCTAAGGGTGGTGTTCCTTCGGATGCATTCATTAAGTTACCGATATTGCTTATTGCTTTCATTGTTTATTTAATTACAGCAATATCACTTCGCCCGATTGAGATTGATCTAGATCGGCCTCATATCCTTCTTAACCCATCGTTTGTTAATCTAAATTTGATGTAATCTGTAATCTAAATGATGAGTTATATTTTATCGACTGTTTTATGTCAATCTTGATCATGCATAGTGTGCGGTTAAGGCATGTCTAATCTTGAGTAGATCCATTGGCTAGTGAAAACCGTTCCATGGCCCGTTATCACGGCCTATATGATTATGCCTCACACCCTACTGTTAGCACCGTGGAGTGGGGATCGTTATTTGGTAGATCTGTTCTTGATAAGGCATGACCTTAACTGTGCGCTATGCTTGAATCGGCTGTTTTAGCCGATATCGAGTGCTTTCACGAACAGTTCACGTCACGAGACTATTGAAGTAAAGATAGGTTGAAAGATATGTTAGCTCCATGATCTTATTATTGTATTACCACCTGCATGATTCTGCCTCATGCCCCACTGATATTAGTAATAAGTTAGGGTCGTCGAATCTATTGTTGTTTCTACGGCATGCATGATTCTATGTCATGCCTCACTAGTCATAGCGATAGATGAGATCTAATATGTTCATTAGATTTATCTTTATTAAATGGTTAACTGACAATGAGCTGTTTTATTTATATTAAAGGGATTCGGTTGCTTGTAGTCATTGGCTTAACATAAACTAATCATTGTTGACATCCTCTTGCCATTGACTAATGTTTGTCTAAATAACGAGATTTATCCTGAGCGATAACCGATTTACCTTCCATGAACTTTAATTGATTTATCTGTATGAGTATGCTGGAATCGACTATTTAGTCGATTTCCTTCCATATCTGCTCTCAGAGCCGTAAATTCGGGACGGTCTGACAACACCGGCATGTTCCACCTTAAATTACTGATTAGCTTTGAAACACCCTGGTGTTACGAGCTCGTCCAGCACCGCGATTTAGGCCTAATAAAATTTACCAAAATGATTTTCTCGGATTTTAAAATTTTAAATTATGTTTAAAATATCCGATAGCGATTCTAGCAAGTAAATGGTGAATGGCTTGTTTTGTTGGATTGAGCATGAAAACAATTTTTGTTACAAAATAAAATATCACTTGTAATTAGAACTTAAATAAAAATTGGGAGTTAATCATGTTAAAACTTAAAATAAAATAAATAGGAATGAGAGTGTTAGGTGGAGAAAATATTTTTATACGTACCCTGCTGTGAATCAGTCTTTTGATTTATGGCGTCATGTCGTGTTGCTCTGTGTCTAATTTTCCTCGTCTGCCTCTATTGTTCCATTGTGCTTTTGTCATTGTCGCAGCTCTGTGGTCTGCCTCAGTGTTCACCAAGCTGAGCCATCTCGTCCTTGCTTCTGCTATCTCGGTCTGACTCTGTTTCTCTGCTCCCCTTTTTTCTTTACCACCAGAGCATAGCACGCAAATCCTTGTCGTGTACGCCGTCAACACAGCCATCGCCTCAACGCCATTGCCACCCGCGGTTTCACGCTGTGCAGCCCCGGCGGCCCACGCCCTGCCCTCGTGCGCCTATCTGCCTCTGTCTCTGATTTCTCTTCTAAGCCGAGCACCAGTTTTGGCTAAGTCCGCCGTCGTCGATTTCCCCAGTGCTCCTCCTCCTTCTTTTTCCTTTTCTGCTGCCGATGGGAGGAGACCCCACCCTACTAGCTCTCCTCGCTTGCCCACTCGCTCGGCTCATCTCGCTGCTGCTTACCATGCGCCGGCGCCCTTCCCGCAGCACCTCGCCTCGCATTGCCGGTACCGGCCCTCCCTGTGAGTGAGCCCCCGACCTGCGCGTAGCTTCGCTGCTCTCCTTCTCCTCCGCAGTCAGTCGCCATGGCCGCGCATAGCTCCACCCCTCCCAGATGCCTCCTTCGCCTCGATCCGTGCCATGGCCCGGCAGGCTTGGTCGCGGTCGCGTTTCTCCCCGCGCCGCTCCTACTACGGCCACGCGTGGCCATCGTGGCTGTGCCACTGCACTGGACTGCAGCCGTAGCGCCTCGCCGGCGTCCGCGCCCTTGCCATGCCCGCTCGGCACCTCGGCGTCCGTGCCCTTGACGTGCCCGCTCGGCACCCCGGCGTCCGTGCCCTTGCCGTGCCTGCTCAGCACCCCAGCGTCCGCGCCATCCATCTCTGTGCTCGGCCATCGGCTCAGTCTCTCAGGCCAAGCGTCGCCGTGCCACGCTACCATGCACCACGCCCGCTGTCCCTTCCTTCCCCGCTGCTCACCGCGCGTGTAGGCACGCCGAGTCCACGTGCACCTCCGCCTCTCCTGTGTGCATGCCCCTCAGCCCGCACGCGAGCACGCTATGCCGCCAGTGCCGTGGTGCATGCTGCACTGTGGCCACCACCGCTGGCCGCACGTCTGGATGCACCGCTCCATCTCTGCACCACCGCAGCTGCCTCGCGTGCATCTGCTCCATGCTCATGCCCGCCCTGGCTGTCCGGTCAGGCGATTTGCTGCCCTATCAGCCGGTCTTGGCCGCGCCGAGCTAGCTAGCTACCACCGCCTACTACGCAACACATAGGGGTTGGGCGCCACCAGCAGCCATTGCCGAGCCATCGCAGGCCACCGTTGCCGGGCTAGGTCAGGTACAGGTGGGGCCAAAGACACCAGTGGCCACCCCCCTGTCGAAATCAATCTCGCCCAATGCTCCTCTGCTCTACGGCCACCGTGGTGCGTGGCCTGGACGCCTGGCACCACCTCTGGTCGTGCCGTGGCCGCATTGGGGTCGCGGAGGGACCCGCGCTAGGAGCCATCCATTCTGTCATTGACGTGGCACTCTTTCCTGTCGGATCGGCCGTCGGTGAGGCCAGACGCGCATTCCTCTGCTCTACTCGTAAAAAGGTAGAAGAAGGACTTTAATGCGATTAGACACGATACAGGGTCCTTATTGCAAAGTACGTGACTCACATGAACAGTAGAATGCGAAATAGATCAAACCACAGGGTCGTTTTTGCATAAACATGAGTGGGCCAGCTTGCCTGGGCCGCTCGCGCCGCGCGCTGAGATGGCCTGTGGCCGCCGTGTCTGGGCCGCCTGCGCACCATGCTGGGCCGGCTTGTGTCGCCCGTGCTGGGCCACGCGCAGCTGCTTGCCGCCTGGGCCACCGATCAGTCATGCCTGTAGGCTGGCCTGCTCGCCGCCCGCCCTGTCCCCGCGCTTGGGCCGCTGCATGCTCGCTGGGCCATTGGCCGCGCGCCCGCTTGGGCCGCGCCTGACGCACCTAGGCCACTGCCACGCGTCCGCTGGCCGGTCGTAGGCCGCACTACTGGGCCAATTTTGTTACGCCGGTCCGTTTCGACTTGTAAAGCAATTTCTAAGTTAGTTTACAAGGTAGAGTTGTAAAAATTAAAATAAAATAGTATAGGAATCCAAAAATGGTAAAACCAGCTTTGTTAGGCTCATAAAATCATGATCTATCTGCTAGTATAATTTGTTCATATAGTTGGATAATATTCTTGGAAGCTATATAATTAATTGAAGGCACTTAATATTGTAAAGTATAAACTTGTAGGAATTTCTATGATAAATTGGTAATATTGTTGAATCTAAAATTTATATAGTAGGCTCCTAGCAATATTAGGTACTCACTATAATTTTTGTAGCTACAGAATAATTAGTTGCTAAATAGATAATGATGTCTTATTTGGAATGATGATTAAATTGATAGAACGGAATAAAGGAACAACTTGGGTTTGTATAACTAAAACATTGTTGGAAATAACGTATTATTCGACAACATGGATACATGGACCAGCGTTAGAGCTATCTCGTTAGCTTGTGAGGTGTGATCGGGTTTCTACGTATTTCGGCTGTCGTTGATTATTTACATCTATGCATTTGCATCAATGCATATCATATATGTACGATGATGGATCAACGGATCAATTGAAGGATGATTGAGAATCCGAAGATGGTGTAATGGTATTCTCTCCAGGAGATGATGCAATGGGCTTTCTATTTAGTTGATGGTGGATGGTCTGAAGATGCAGATACTAACTTTTTAATATATCTTACCCAGGCAAGCCCCGATGCATAACCTCTACTTTTCTGTAATTTAAATTATATTTGTGCATTAAGTTTTAAGGAGTTGAATGAAACCTACTTGCATATATATCTTTATCCTATGAGTCTTACTAGTATGACAGGATCGTGTAGAATGCTATGCTACAGGACTCCGGTAGAAGTCGAGTGATTGCCTGTCACTCGTGAGAGATAGGAAATATATTACTATATTATTATCACTTGGAAAATATAAATGGTGGAAAGGAAAAATGGTGATCGGGCAGGGATATGATTTGGGTATTGGTGGGTGTAAGAGGTTGTGTCGCCGTGGACGCGGGGCATAGCTTGGTTACACTATTTTCCCTGTCTGGTTGGTTAAGAACCGATCGTTGCATAAGGCTTTAGGCAGGTCACAGACTTATTATCCCGAGCACATACTTGTGTATGGGCGCTTGGAAGACTTGTTGCTCTCTTGTCGTAGATCTGGCTCTTTCCGGACTGACTGTTAGGGTTTCTTTTTAGTGGAGGAGGTCTTTGCACCACACTAAGTCCGGGACTCAGGAGCGGGGGCCTAGAGTCCCAGTTTGGAAGGGGACCTAGACACCTGGGACAGGAGAGTGATGGGTTGGTCCTGCTTGTGCCTTGGGTACAAGCGGGGCATGTGTTTTTGGGGTACCCAGCTGGGGGCATTGATTCACGAATCGCCAGGCAATCCGGTATGGCTTATTTCGTGTCTAGCACCGTAGTAAGAACTGAAAGATGAAAGATGGAAAGAAAAGGGAATCTGATTGCTTACCACCTACTTGAATGTAGTACAGGTGCTTACATAGAATGGTTAGTTAATGAACTAATGCACTGCTAATAAAAATCAAATATAAGGACACACATTTAGTAATGCTTCCTGCAGATGCAATAAACCCACAAGCTAGATAGCCTTGTATATCCTTGGAGTCTTTTCTTTCTTTCTATTGGGTAAGTCTTGCTAAGTACAATTGAGTACTCAGGGTTTTATTTTCCCTGTTGTAGGTGACAAGGTGGAGACTTAAGCTGACCATTGTGTGTGGATTCCTCCTGGTGGGCTCAGAGAGGATTTCCTTTACGCTGCGATCGTAGTTTTATTTATAACTCTCACTAAATGTTTTTATAAACAAAAGTTTATAACCTGTTTTCATAGTTTACATATTACTACTTCATCATGCCATCAATAGATGATTATTTCCGCTGTAATTCTGATCACATGTTTATATTCTGTTGTTACATTAAATTATTCATAACTCTGATAATATAATTACATTCCACTGTTATAATAAATGTTATACTCTAATGTATATGCAAAGTGATGTAAGAAATGGTTAAGAATGAGGTAAGCTTTATTCTCTCATTTGTGATCCTGATGGCAAAAATGTGGATTTTTGAGTTCTTCCCTGCGGTGTGCCCGATAGAACCGAGTAATTTAGTATTCTCCTTTGGGTGCTTAGCATCTAATGGAAGACAATCACTCTTTGGAGGCATTAGATTAGGTGGTTCTGCCACAGGTGGTATCAGAGCGCAAATGAGGAAATAAGGCTTCGAAAACCTTTTCTAAACTAAAATTTGACAACCCATTTTTGCAAAAAGTTAGGATGTTTGCATGCGAAGTATATAAGTAGCCCTATTACTATGGTTATGTATCCAGGATAGATGGCACTCTGCTGACTTAGGTAGACTTAATCAATTTTCTACAGGTACACTGACTCGAGCATAGTCTGATAGTATCAACTAGTTACAGGGAGAGAACGATGTGCTAAAACCTAAGAACGGTTGCCCTATATGTTGGCGACAGTGGAAGGACGTATAGGACATGCATCCATGCATATCACATTTGTGCATTATAGCATCAGTATTGCTATAGATACACTATCCATAGGTGTCACGCATGTCGTATGGTGCAAGACCGACCATCCTTGTTCCAGAGTTAGACCTGCGATGTGGCTTCATGCTTCACGTTCGCCTGTGGTTCATGCCTGTCGTGACCCATGTCTCCCCGTACCTCTTTTTAGTGCTCTTGTCGGACCCTTGCCCTGTAGTCGTACTAGTCAGTAATGGCATCACACGTCGCTCGCCTCGAACACGCGGAATTTGGTCAATTCATTGTAGTGATCCCGTGCGGGAATCTTGTTGGATTGCGCTAGGACCACTGAGCACTCCGCCTTTATAAGTAGAGCCTGGCTTAGCCATTGGTACCATCACTCAGCGCACTTTAGCTCGCTTAGCTTTTCCTTTGAGCCAGCCTTTCTTTTCACTCAGCCTTCCTTGCAACCACCGCTAGAGATGGCAGGAGCCTGGGTTAGTACCTATTGTCTGAATGTTGAGGGTTTTCCCAAAATCCTACATGCCACCCTACAAAAGCTTGGAGTCAGAGATCATCCCGAGTATGAGGGCCGTGAGTATGAGGAGCATGGCACCGAGCGGTGTGAGGTTACCATCTACATCGGGAAGTGTGAGGAGTTCCCCGACCTCACTGAAGCCTAGAGTGTGACCGCAACCAGGTTTTGCTTCACCAACACCTACTAGGTTATGGCCCGCAAAGCCTTGTGGTACCTCTGCTAGATCTATGAAGAGCCCATTGCTCGTACCCCCATGAGGTTCTTTCCTCCTTTGGACAAGAACCGGTGGGCATGGAAGGCCCACATGGAGGCTCTACAAGGCCGGGATGTGCTAGAGGGCAGTCCTACCATGGTGCACTTGACTACGTACCTACTTGCTCTAGATGAGCAGTATGACCAGCAAACCTTAGAACTAAGGAGCTGCCTCCATTGAGCCGAGGAAGCCAAGATCTTCAACCAGATGCTCCAGGTGCAGCTCATCAAAGTGCATGCCAGTGCTACAGCTGCTGAGAGCCAGGAGATTGCCATGTCAGAAGCCCTAAAGGAGGCTGAAGATCGACATGTCCATCAACTATGAGTGGCCTATCTTATCACTAGGGCCGAGCAGAGGACATTGGCTGCTGAAAGGCAGGATGCCCTGATCTTGGAAGGGATCCCTATCCGCTCGCTAGAAAGAAGAAGAACCGGTGTTGTAGCACCGCCAGCACCTCCACCCTCGGAAGTGTCAGAAGTTGAGCCCTTGATTCCCTTCACTCAGCCATTGCCATGAGAGGATGTAGATTAGTTGCCTTAGGATGTTGTACCCATAGTAGTAGTGTTTTTCGTTGCTATCCCCCAGTATTATACTCTTGCTGTTGTTGTCATCCATAGTGGTTGAGCTCATTCGACCATAGGTGAATGCTATGTCATGAATGGGAGCCTAAATGCCCATATGTTGTACCCGTATAAGACCATTCAGAATATGCATTTTGTTTATTTTGCTATGTTTATTGAGTTCATCTACCTTAAGTTTCGTTAGATGTGCTTAAAGCTTTCAAGGGCGAGGTTAGGTGGATTACAAGAGAAGTTGCTATTCAGATATCGACAGATCAGCCATGATTGGATGTTATTGGACACTGTATCGACTAATTGTGGATGTCCCAGCAGAACACTTGAATCTCCTTAAAACAAATTCGTCGTTGGATTTGAATTCTTTGTCCCTTGTTGTGGAGGGAACCTTTGTTGTTTGAATTTTTCCCTTGCAATACTCCCCTTATTCTGTGGTCTATGACCCCACTGCCTTCATGGCATGTAAGTTGGTAATAGTTGCCTGGTTAATAGCTTATGGTGCCGCGACGAAACCGAGGGCTCTATATGGAACAGCTGCCACATGTGACGCTGCTCGGCACGCGTTGGTATCAAGGTTGTTAACCAAGCACCTTTACTAAGTTACCCTACCATACCGCTTTTGCTACAAATAATTTCCTTGAAAATGTTTAGGTGTTGAAACGGGAAATCCACAATAGGTTGATGACATAGTGTTCTCTCAAGGTAACCAAGAGGAGATGGTTTTGGAGGAAGAAAGTATGACATGGTCTCAGTCTACATGAAAGACGGATGTGGTCGAGTAAAGAAAAGAAAAATTAGCCTCAGTAGTCGAGAGTGATCGTAAAAGCCTAAGTGGATGTCATGTCCCAAGCCCTGTGTTTAGTTGACCTTGCATGCTTGGTCGTTTCGCTGTGTGACCTACGAATGTTGTCTGTATTGGGTCCATAGCTCCCCGTTCTCGCGTGGCCGCGGCATCGTGCCACACTCGCCGTCTTTGGGCACTGTGCGTTTTTCCTTTTTCTAGCATTCGGTCGGCTCTCGACTCTCACGCCTCATCCCTCATACCAGACCCCCCCTTCCCTCTCCTTTCTTTCTTCTTTTGGTGACACGACCGCCTGCACGCCTGCCTCGTCGAGCGAACCCCCTCTCCTCTCCTTTATTTTCCCTCCGCCGCTCGCGCAGGAAGCGCACCATGTCCTCGACCTTATCTTCACAGCGTGCATCGTCTGTGTATTCCATCCCCGCCGCATCCGCTTCTAGTGTGTTGCACCCCACCTCCGTTCACCTCTATAAAATCCCCTTGGTCCTTGCTCTTCTTCTTTATCCCCATTCCCCTTGCATTTGGAGCAGAGTTACGAAATCTAGTCGACATTGTGAAGCTAGGTTCATCAGTCTGAGGTGATGTTGTAATCTAAGAGAAGAAAGGATCTGGTTCATCGAAGAAGTTCAAGTTCCCTTTGGGGTGGTCAATATTAGGTTCACGATGTTTTACTTCTCAGTCGACTGTTTCTGGATCTGTTGGTGCTACGCCATGTTTTGGATAATCATCTTCTTGTTGTTTCTCCATTATCCTCGTCTATCTCGACTTCTAGAGTAGGTCTCGGTTGTACCATGTTGCTCTTAACCATGTATCCCTAGATCCCCGTGTGGTTTAGTATTCGAAGTCATGTAATCTTTCGTGTAATCCCTGATCTATGAAATATAATCGTGTTTTCCCCTTCTGGTTCTCGCTTCGAATCTCGGGATGAGATTCTTTTTAAGGGGCATTGGTTGTAACACCCTGGTGTTATGAGCTCATCCAGCACTACGATTTAGGCCTAATAAAATTTACCAAAATGATTTTCTCACATTTTAAAATTTTAAATTATGTTTAAAATATCCGATAGTAATTCTAGCAAGTAAATGGTGAATGGCTTGTTCTATTGGATTGAGCATGAAAACAATTTTTGTTACAAAATAAAATATCACTTGTAATTAGAACTTAAATAAAAATTGGGAGTTAATCATGTTAAAACTTAAAATAAAATAAATAGGAATGAGAGTGTTAGGTGGAGAAAATATTTTTATACGTACCCTGCTGTGAATCAGTCTTTTGATTTATGGCGTCGTGTCATGTTGCTCTGTGTCTAATTGTCCTTGTCTGCCTCTGTTGTCCTGTCGCACTTTTGTCATTGTCGCAGCTCCGTGGTCTGCCTCAGTGTTCTGCCAAGCTGAGCCGTCTCATCATTGCTTCTGTTGTCTCGGTCTGACTCTGTTTCTCTGCTCCCCTTTTTTCTTTACCACCAGAGCATAGCACGCAAATCCTTGTCGTGTACACTGTCAATGCAACCATCGCCTCAATGCCATCGCCACCCATGGTTTCATGCTGTGCAGCCCCAACAGCCCACACCATGCCCTCGTGTGTTTGTCTGCCTCTGTCTCCGATTTCTCTTTCGAGCCGAGTACCAGTTTTGGCTGAGTCCGCCATCATCGGTTTCCCCAGCACTCCTCCTCCTTCCTTTTTCCTTTTTCCTTTTCTGCTACCGATGGGAGGAGACCCCACCCTGCTCGCTCTCCTCGCTTGCCCTCTCGCTCGGCTCCTCTCACTACTGCTTACTATGCACCGGCGCCCTTCCTGCAGCACCTCATCTTGCATCACTGGTACCGTCCCTCCCCACGAGTGAGCCCCCGACCCGCACGCAGCTTCGCCGCTCTCCTTCTCCACCATGGCTGCGCACAGCTCCGCCCCTCCCAGACACCTCCTTCACCTCGGTCTGTGCCATGGCCCGGCAGGCTCGGTCATGGTCATGTTTCTCCCCGCGACGCTCCTACTACGGCCACGTGTGGCCATCGTGGCTGCGCCACCGCACTAGACCACAGCCGCAACACCTCACTGGCCTCTGCGCCCTTGCCATGCCCACTCGACACCCCGGCACCTCGGCATCCGCGCGCGTCCATCTCAGTGCTTGGCCATCGCCTTAGTCACTCAGGCCGAGCGTCGCCGTGCCGTACTACCATGCACCACGCCCGCCATCCCTTCCTTCCCCGCTGCTCACCGCACATGCAGGCGCGCTGAGTTTGCGCGCAACTCCACCTCTCCCATGTGTGTGCCCCTCAGCCCGCATGCGAGCACACTATGCCGCTGGTGCCGTGGTGCTTGTTGTGCCGTGGCCACCACCGCTGGCCGCATGTCTGGACGCGATGCTCCATCTCCACACCACCGTAGCCACCTCATGTGCATCTGCTCCACGCTCGTGCCTGCCCTAGCTGTCCGGTCGAGCGATTCACCGCCCTATCAGCCGGTCTTGGCCGCACCGAGCTGGCTAGCTACCGCCGCCTGCTGCGCAACACGCAGGGGCTGGGCACCACCAGCAGCCATGGCCGAGCCATCACAGGCCACCGTTGTCGGGCTGGGTCAGGTACGAGTGGGACCGAAGACGCTGATGGCCACCCCCCCCCCACTGGAATTGATCTTGCTCAGTGCTCCTCTACTCTACGGCTGCCATGGTGCGTGGCCTGGATGCCTAGCTCCGCCTCCAGCCATGCCATGGCCGCCTTAGGGTCATGGAGGGACCCACGCTGGGAGCCGTCCATTCCGTCGTCGACGTGGCACTCTTCCTTATCAGACCGGCCGTCGGTGAGGCCAGACGTGCGTTCCTCTACTCTGCTCATAAAAAGGTAGAAGAAGTGTCACAGAACCGACCAATTTATAAGAGCACAAGTACAAAAACAATCGCCAAAACGATCAAATTCTCGCACTTGAGCCCATATAAACCCGGTAGTCAACTAAAATCTCGAAGGATTTCAATCCAACTTGCATACAACCAAGATCACAGTAATTCAACATAAGATATCGTACGTTACAACATTTCATAGATGTTTGCAATTAGATTACATCACCTCAGAGTCATCGTTATTACAAAACAAGTCTTGTAAAGTACGCGGAAGCAAATAGTTTAACTTACACACCTGAGTTCAAATACAAATACTGGTTCGCTGATCACAACCCGCAAAAGCATTCAGATAAAAGAAATAGAGATCATGCCCATGATCTAGTCTTCATCACCTGCCGGGTGGAGACAATACTTACAGAATCCCTGATATAGAAGGTCATCTGCAACAAGAGGGAATAAACCCTGAGTATGAGAATGTACTCAGCGAGACTTACCCATCAAAAACCAAAACAAATGACACCAAGGATTATGCATAACTTAATTTAGTGGATCTGGCTGACACTTTCTTTTTGCGGAAAAGCATAAGTAATAATGATCAACTCATAACCTGAACTAGCAGTGACTTTTAGCCATTAGCCTGTCCTCTATATTAGCACCTGTACTAAGCAATCATTTTATTAAGATGCAAACATTAATAACCATATCAGGTATAAATCATGGCAACATTAACATCATCATCCATTTAATCATATCGTTAAATTAATTGAATCTACGTTGCCGCTGCTAAGTCAAGTTCTCACTATCCGGGAGAGACAACGATTCGAATCGATTCTTATCCAGCTGGAGGGGTATTCCTAACACAAACCCTGCTTCCCCCATCAGGGTCGCAAATGAGTCACCTTTGGTACAACTCAGGAGAAAAGTAAAAGAAAAGATGCGGGTCCGGGCCACCCTGCATTCTCAGAGAACTACTCTGCCAGAAAGTGCAGGATTCTAAGCACCCGACTCCCCTTGGACTTATGCCAATGGTTCTTCGTACATCCTTACTTCCTCCAAAATGCATCCAACCCCCATGGATCCCGGCCTGAGTTGAGCTACTCGGCTTCATGGTCGGAACGACTTATCTGGCCAGCTAAGTGCTAGGCTGTGTTCAACAAGACATGAGGACGTACAGCGTATCGGTCCTTAAACGACGCAGACGGAGTCACTATGTTCAAACCTACACAAGACTCTGCTTGGCCTTAACTCATTATTCACATGGTTCTTTTCCACGATAGCAAATATAGCCAACCATGATCCACCTCATCCTAAAGCTCGTAGGTGATAGGAAATCACCTGACTTCTACCGCACTAAGCATGGCTAAGCATTTAACCTATTCCTGAACTTAAATAGGATTCCAGTACAATATCTGGACAAGGATGGATATATATAATGCAACAATTGGTTCTAACCAATTCCTATACTTAATGCATCATCAACGAATAAAAGATACTCAATGTATTTGTAAAAACATGGGAGGCTTAATATGCTCTGGGGCTTGCCTTTCAGGAAAGAGGAAGGACGGTGGTCAGGGCACTCGGGCAACTCCTCCTCGGTGGCTGCTTTGTCGGCTTCCTGCACCTCAGGCTCCTCCTCCTGGTTGGCTCCCTCAAACTCCAGCAGTGTCACTCCCTCCGGCACACCTATTGCATGTATGCTCACGATAAATATCATAGATGCACATGAACGAAGTTAGGGATGCTCGGGGAATGCACATGCTCACTGCAGTCTGCATATTCCACTTAAGCTCTATTCAAATCACTTTAACTTACCAAGTTTATACAACCTAATGTATAATTGCTCATCTTCTCAAGTTAGGCTAGCTCCTAAACAATCAACAAGAACATTGCAACAAGCATACACTCAAGCATTTGTATCTCAGCAAAATGGAGACTATATAGTGGTACAATAAACTGGCCATAACTGGAGATTTAGAACTCCAAATGACATGCAATAAGACAATTTGGAAAGCTTATGAAATTGTATACAATTCATTTTTAGACCTCGAAGCATGATTCCAACCTTTACCAGGTCGAACTCTTTAATCAACAGATATCTGTCTTAACAAGATAGAGAACCGGCAAAGCTGTGATCCAACTTTAAACGACTGTAACTCCTAAACTACTTGGCCAAATGCCACCAAATTTTGACAGGAGCTAGATACATCAGTTATCTACAACTTTTGTATTCACCACATTCACATCAAACCAAATTATCATAGGGAACTTTATAAAATCCCCAGATCTGTCCAGAGGGACATAATGCCAACAAAATAATTATTAACTTATGATGTAAACACATAATTGGACAAAACTAACTCTACTCACTTATTACACATATCACAAGAACACCAGAAAGTAAGGTGTTCATTACCAAATCATTTCTTTTAATACCTTTCTTAATTTATTTAATTAATTAGGGGAAATGGTAAACATGTATGAAAACTACCACATTAAATCTACAAAAATTACAGTAGGTACTACATACTCTAAGTAGACCACTATAAAAATTTCACACCATTTGAGCAAGTATAACAGCCTACACAAAGTTTCATATTTTTCCTAGCATCCATAATGTACTAGGATACTCCCCACAAAGTTTCATGATCATAGGATTCCTAGATAATTTACAAAAATTCACACAAGTATTAATCAATGATAAAAGGAAAATCTATAACTCAAAAACCATACATGTAATGACTCTCAATTTTTTACCAGAGCTTCTACTAAGAAATAATAGCTTACCCACAAAATTTCATAATTTTTGGATCACAGAAACTCAAGATATAATTTAAACAAGTTTGCATGCATTTAAAAACACTTTTCAAGTTCCTATTTTATTCATCCAAAATTTCCACTTCAAGTGCTCATGTCATATTTTTCTTAAATACTAGACTTCACTTTGATTCTACCAAAATTTGAATCACACCATTTGGATCCACCAATTTGGAGATACAAAATTCACAAAACAGCATACAAACTAGAATTAATTGAACTGGCTTTTGAATATGTAGTCACTGACGCATGGGACCCGTGTGTCAGCCGGGCCGGCTGGTCAGCGACACCAGAACAGGGGAGCGGCTTGCGATGGCGTGGCGGTGGTCTAGCTCGCCGACGGCGAGGATTCCGACGACACCAAGGGCACCTACATGACCTACGTGACGAGACGCGTCGGATGATGGTACCAGCAAGGCCTAAAGCTAACCAGAGGTAGCTCATCGCCGGTGAAGGCGGCACGGTGGAGTTCCGGCATGAGGTGACGATGATGGCGAGCCCCTGCTACCTCTTTCGAGCTTGGTATGAGCTCCACGAGGTCACTACAGAGCTATCCAAGCAGAGAAAGGAGGACGAGAAGGTCTCGGTGGTGGTTGGCCACGGTGAGCTCCGCTTCGGCGAGGTGCGGCCATGGAGACGGCAGCGGAAAAACGGCCAATGGCCCTCACCTAGGGCTCGGATGGCATGGCTAGAAGGTCAACGAGGTAGAGGAGGACACGGCGAAGCTGTGGTCAAGCTGGAGGTCACGTTTTTGCAGTGGCGAGTGAGCTAGGCGACGGTGGAGCTTGCTCGGCAATGGCGGAGTGGCGCTGCGCTGTTGCTGTGAGCGGGGAAGGCGAAGGAAAACGTGAAATGGAATGGCGAGTAGGTCGGGCAGACGAGCGTGGGTTCAAGACATGGCCAGCAGCGCTAGGATAGACGCGGCGTGTGGTCTTCATGGTCAGGCGGCTGGCGACGAGTGGCGCCACGCGGTGGTGAAACGCTGAAACCGATCAGTGCACTGTAGCTGCGTTTTAGAGTTTCAATCAAGCCTGACAGTGCATCATTATCGTGTTGAAACGACTAAGCCGTTGATCATTAGCGAAAACTGTGTACATGAAAGTTATAGCCCTACCTTTCATCTTCAACTTCTATTAAAGGATCATAGTCTAATTCACCATGAATTAGGAGTTACATCAAGCCAAAGTCGGCTCAAACAAACTGAAATTACAACTAAGACTTAGAAACTTTTCCAAGTGTTGAATCAGCCCTCAACACTGACTTGTGGGACCTTTTTGAGCATGTTGTGCACATTTTTATGACTTGGCTTCTAAACAAAGTTTGTTTCTGATAAAATTTGCTACAACTTTGCTTTAGATTGCTCAGATATGCAAACATTCTAAGCTACAATTTTTAAACAGTCAAACAAAAGAGTTCAGGAGTCAAAACAAGTCAAACCACTATTTGAAATCATAATTAGGCAACATGATCAACATGAACAATGTCCCAAATGACATTCTAAGTGTAACTAAGTTACTTAAGAGAATTATTAGCCACACCACACATTGGTCACACAAGAATCAAGCATTGTATGTACTGAAACAAGGGAAAACAAATGAAATGTTACATTTGTTTCATAGTCATGTTTCACATGTTTCATGATCTTGTTGCATAGTAGTAACTAACTATATTTCACTAAAGTGAGTTGCACATGTTGCACTTGAGTGTTGCACACTTTTTATTTCATAAAAACAACACACATGAAATATAACAATATATTGCAATGTTTCGAAAACATGTTTCATGCAATATAAGCTCATGAATGGATGAATGATGCTCATGTTCATGAAATGCAAGTGCAAATGTGGAAGCCAAACACCTGGAGTGTTACAAGAAGGACTTTAATGAGAATAGACACGATACAGGGTCCTTAGTGCAAAGTACGTGACTCACATGAACAGTAGAATGCGAAATAGATCGAACCACAGGGTCATTTTTGCATAAACATGTGTGGGCCAGCTTGCCTGAGCCACTCGCGCCGTGCGCTGGGCTGGCTTGTGGCCGCCGTGTCTGGGCCGCCTGCGCGCCACGCTGGGCTGGCTTGTGTCGCCCGCGCTGGGCCGTGCATAGCTGCTTGCCGCCTAGGCCACCGATCAGTCGCTCCTGTGGGCCGGCCTGCTCGCCACGCGCCCTGTCCCCGCGCCTGGGCCGCTGCATGCTCGCTGGGCTGTTGGCCGCGCG
Organism: Miscanthus floridulus; assembly: GCF_019320115.1. Lineage (NCBI taxonomy): Eukaryota > Viridiplantae > Streptophyta > Magnoliopsida > Poales > Poaceae > Miscanthus > Miscanthus floridulus. The sequence goes on along the minus strand of NC_089587.1, from coordinate 109,632,692 downwards.
CCCGCTTGCGCCGCGCGCCCGCTGGCCGGTCGTAGGCCGCACTACTGGGCCAATTTTGTTCCACCGGTTCGTTTCGACTTGTAGAGCAATTTCTAAGTTAGTTTACAAGGTAGAGTTGTAAAAATTAAAATAAAATAGTATAGGAATCCAAAAATAGTAAAACTAGTTTTGTTAGGCTTCTAAAATCATGATCTACCTACTATTATAATTTGTTCATATAGTTGGATAATATTCTTGAAAGCTATATAATTAATTTAAGGCACTTAATATTATAAAGTATAAACTTGTAGAAATTTCCATGATAAATTGGTAACATTGTTGAATCTAAAATTTATACAATAGGCTCCTAGCAATATTAGGTACTCACTATAATTTTTGTAGCTACAGAATAATTAGTTGCTAAATAGATAATGATGTATTATTTGGAATGATGATTAAATTGATAGAACGGAATAAAGGAACAACTTGGGTTTGTATAACTAAAATATTGTTGGAAATAATGTCTTATTCGACAACATGGATACATAGACCAGCGTTAGAGCTATCTCGTTAGCTTGTGAGGTGTGATCGGGTTTCTACGTATTTCGGTTGTCGTTGATTATTTACATCTATGCATTTGCATCAATGCATATCATATAGGTACGATGATGGATCAATGGATCAATTGAAGGATGATTAGGAATCCAAAGATGGTGTAATGGTATTCTCTTCGGGAGATGATGCAATGGGCTTTCTATTAAGTTGATGGTGGATGATCTAAAGATGCAGATACTAACTTTTTAATATATCTTACCTAGGCAAGCCCCGGTGCATAACCTCTACTTTTCTGCAGTTTAAATTATATTTGTACATTAAGTTTTAAGGAGTTGAATGAAACCCACTTGCATATATATATCTTTATCCTATGAGTCTTACTAGTATGAGAGGATCGTGTAGAATGCTTTGCTACAGGACTCTGGTAGAAGTCGAGTGATTGCTTGTCACTCGCGAGAGATAGGAAATATATTACTGTATTATTATCACTTAGAAAATATAAATGGTGGAGATGAAAAATGGTGACCGGGCAGGGATATGATTTGGGTATTGGTGGGTGTAAGAGGTTGTGTCGCCGTGGACGCGGGACATAGCTTGGTTACACTGTTTCCCCTGTCTGGTCGGTTAAGGACCGATCATTGCATAAGGCTTTAGGCAGGTCATAGACTTATTATCCCGAGCACATACTTGTGTATGGGCGCTTAGAAGACTTGTTGCTCTCTTGTTGTGGATCCGGCTCTTTCCGGACCGACTGTCATTATTTCTTTTTGGTGGAGGAGGTCCTTGCATCGCACTGAGTCCACTCAGGGGCGAGGGCTTGGAGTCCCAGTTTGGACGGGGACCTGGACACCCGGGATAGGAGAGTGATGGGTTGGTCCTGCTTGTGCCTTGGGTACAAGCGTGGCGTGTGTTTTCAGGGTACCTAGCTGGGGGCATTGATTTGCGAATCGTCGGCCAATCCGGTACGGCTTATTTCGTGTCTAGCACCGTAGTAAGAACTGAAAGATGAAAGATGAAAAGAAAAGGAAATCTGATTGCTTACCACCTACTTGAAAGTAGTATAGGTGCTTACATAGAATGGTTAGTTAATGAACCAATACACTACTAATAAAAATCGAATATAAGGACGCACATTTAGTAATGCTTCCTGCAGATGCAATAAACCCACAAGCCAGATAGCCTTGCGTATCCTTGGAGTCTTTTCTTTCTTTCTGTCGGGTAAGTCTTACTGAGTACAATTGAGTACTCAGGGTTTTTTTCCCCTGTTGCAGGTGACAAGGTGGAGACTTAAGCTGACCATTGTGTGTGGATTCCTCCTGGTGGGCTCAGAGAGGATTTCCTTTACGCTGCGATCGTAGTTTCATTTGTAACTCTCACTAAATGTTTTTATAAACGAAAGTTTATAACCTGTTTTCATAGTTTACATATCACTGTTTCATCATGCCATGAATAGATGATTATTTCCGCTGTAATTCTGATCACATGTTTATATTCCGCTGTTACATTAAATTATTCATAACTCTGATAATATAATTACATTCCGCTGTTATAATAAATGTTATACTCTGTACTTGTAAAGTGATGTAAGAAATGATTAAGAATGATGTAAGCTTTATTCTCTCATTTGTGATCCTGATGGCGAAAATGTGAATTTTTTGGTTCTTCCCTGGGGTGTGCTCGACGGAACCGAGTAATTTAGTGTTCTCCTTTGGGTGCTTAGCGTCTAATGGAAGACAAGCACTCCTTGGAGGTATTAGATTAGGCGGTTCTACCACAAGCTTTCTCTCCTTGTCAATTCCAGGGTCAAATTAACTGGCATGTCTCGGGAGGAGTGCGTAGGATCGACCATCATTGCACTGAAGCTAGGTGGATCTTCAGCTCCATCGAGCGGACCCTTTCAGCTTGCTCGTGTGCCCTCGGCACGGGACGAAATTTCGTGCCGACACACGTTCTTGGCACGCCCAGTGAGACCACAATTGTTTGATCAGAAGTCAGCTGAATTAATTAATTATGTTTATTATTTGAGCTAGACCTTCGGAACTATTCCGAGAACGTCATCCATATTTATCTTGATGTACGTGTCATCTGCATAGGGCTGGTTGTAAGATAGCTGGATAAATGATCAGAAAGCATTCCATGGAAGGTTACTAAGAGTGCTGCATGTTGCATAAATTAGGAATCTATTGAGCATAATTTATAATACAGCTGAACATTTATGTGTTTGGCTAAAAGGCAACATGTCAGGAAGAAATATACGAACAGAGCATCCTTATTGGAAAAGGAATACACGTGCACAAGGAGATGTACATTTGAAGTCCGTCTTGATAAATACTTAAGAAAGTATCCGATAAATGTTTGGTCGATGAAATTTCTTCATGCTCAAGACTTTCGGAAGTTATGCTTAGTTCGGCATGAACCAATCTAGAAGATTCAGTTGTTGATAGCCGATAGTAAGAATGCAACCAATAATTCATTCTGATTCAGAGCTGTCTGCATCTATGTTTCTCGATGTTTACGACGAATCAGGCCCTAAGGCCGATTGCGTTGGTCGTGCTCGCCACATCTGCTAGAAAGTCAGATTTCTTATTAGTAGGAATCGAGTTGCTAGCTGTCTCGCATCATCGGAAGTCACGGAACCCAAATCAAGGAATGCTTGGCTGGAGAGTTCATACACAAATTGCAAAAGCTGTCTCTCATTGTTGATTGGTTGCTTGGAAACAAGAGGGTGATGTTGAGCGAAGGAAAAACAGATCAAGAATTAAAATATCCATATTCGCATAACCAGCCATATATGTTGTTAGGACTCGAGCAGACATATCGGCTCCAAAGATCGTGCCTGCAGTTTATCTGTCAGTACAGGAACTGGGTCCTTAAGGTTCAAAAAGGCCAATAAAGAATAGAAGAGAGGTATCGGCTGATTTTATTATAAGCTAGTAATGGGTTGGAAAGCAATGGACCAGGGAAGTATTATATTTTCTGGAGTTGTTTTTCAAGTGAACAGCCGATTGACCAATAGAATAATTAGCCGATGACTTCACCGGAGCTGTTAAAGCATGTTTGCATTATGGCCTCTTGACCTATTGGCTTGTTGGCTATTCACGTGAGGCAAGATCGGAAAGATGGTGACCAAGGACTAAGCTATCAAGCTGATAGCCGACGGATGGATTTTGCTCCGATTAAGCATATTCTATCAGCTTATTACCTAAGCATGCTCGTGGTGGAACCACGATCATTTGATTAGATGTCAGAGGCCGATATTAGCATTTATTGGGCCATCATCAAGACACTGCATGTTAATTCATCATCGTAAAACAAACAAGATACAGGCCAGATGACTGACACATACCAGAGGTTATTTGCCTGGCTTGATCACGGAGGTGCAGTGTTTAAGGAAAAGGAGTCCAGATGCCACATCAAGTATTGGATGGGTTGCCAAATCAGAGTTGAACATATCAGCCAATTCTTGGAAGCATCGGCTGAGAAAAGGATGGGCTGATCACAATTATTTTGATCGCGGTTGTATCTGGCTAAAAGATTGCATTCATCGTATCAAGATTGACACCCAATTCATATTTGCATCGGCTGAGTATCTAAAGCACAGATCTGAAGGCCGATGCTGACCTAGGAAACTGGACATCATGGAGAAGACTAGCAGCACATGAGAACCTGCACAGTGAAAAACATAGGAAAGGCATCCAGAGGTCATCACGTGAGCAAGAAAATTGATGCGGACAAGTCGGAGATCAAGAGCTACACGTCTGCTGCATGTACATGCTTGGGATGTATTAGTCAAGAAATTAAGGAAAGAACTACATATGCATGGAAGGCGGCAATTCTTATGCAATGTCGGGTATGTCTTGGTTAGCGTGATGGCCAGAATATTTTATTACCATCTAAGCCAAACGGATATTTGTGTATTGGTTTGGCATCGTCCAGTTACATGCGGATAACTTATTGCTGATAGAAAAATATTGGCTTGTCCCGCATCAACTACGCGTCGGGGGGCCAGAACCCGCCGCGCACGCGCCCACGCGCCGGTCTCATCTTCATCCTCTACGGCACGCTCGACACCGGCTTCGTTACCATGACGTTCTTCGGAGTTACCTATGAGCTGCCCGACGGTGTGCTCACCTAGGCGTTCTAGATCCCTGACAAGGAGATCAAGACACAAAGTCCAGGTATCCCTCGGTCCTCACGTGAAGATGAAAAACAACAGAAGCTACTAGAAGATTAAAGAAAAGGAGGCATGCATACGCATATAACACTAGACTAGGGTTTGCACGTACAACCAATTAGCATGTTTGGCCACGTCTATTCCTATTCGGCTTAGTTGATATATATGGCTATATAGAATCCGTGCATGAAGGAAAAAGGAGAGAAACTGGCCTCACGCGTGTTCAGCACATTTGCATGTTCGGCTAATCAATGCATATGTACGTAACCAAATATGATTAGCCGTGCATGAGTAATATATTACGTGGAGGTTAATGGTGTTGTATGCTCGGTTAATCATACGTGGATGTGCACGTGGAAATTATTTGATTCTTGAAGATGGAGCTCAAATGCAGACAGCTGATCTCGTCCAGGGATTCCAGGAAGCCTTATTTGGCGACAAACTATACAAGATGCATCATGTACGTACAAGGAAGGAAAATCAGAATTGTTTATTTGGGAATCGGATATGCTAATGCATGACGAAGCAAAAGGCATGCGGCAAACAACAAGCAACACCATGGGTAGGGACTGCAGTCCATCATTATCGGTGTCCGACTGAAGCTCAGAGATCGAGTAACACGATGAGTGCTGATCATCGTTGTCCACACTAAGCCTTATCGACACAGTGGGTAACCTCAGCCGCACCGTGTCCAACGTGTCCATGACCTTCTCGGAACCGTGCAGCAGCGTCGACGTCCACCGCAGCAGGATGATCGAGCCGACCGCCGATGTAGCTGGGTTCATCGGCCGATTCCCAGCGTCTGTTACCATGCCCCGGCCCTTATGGCTCAAGCATGGAATCCCACGCCGATGTTTTAGACTGCCGATCCGTAGTTAACAAGATGGATATCTTCTAGAAGATGGAATTCTGGTTTGCAGGATATCAGGAATAGGTCATTTGACGTGATTACTTCATCGTCGTCACTAAGGATACCATTGCCATTCAGGAGGTCAGATCGCCAGAATGAGGGCAAGTGGTGACTACCGGTGACCTGCGTCCTGGACGTCGTCTTCCAATGGATTGAGTTTTCTTCTATCGGTTAATATCATCGGCTGTTGCACAGTAGCAGCACGTCTAAATGAAATTACAACCGATCACAGGAAATGTGATTAAAAAATATCCGGGCAGGTTTTGAAGAAGGGAGGGCCGATTCCTACTTTTGTTGGTAATAGGTCCAGCAAATTGCAGCCAAGAATATAAATGGTTCGGCCATGATGAATAGTAGCAAGCATTACCTGAAGAGCAATCTGGGGCTAGTTGTATACACACTGACGATGAAAATATATGGAATCTGTTGAGTCGTTAGAGACATCCGATATGACCAAATTCGCAAGAACAGCAACCGATGTCAAGATAAAATTCGGGTGGAGATGCTCATTGGCTCAGGGTGGAGAAGCGTATATGCAAATATGAGGTACATGCTCTTCTATGCTTGGCTCGCATATTCTTTATTCCTTGCTTTTCCTGTCACTTGTGAACAATCTATCATAGGGAAAGCATGATATCTAAGTAGTTGATGAATGAGATATGGTATGATGAAAGAAACCTTGCTTCTTTTGCAAAGTACTTGAGACATTTTCTTACAAAAAATTCAAAATCAATAGCTTAGTCTCCTCAATGATGTTGAATTTCCTACCAGAGCCATATATTAGTCTCATTAAAAACCTTCCACACTGTGTTGAGTTTTGTCGAGTCTTGTTGACCCTTGTTGAGAGATTTATCATGTTCCCAAGATCAAGATAACGTACACGCCACATATATGTGCTGCTTCTATACTAAAAGTACGCAAAAACATGTTTTTCATCCACCTCAAAATGTTCTGCTCCTACACTGGGAGAAGACAAAATATGTTAGGTTTTATTAGAATAAATACTCCAAGTTCTTGATAATATTTCTCTCAAAAATTTGTTATAAAGAGAGACATGGGTTATGCGAAAATATATAAAAAAAATGGATACAAAAGAAGTTCAAAATAAAAAAAAGAAGGAAAAAGAAAAGGATGAGAAAAGATAGCCCATGTTCTCGCAAAAATATTTTGTAAGAGAGAAATATATCTCAAAGAGCATAGTAGAATTAGGTTAGCCACAAAATATTCCCTGCATATGTACATCTTGATCTAAGAGTATGACATTTCTCTCCTTGGATCCGGGATTTGACATTACAATATATGCAAGGTAAGTACGCTACATATTTTATCCCTACCTAAAACTCCGCATAAGCTTTTTAGAAGTAGGATAAGAAGAGACAAAACAATGCTTTGATGAGGAACTATAAACATTGAGTGATCTGAGAGAATCATTTGAGGAGCAAAGCTATGTTTTAATTTGAAAATCTTTCAAAAACTCAAGTTTTCTGAGCAGGAGATGCAAGGATGACTGGATTCTAATCCGTTCCATTCCTCAACCACCCAAGATGGTGTGGTAGACACTTCAAAGTTCACATGTGTAGGTGAGATTTGGAATAAAGTAATATTACTGCCAATAAATGCCTCGGCTCTTTGGAAGAAAACTATCGGCTAGAATACCTAAGCATATTTCTATATTGTCGGTTAACTTGTGCTGCTATGATCGAGTTTGTTGCTAGTTGATAGTTCATATTTGTGCAATCGATTTGGCATGATATTCTTCAGCAAATCACTTATACAGATACTTAATGGTCAATAGCAGGAAGGAGGCCGATGTTCATGATTATTGCCTTTAGATAGGCTATTATAACTATAGACTCGGGGGGCCCAGCTCCTAGTCGGCTAAAACAGATGGACAGAGATGTAGAGAAATATCAATTTTGGAGTTATTAAGATCAAAGAGAAGATAGAGCTGATGCAACTTTCAGAGATTGCAATCAGATGTCATCGGCACAGGAAAAGAAGATCATCGGATCAAAAATAGTTCGAAGCATGAGAATTCATACTCCGAACTAGGGGGGCCTGTGTTTACACCAAAATTTGGTAAGCTTTCCCTACAAAGGAAGAGATCGGCCGATGATGTCGAATGCAAGAAAGATCTCCTAATTGATGTATTTTTGCAAACCGGCCGAGGAATATTCTTTAAAATATTTTGAGAGAAACATGATGTCCAAGATCTCTTGACGTGAGGATAAGAGGCAGCTGGGAGCATGAATTAATTTGCATACACGTGAAGAAAATTAAAGGAAGTCAGCCGAACTCCATATGTATCACGTTATGTGGGCTATCTCTAATACGAATCGGTCTAGGAGCAATATGTTGATATCCAAAAGGAAAGCATACCGATTTAATTATCATTGGAAATTGGCATACGTATGACTGGGTACAAGCAAGTAATATGGTCCAATTATATACGTGTATATGGCATACACGTTTTGGAGTGGTTAATAGTTACTAATCTGTTAAGGATGCATGTATACACATATACAAGGCTATACAAGGAAAGCTTCTTCATACTGGTTGCCGACGTGATGAAGATACAGGCCAATGAAGATATGCTCAAGCACATGCATACATACACACTACTAGACTATTGTGGAGAAAAGTTTCCAGGTTCGGCCAGGCAAGGGAAAAGCAAGATGAAAAGGGGAAGAAAAATCCATGGTTATTTACTTCAGCAACATGCAGATCAGATAAGGAAGGAATATAGAGCGGAAGCAAGGCAAGCAAATCCAAGAGAGATTGTCAATTCGATCTTGCATGAAAGTTTATATTTGCCAGAGGGAGAAATAAAGAGATATATACGTATATGTGACTGTAACGTCCAAGTGCACATCAACGGTGAAGGAAAGCAAGAACACGTATCATATATATGCGTATACAAGGTCGGCGGCATCATGTTCGTATACATACTATGCAAGATGTGTCTGCATAGGACTCTTGCCGATTTAACCAAAGACGCGTCGATCAAGAAAGATTCAATAGCAAGGATTCTACAGAAGGGAAAACCAGAGTTCATGTATCTTAGTATTTGCTTTTGTTTAGATATTTCTTTTGAGGAAAGTTTTGTACATCATTAGCCCAGGGTATAAATATTAAACCCCGGCCATTGTTTCAAGGACACACAATCAATCAAATACAAGTTACTTACTTTTTTGGCTCTGGCCACCCTTTAGGAGTAGGAGTAGAGTAGATCTCGACGAGTTCTTTAGCAAGTACGGCTGCATCGATTCGATCGACCTCCACTGGCTTATACTTCTGTTCGTACGACTGCATCGATCCGGTCGACCTCCACTGCAACTCTGGTATAAGCTAGTTATCGACTCTTGTCTGGTTCAAGTAAGGCTGCATCAATCCGGCCGATCTCCACTGCTCGAACTAGATTAAGGTCAAGTTATCGGCTCTATCTAAGGGTGACGTTCCTTCAGATAGATTCATTAAGTTACCGATATTGCTTATTGCTTTCATTATTTATTTAATTACAGCAATATCACTTCGTCCGATTAAGATTGATCTAGATCGGCCTCATATCCTTCTTAACCCATCGTTTGTTAATCTAAATTTGATCTAATCTATACTCTAAAAGATGAGTTATGTTTTATCGGTTGTTTTATGTCAATCTTGATCATGCATAGTATGCGGTTAAGGCATGTCTGATCTTGAGTAGATCTATTGGCTAGTGAAAACCGTTCCATGGCCCGTTATCATGGCCTGTCTGATTTTGCCTCACACCCCGCTGTTAGCACCATGGAGTGGGGATCGTTATTTGATAGATCTGTTCCTGATAGGGCATGACCTTAACTATGCGCTATGCTTGAATCGGTTATTTTAGCCGATATCGAGTGCTTTCACGAATAGTTCACGTCACGAGACCATTGAAGTAAAGATAGGTTGAAAGATGTGTTAGCCCCATGATCTTATTATTGTATTACGGCCTGCATGATTCTGCCTAATGCCCCATTGATATTAGTAATAAGTTAGGGCCGTCGAATCTATTGTTGTTTCTATGGCCTGTATGATTCTACCTCATGCCCCACTGATCATAGCGATAGATGAGATCTAATATGTTCATTAGATTTACCTTTATTAAATAGTTAAATGGCGATGAGCTATTTCATTTATATTAAAGGGATTCGGTTACTTGCAGTCATTGGCTTAACATAAACTAATCATTGTTGACATCCTCTTACCATTGACTAATGTTTGTCTAAATAACGAGATATATCCTGAGTGATAACCGATTTACCTTCCATAAGCTTTAATTGATTTATCTTTATGAGTATGCTAGAATCGACTATTTAGTCGATTTCCTTCAATATCGGCTCTCAGAGCCACACATTCGAGACTGTCTGGCAACACCGGCATGTTCCGCCTTAAATTTCTGATTTGCTTTCTCTCCTTGTCAATTATAGGGTCAAATTGACTGGCATGTCTCGGGAGGAGTGCGCAGGATCGACCATCCCTGCGCTGAAGCTAGGCGGATCTCTAGCTTCATCGAGCGGACCCTTCCGGCTTGCTCGTGTGCCCTCGGCATAGGACAAAATTTCGTGTCGACAACTACCTGCTCATCGTCGACGCCATCGTCCACAAGAAGCGCCTCACCAATGTGCTGATGGACGGAGGCAGTGGCCTCAACATTCTCTACGTCGACACCCTCGACGCCATGCGCATCTCTTGATCGTAGCTCCACCCAGTGAGCTCTCCCTTCCACAGCATGATCCCAGGGACATAGGCATACCCGCTTGGGCAGATCGGCCCATCTATCATGTTTGGTGACCACGCTAACTTCCGCTCAGAGGTCCTAACCTTTGAGGTAGTGGACTTTCCAAGGTCCTACCATGCCATCTTGGGGTGGCCATTCTATGCCAAGTTCATGGCGATCCCCAACTACACCTACCTCAAGCTGAAGATGCCGGGGCTGAACGGCATCGTCACTGTAGGTAGCACCTTCTTGCACGCCTACATGTGCGATCGCGAGCATTACGAGCTTGCCACTTCCGTCATCAACTCCAACGAGCTCCTAGAGCTTAGGAATCCGGCGACTCCAGCAGTCCCCGACCGCAATGGGCAGACGTCCTCGAGCACCTTCCATCTGACCGAGTAAACCAAGGCGGTGGAGATCGACCCTAGGAACCCAACCAAGATGGTGTGGATTAGGACCAAGCTCCCAGCTAAATAGGAAAGCGAGCTCACTGACTTCCTACGCGCAAATCACAATGTCTTCGCGTGGAAGCCTTCTGACATGCCGGGCATACCGAGCGAGGTTGCCAAACACACACTACGCATCATCCTAGGCTCAAAGCCTACCAAGCAATGCCTGCGTCGCTTTGGCGATGAGAGACATAGGGCCATAAGCGAGGAGATTGCCAAACTTCTAGCAGCCGGATTTGTCAAAGAGGTATACCACTCCGATTGGCTAGCTAATCCTATTCTTGTGAAAAAGAAGATTGGGAAATGGAGAATGTGTGTTGACTATACTAGCCTCAACAAGGCATGCCCAAAGGACCACTTCCCTTTACCGCGCATAGATCAGATAGTGAACTCCACCTTAGGGTGTGAAATCCTCTCCTTCCTAGATGCCTACTCAGGCTACCACTAGATTATGATGAAAGAGTTCGACTAGGTCGCGACTTCATTCATCACCCTGTATGATTCATACTGTTATGTAACCATGCCTTTCGGTCTGAAGAACACTGACACCACCTATCAACGGTGCATGCAGCAATGCTTTGCTAACCAAATTGACTCGCCCGACCAACCTGACCAAGTCGAGCGGCCAAAACCAACAATTGGCGTCTTTGTAGATGACATAGTGGTGAAAACATCTCAAGCTAGCGACCTGATCACAAACTTGGCCGCCACATTCATGAACCTCCAAAGGTTCAACATCAAATTGAATCTTGAAAAATGTGTTTTCAGGGTTCCAAAGGGGAAGCTGCTCGGATACATCATGTCCGAGCATGGCATCGAAGCCAACCCCAAAAAAATCATGGCCATCTCTAACATGGGCCCTATATGCAATGTCAAGGGCGTACAAAGGCTCACCAGCTGTTTGGCCACCCTGAGCCGGTTCATCTCCTGACTAGGCGAGTAGGGTATGCCTCTCTACAAACTTCTCAAGAGGACAGATGTATTCATCTAGACAAAGGAGGCACAACAGGCTTTGGAAAGCCTCAAAGAATCACTAACGTTGGCCCCAATCCTTGTCGCTCCTAAACAAAGAGAATCCCTCATCCTCTACATCATGGCAAGCAACCATGTTGTGAGGGCCACCCTCGTCATTGAGAGGGAGGAGCTAGGATGCCCCTTAAAGGTCTAGCAACTGGTGTACTTCGTCGGTGAGGTACTCACCGATGCCAAAATTTGCTACCCCTAGGTTCAGAAGCTTCTGTATGCCGTGCTGATGGTGACCCAGAAGCTCCTGCACTACTTCACCGACCATGAGGTCATGGTCGTCACCTCATACCCACTTGGGGAGGTCATCTGTAACCACGATGCTACCGGCCAAATCTCCAAGTGGGATCTCAAACTCATGGGCCACAACATCAGGTATGTCCCCCTCACTGCTATTAAGTCTTAGGCTCTTGCCGACTTCATTGCCGAATGGACAGAAGTCTAGCTCCTGACCCTAGACATCACCCATGAGTACTGGATGATGTACTTCGATGGGTCGGTCATGGCACTTGGCTTGGGGGCTGGAGTGGTTCTGATCTCCCCAAAAGGGAGTAGGCTTAGCTACATGACCCGTCTCCATTTTTTAGCCTCGAATAATGCCACAGAGTATGAGGCCCTCATTAATGGATTGCGCATCACTGTTGAGCTCAGCGCCACGTAGCTATATGTCCGTGGTGACTCAGAGTTGGTCATCGACCAAGTCATGAAGGAGTCCTCTTGCAAGAGCCCTCTTATGGCGGCGTACTACCAAGAGGTGCGCAAGCTCGAGGACAAGTTTCGAGGGATCAAACTGCACCATGTCCCTCAAAAGGACAATGATGTTGTGGACTTACTCACAAAATTGGTAGCCAGACAGGAACCGCCCGCCAATGGGGTCCTTGTAAACGACCTCCATGAGTCATCTGCCCGCATCCGAGAGGATCCGACCTAGGCATGCTCCAACACCAATCTGGCACTTGGGGGCTCTGACCCCCTAACATGCCCTAACCTCAACCGAGCGCTTAGGGGCTCCAACATTGGTGCCTCTATGGCAACATCACCCAGCGACATCACCATGATGGCACTCGATCTAGCCGACTAGAGAGCACCACTGCTTGCCTACCTCCTCAAAGAGGTCCTCCCACCAAAAAGGACTGAAGTGCGATGAATCGCTCGACGCACCAAGACGTTTGTCACCATTAGTAACAAACTTTACAAGTGAAGTCCATTAGGAGTGCTCATGAAGTGCATCCTAACCGACTAAGGGAAACAGCTTCTCCTCAAAATTCATGCCAGAATCTATGGACATCACATGACCCTAAGGTCGCTTGTCGAGAAAGCCTTTCGCCAAGGTTTTTACTGGTCCACTATGCTACAAGATGTCAAGGAGGTGGTCCGCAGGTGTGAAGGATGCTAGTTCTATGCTCGGCAAACTCACCTACCGGCACAAAAGCTTTAGACCATCCCCATCACCTGGCCAGTCATGGTCTAGGGCCTCAACATGGTCGGACCCCTCAAAAAGGCCTTGGGTGGCTTCACTTACCTACTCATGGCGGTGGACAAGTTCACCAAGTGGATTGAGGCGAAGCCCATCACCAATATCTGCTCGAAAGAGGCGGTCAAGTTCTTCCTTGACATCATCTATCGGTTTGGTGTTGCTAACTGTATCATCACCGACCATGGAACAAACTTCACCAGGAAGAAGTTCCTAGACTTTTGTGATGGATATGACATCAGGACCGATTGGGCCCTAGTCGGACACTCACTTACTAATGGCCAGGTCAAATGGGCCAATGGCATGGTCCTCCAAGGACTCAAGCCCCACATCTTTGACTGACTCAAAAAGTATGATGGGCATTGGGTTGCAAAGGTCCTAGCGACCCTCTAGAGCATAAAAACAACCCCAAACTGATCCATAGGGTTCACCCCTTTCTTCCTAGCATATGGAGCCAAACCATTGTGGCCATCTGACCTTGATCATGGTGCCCCAAGAGTAAAGGTCTTCGACCAAGACCAAGCCACGGAGGCTCAGCAGGACATGGTCGACCTACTCAAGGGGGCTCATGAGATGACTATCATTTGCTTTGCTTGTTACCAGCAAACTCTCTACTAGTACCATGAAAGAAAAATTAGGAGAAGGATCCTCGAGGTCGGTGATCTCGTACTCAAGAGGACCTAGTCAACTACGGACAAACATAACCTCTCTCCACCATGGGAAGGACCATACATGGTGGGTGAGGTGATCTAACTAGGTACCTACTGGCTGAATGATGACAACGGCAACGTTCTCACAAACACGTGGAACATCGAACAGTTACGCCATTTCTTTCCCTAAAACTTGGTCTTACCGTTTATTTCCATTCAATGCTTGCTCCTATAGCGCCCCAGCCCGAGCACTATCAGCCTAGGTCATTCGGGAGCTCCACGGGGGTGCGATACCACCCTTCTTTTTTTACTATCATGTAGTAACACTTTTTGCCCAAACAAAAGGGTGTCACTCAAACGAAAGGGCATTCCGTTCCTTTGATTACCTAATGTAACTTGTGCTTTAACCTCCTAACCAATCACACCTCGCCATGACCTATGATTACGAGCAGCTGAGCCTCACGAGCCACACTTGGGTTTTTAAGGTTGCAGCCTATGGGTCAATGGGTAGGTGCAAAAAAGAAAGGACAAAAGACAAAGCTTCGCAAGGATAAAACAACGGCGGACGGGACAAGCTTCCCCTCATGAGTGATTTCATCACAAAACAAATTTAAATATTCATGAATGTAAAACTATTTACACGGGTTCCCCCATGAATTCATCGTTTACATAAACTGACTATTTCTACTCTAATTCCATTATGGCCCCCGGCTGCGTCGGTTGACGGTGCAATTGATGAGGATGAAGGCAGCTCGGTTGGTTAAGACGACGGCGCTCGGCTCGGCTACGGTCAGGACAACATTCAGGTCGATTGGGGGTGGGATGACGCTCACCTCTGACCTAGCCTAACGCTACCTTCGTAGGCTAGACGACGTCTTTTGGGTGCACATCTATGGCCATGATCAAATGGCGAGCCTCCATCACCCACTATGCAGTGACCTGCTCAGCGACCACCTATGCGTGCGGCACCAAACTTTCCCCCAACACATGAATCTTGTCTATGCTCCACCCATCGGCATATCCTCTACAGATGGCCGTGAAGCCCAGATCAGAGTAGTGGGTCACCATTGAGGTTAGCACCCCCAATGTTCCATAGAATATGCCGTTAGAGATGAGCGCCCAAACTTCATTTGGGACCTTCGCTAGCTGGACAACGGGCGTATTGGTGCTTGGTCCTGACCCAAACACCTTGAAGACCACAACCTGCACAATGTTGCAAAGCTAGTCGATCTCTCCCTCGAGAGTGCATTGCTCCTCAAGGGATTGGGCTAGCACCTCTGCGCTCCAACCGACCGCCGCTTTGACCATCTCTAGCTCTTGCTCCAGAAAGCCTATCTTTCCACCCAGTTCTAGAAATGGATGACAAATTCAGGAGCAAGCGAAAGAAAAATTCAAGGCATCAACCGAGGCAAGAATAGGTATGTACCAAGGCGGGTGCTTTCAAGAATGGAGAGCCCTTCCTCTTACCGGGTCACCCTCTCGAGCAGCTGAGTGTTCGACTTGTCTGCACTGAGCATCTACCCCCAGAACGCGATGACCTCCCGCTCGGCGTTCGACCGAGTCTTTTGCTCCGCTTCTAGAGCCTTTAGGGACTTCTTGAGCACCACCTCAGTCTCTGCCAAGTGGGCCTTCGTCGCATCGAGTTTTTGCTCAGTAGTAGTCACTCGCTTGACCGCACATAGCTCTGTTGCCCATGCTCCCGATGCCTCAACCACCCAATCTTGGGACTCACGATGGGTGGACTCCAGCTTGTGCCTAAGCTCATCGAGCTACCACAATGCCACTGCTTCTTGCTCCATCTGACTGTGCTCCACCTAAAGAAACTAGGACTTGTAGATCGACATCATCTCCAGGTCCTACGAGACAAGAAGCAGGCATGCTAAGACAACCATTTAAATGCCAAGGAATCAAAGACAACACCAGGAATGTAGAAAACTTACCTCTACAATGCGTGGTAGGTCAATGTCATGGCCTAATGGACGAGCTCAACCCTCTCCAAGGCCTCCTTAAGCTTTGCCTTGGTAAGGGCAAGATCAGACTCCATCGACAGTCCTCTCTCCCTAAGCAGGTGCTAAAGCTTCACCTACTCATCTTCACAAAGGATGAACCAGGCCTTTCCTGGCTCACTGGGG
Organism: Miscanthus floridulus; assembly: GCF_019320115.1. Taxonomy (NCBI): domain Eukaryota; kingdom Viridiplantae; phylum Streptophyta; class Magnoliopsida; order Poales; family Poaceae; genus Miscanthus; species Miscanthus floridulus. Next base: position 109,616,608 of record NC_089587.1, on the reverse strand, counting down.
CATGCCCACACCAGCTCATGGGTTGCCCCCGACCCGCTAGAAGATCTAGCCATCGCAGTATCAAATGATGACCGGATCATCAACAACTCCTAGGATGGTGGGATGGCTAGTGGCTCCACTCCGGTGTCCTCCTCACCATCGAAGGGGATGTATGCCACTAGGACTCCATGGCTCACTGGTGGTTACTCTACCTCTGTCTTGGCCATGGCTCCTCTAGACCCCTCTAGCTCTGACCAGGCAAGCGAACCATGCGCTCCTCCGCTGGGCGAGACAGGGAGCCTAGTTTCCCTCCTCTCCTCTGAGACTGGTTGGAGAGGGACCGCAAGAGTTACCTCCTACCCGGCCTCTGCCATCACCATGGGGATCACCACCATCACGGCCACCGCTATGCTCATGACTGGTAGGGAAGACGCAACCCCCATGAAGGAAGGTCGCGCCATCACCAGCCTGCTTCCCCTTCGCTCATCGCAGCCCGTCGTACGCTGGGTCTCCACTCTTCTTGCATGGGAGGTGGGGAGATCCCTAGTCCTGTCGGCTCTCAGCCACCGCTAAAAAAAGAAAGAAAAAAGGCACAAGCATAGGTTAGTCACACTCAAAAACTCAACTATGAGAACAAAGGGAAGCATGAATACATACTGAGATGAAAGCGGCAGAACCCTAAAGCCCCGACCAGCTAATGATGAGTTGACCAGATGAGGATTGCTCGAGGGTCATGACCCATGCCCCACACATCAACTAAGGGAGGGGGCAACCCGGCCGGTGCCTGATTAGCCCATGAATGGCCGCAACCGCCAGCTCATGGTGAAACCATCGGAGCAACTATCGGGGCATCTCCCCATTGGGAGTCACACACACACATCAACCCCAAAGATGTAGGGGAATGATCACATCCCCCCGACCAACTAGCGTGCTCCCCCACACTTGGAGCAGGGGGGCATGAAGCCGATGACGCCTCCGAAGGGCGCGATGACTGTGCTCGCTTTGCCTCTCGTTCGAGGGTGGAATCTTTAGTCATGGCATGCTTCCTTGACTCAGGAACATCACTGCGCACCTCCATACCATGCCCACCACCGATGGGCATAGCCATGGGCTTACGGTGCTCCACCAAGGTCACAGTAGTGCCCTTGTCTCCCTCATCCTCCAAGGAATTTGCATCATCACCTGTCTCTATGGGCTCCTCCAACTTGAGTTCCACCTCCACATCGCTCCGGCTCTCACCACCACGGACCCACCGGTTGATCTCTTTCCCCTTATCAAACCTCCTCTAGACCTTCTTGGTTTTCTTCTTCTTCTTAGCAAGCACGGCCTCCCTCTAGGCAGCTTGCCGAACCACGCCTTCTGGCCCTCTCGGAAGATGCGGCTGGGATTTATATCCCATGAGTCCCTTTGAAACGGGCAACTTGAAATCAATCAAAACATCAAAATAAGAAGGAAAAGGTCATGGGAAAAAGCATACCAAATTGGACAGCTTCGTGACATGAAGGGGTCCGAGCATCCCTTTGAGGGAGTCTTCATCCCTCAATTGTAGTTGCCGACCAAGATAACTCTGGACTTCATCTTTCGATAACTCCTCCAGCGATGTGTGATCAGGATCTGTAGGGCCAGAGTATTCCCATATCGGCCGCGTCCTTTCCCCCAGCAGGGCAACCCGATGGCGGAAGAAGGTGTGGAAGACCTATAACCCATCAAGGCCATTATGCACGAGCTTCTCAAGCTCTGGCTTGATAATCCCTAGCTATTTTTGTTAATGGGAAGGACCCCACATCTAACTTTCCCTTTTCTTTGGCCTCCCCTCGGTAAACGTCGGGAACAACGCCTCAACCGGGTTCCTAATATAGAACTACTCACCATGCTAGCCCTGGTTGGAGTCACTAGGGGAGTATGTGGGGTAGGGGACCGATGGCTTCGACCTCTTCTACAGGGCAACCCCCCGACCGGTGTGATTCTAGGTAGTTTCCCCTCGGATAAGGCTCACCCGATGAAGACTCACCGAAATAGATCCACATGCAGCTCCATCCTAAGGAAGGCCTTGCAAACAATGATGAAGCCGGTGATGTGCAGCACCCCAGTCGGGTTGAGGTGCTACAACTGTAGGCCCCACTCATTGAGGAGCCCATGTAGGAACCAGTGCGTGGGGTACCCGAGCCCACGCTCGTGGAAGGCAAGTAAGGAGACAACCTCATTAGCCTAGGGTTGTGGAACAACCTCCTTTAGCGTGGGAGCCCTCTAGTGCACCACCTCCTTCAATGGAAGCAGCCCCTTCATGGCAAAGTCGGCCAGCACGGCCTCATCCACATTAGAAGGCCTCCAGTTTGACATCACACCTTGGAGTTATGAATGAATCTGTGAGTTTTTCCTCTCCCTCACTCTGCCCTACTCTCTCCTAGAAACTACCATGGCACACGAACAGGCTTGGTAAAAAGAAGGAAGGAGGAATAGCAGTGGTTGAAGAAAGGCGAAAGAACAGGAGGAAACCCCTCTCCCTTCCCCCTATTTAATGCGGAAAGGTGTGTGGCGGGATGTGGCCCTGGCTAACGGGATGCAGCCTAGGTAGGGCCCACCACTACCACAATCTAGACATAGATAATGAGGCACAACCACACGCAAATGACCCTCCACCTTCCTAGGCAGGGTTTGGAGGATCCCACCTTTGTCACCCCCAAAGCTTGCTTTGTGAAGAGCAATGGTTGGTTTTGCAATAGATGCAAGCAAGTTGGGAATATAGAGCAATATTGCAAGAACAAGAACAAGAATGCTAATGTATCCTCAATTAAGTTTAATTCTTATTATTTGCTTACTAAGGGTGCTAATGGTGTGAAGGCTAAGTTTGTTGGTGCACCAATTGTGGGCTCAAAGAAGAAAGCCATTTGGGTACCAAACAACACCTTCAAGGACCCAAACAAGTTTGGGTACCTAAAAGGAATTGATCTTCTTTTGTAGGTCAATTATAAAGCCAGAGGAAGGCATTGGGTGCTTGATAGTGGGTGCACACAATACATGACCGGTGATTCCAGAATGTTCAATTCAATCAATACAAATGATAGCAATGGGGTTGATAGTATAACATTTGGTGATAATAGCAAAGGCAAGGTCAAAGGGCTTGGTAAGATTGCAATATCCAATGACTTGAGCATTTCCAATGTGCTACTAGTAGAGAGCTTGAACTTCAATCTATTGTCATTAGCTCAATTGTGTGATCTTGGTTTCAAGTGCATATTTGGAATTGATGATGTAGAGATCATAAGTGTAGATGACTCTAACTCGATATTCAAAGGATTTAGATATAAGAATCTATACTTAGTTGATTTCAATGCTAGTGAAACTCAATTGTCAATATGTTTGCTCACTAAGTCTAGCATGGGTTGGTTATGGCATAGAAGGCTTGGCCATGTTGGGATGAAACAATTGAACAAATTGATTAAGCATGATCTAGTAAGAGGCTTGAAAGATGTCACATTTGAAAAGGATAAGCTATGTAGTGCATATCAAGCCGAAAAACAAGTTGGCAACTCACATCCTAAGAAGAGCATGATGAGCACATCTAAGGCATTTGAGTTGTTGCACATGGACTTGTTTGGACCAACATTTATGATAGTGGATGATCTTACTAGATACACATGGGTGTTCTTTCTTGTTGATAAGAGTGGCGTGTTTGCAACCTTCAAGACATTCATCAAGAGAATACACAATGAGTTTGAAACAACCATAAAAAAGTGAGAAGTGACAATGATAGTGAGTTCAAGAATACTAGAATTGATGAGTTTGGAATTAGACATCAATTCTCGGCCAAGTACACTCCATAATCAAATAGTCTTGTTGAGAGGAAGAATAAAACTTTGATTGACATGGCAAGATCAATATTGAGTGAATACAATGTTAGTCATTCATTTTGGGCCAAAGCAATCAACATGTCTTGCTACTATAGCAATTGCCTCTATTGTCACCCCATGATGGAGAAGACACCATATGAGCTCTTGAATGGTACAAAGCCCAATATTGCATACTTTTAGGTTTTTGGATGTAAATGCTACATCTTGAAGAAAGGCACTAGATTGAGCAAGTTTGAGAAGAAGTGTGATGAAGGCTTCTTGCTTGGTTACTCCACTACTAGCAAGGCGTATAGAGTTTGGAATTTGGCTAGTGGTACTCTTGAGGAGGTTCATGATGTTGACTTTGATGAAACAAAGGGTTCACAAGAAGAAGATGAGAATCTAGATGATGTGAGAGGCACTCAATTGATCAATGCAATGAAGAACATGGACATTGGTGATATAAGGCCTAGAGAGGTGATTGATGTTGAAGATGACAAGAATCAAGTGCTCTCTAACTCAAATGTGCTAGCTAGTGGTTCTCATGATCAAAGTCAAGCTAGTACAAGTGATGATAAAGTCCAAGATCAACAACAAATGGCTAGTTCATCATGTCAACCAAATGATCAACCAAGTGCAAGCAATCAAGTCCAAGTGCTCCAACCAACTAATATTGCAAGAGATCATCCTTTGGATTTTATAATTGGTGATATCTCAAGAGGTGTGCAAACAAGATGAAGATTGGCATCATTTTATGAACATTTCTCATTTGTGTCATCCACTAAATCTAACAAGATAGATGAAGCTTTGAAGGATGTTGATTGGGTGAATGCTATGCATGAAGAGCTAAACAACTTCACAACAAATCAAGTATGGGAGTTAGTTGAGAGGCCTAAGGATCATAATGTGATTGGAACCAAATGGGTCTTTTGAAATAAGCAAGATCAAGATGGGATAGTTGTAAGGAACAAAGCAAGATTAGTGGCTCAAGGTTACACTCAAGTTGAAGGTCTTGACTTTGGAGAAACTTATGCCCCCATTGCAAGATTGGAAGTAATTAGGATCTTGTTAGCCTATGCTTGTGCCCACAACATCAAGTTGTGTCAAATGGATGTGAAAAGTGCTTTTCTCAATAGATACATCAATGAGCTTGTGTATGTTGAGCAACCTCCTAGTTTTGAAGATGAGAAGAAGCCCAACCATGTTTACAAGTTGAAGAAGGCATTGTATGGTTTGAAGCAAGCACCAAGAACATGGTATGAGAGATTGAGGGATTTCCTACTCTCTAAGGGATTCAAGATGGGCAAGGTTAACACCACTCTCTTCACTAAGAAGATAGGCAATGACTTGTAGGTGTTGCAAATATATGTGGATGATATCATATTTGGTTCAACCAATCAAGATTTTTGTGAGGAGTTTGAAAAGATGATGGCAAATGAATTTGAGATATCTATGATTGGAGAGCTTAGTTACTTCATTGGCCTTCAAATCAAGCAAATGAAAAATGGAACATCTATGAGTCAAGGCAAGTACATCAAAGACATGCTAAAGAAGTTTGGAATGGATGATTCAAAGGCTATTATAGTACACCTATGGGGACAAATGGAAACTTGGATAGTGATGCTAGTGGCAACATGGTGGATCAAAAGATGTATCGGTCTATGATTGGAAGCCTACTCTATGTGACCTCATCAAGGCTGGATGTGATGTTTAGTGTATGCATTGTGCTAGATTTCAAGCCTCCCCTAGAGAAAGTCATTTGAAGGCAACAAAGAGAGTATTGAGGTACTTTAAGCATACACAAAATGTTGGATTGTGGTATCTCAAAGGAGCTAGATTTGAGTTGATTGGATATTCAGACTCTGATTATGTGGGATGTAAAGTTGAGAGAAAGAACACATTGGGCATATGTCAATTATTGGGAAGATCACTTGTGTCTTGGTCATCAAAGAAGAAAAATAGTGTAGCACTTTCAACCGCCGAAGCGGGGTACATTTCTGCTAGTAGTTGTTGTGCTCAATTACTTTGGATGAAGGCTACATTGAGTGACTTTGGAATCAAGTTCAAACAAGTGCCATTGCTATGTGACATTGAGAGTGCCGTGAAGCTCACCAAAAACCCAGTTCAACATTGAAGAACAAAGCACATAGATGCACGCTATCATTTCATAAGAGATCGTCAATAAAAAGAGGACATTTGCATTGAGAGTGTGGGCACCGATGATCAACTTGTTGATATTTTCACCAAGCCACTTGATGAGAAAAGGTTTTGCAAGCTAAGGAATGAGTTGAACATATTGGATTTCTCAAATATGTGTTGATGCACCCCCATTATATGACATGCCTCTCCTTTGACCAAAGCAAGGTAAAATTGATTGACATGTCATTCATACTTTGCTAAGGACTTGTTTAGTGCATCTAGTCATTCCTATGATGTCTTAGGCTCATTCATGGAAATCAAATGGTTTTGATGCTTGTATGGTACCACTATTGCTTCTATGCTTGAAATCATATAGTGGTAGCATATGACATGTTTGTGGACTTGTGAACCTAGTGTTTAATCTAGAAAATGAGATATAAGCGTTTAACTCAACATTGTCAAGATAACCCTTGAAATGAGGTGTGAAGAAGCTTGCCATTGATCAAACCAAGTTAAATATCTTTTGCAAGTGATCTAGATTGAACCAAATATGGAAAAATGATCTTCACTTAACATGGTTTCACCTCTAACCTATCTAAAATTTGAGCTCACCTTTTGTGCTAATTGTTGACAAAGGGGGAGAGATTCACAAAGATAGTAAGATAGGGGAGAATTTGACAAAGGAAGTGATGAGGACATGGCACCTTCGGATACGAACAATGATTATAAGGTGCGCTCGTTCCTACATTTGCATAGTGGCTTTGGTTATAATTCACTTGGTTCCATATGTACATGTCACTATTTGATTGTAGGTTCAAATGTGTTTCATAATGGAAGTTCATCAAAGTTGAACTTTTGGTTCGTCGGTAGCCCGACAATGCCTCATTGGGAAGGCCATAACTCATCCATCCGGAGTGCGATCGAGGTCAATAAGCACTTGATGGAAAGCTTGTTTGATAAGCTTTCAAATAAATCTAGTTCCATCTCAATATCACATCGTCAAGACCTTTAAATCACCAATATATTCTATCACTGTTTCTGCTGGGAGCTACACTGTCGTTATGGGCTTGTTATTCATCCTTGGGACCCTGGCCCAAGTGGGAGCACGCCCCAAGGACTTGGAGAACCCACCAAGAAAGCCCTTGGACGTCCTCCTCCTTGGCCACCACCTTAGAAGGCCAGCAAGGATGTCCAAGCCAAGCCAGAGGCTCAGTCCAATCCGAGTTCGAGTCTGCCTCGGCCATCAGGACCAGTCTGCAATAAAACGGATGCCCAGGACGCATCCGAACTCCGTTTTCGATGATCCACATATGGATGGAAAGATAATTTGATAAGGAAGCCAATCCAAGTGGTTTCATATCAAAATCTCTTCGGAATCAACTGGAATCGTCGAAACAAGTCAGTGTCCAGAATCTGTTAGGGTGCTGCAACACCTTCTTTTGGGCCGTTGGGCCTTGTAACGTGTTGGGACACCTTTAGGACGTGAAGAGGGATCCTTGGACGTCCCTTAGGCTATATAATCAGTAGCCACCACCTACTTTAGGGTTTAGGGTTTTGCTTAGATTATTCTGTCAAGAAACAGTTTCGCCGTTCTTCGGTTTGTGAGACCCCAACTCGTGAGATTAATCTTTCATCTGCAATTTGGTTGCGTTTTATCTTGTTCTTGCTTGTGTTCTTCGTTGCGTAGGCAGGGATTAGCCTTCTTGGAGAGGTCAACCTGGTCCGTGACTTGGTTGATAACCAGAGGAGCTGTGGTGCTAAGATTGTAGGGTTCGATCTTTCGATCTGAAGCCGGATCGGTGTGTCATTCTCCGCCACAACGATAGTTACCATCACCTGACGGAAGATCAGGATCCCCATCTCCATCAAGTCGTAATCAGAGCTAAGGTATACCATCAGGTTCACTTTTATTCCCTAGTTTGAGTGTTTCGTATTCGTCCCATAGTCCAATGCCATATTTGTTTCCTATCCTAAACCATCCGCGCCATAGCCTTTGCATGATTCAGTTTCAGAGTCCGTTTTGTTGAGTTTGTGTCCTAGGTCAAAGTCTTGTTGCTGGTTTACATTGTATTCTTTTCTAGTTTGTGTTAATCCCTCCACCCGCCGCTATTCCGTATCACCATTGGTTTACATCTTGTGTCCACTAAAACCCTTATTCGAGCAGCTTCCTTAAAACAGTCATAACTTTTGCATCCGAACTCGAAACGGGGAAAATTGTATATCTACGGAGAACGCCAGAAAATTTTAGATCTATTTCATCCCAGCATAGCTGGGTTCGCAAAAATTAGATTTGCGAAATTCAATTAGGAAAATTGAGTTTCTGGGCCCACAAGTTTTGGTATGCTTTTTAGAGCACAGTCCTAATTTTCTATAGGCCACATCTTTTATTCAATTGAGCTCAAATTTTTTGTGGTTTATTCTTGTGTGCTCCTCGCTGAGAAAAAAATATCAAAAGAGCAAAAGCAAGAAAAAAAGATTAGGCAAAAAAATAAAAGAAAAAAATAGTAAAAGAGAATAGAAGATATTGAAAAGGAGCACATAAGGAACACTCAATAGCTCTATTATTTGTGGTACCTTTTGCCTTGTTCATATCCGTTGCTACCTTTAATACTTGTTTCCTTTCATCCTTATTTCCTCTCTTGTTTATCACAACTGGTGATAGGAACACGTATAGGCCAGCAACTAGGACAAGTGCTCTAGACATTTATTCAATATTGCTATCTGTCACTGACTTGTGTGCCACATATATATATTTGTTTTTTTTTCGTGCCTCCCAAGCTCCACATATATACTTCAGATCAGTACAAAAAAAAGGTCCTTGCAATCTTGGTACCACTGCCTCACAGGTATCACAAACCAGCCGCCGGTTGTACCGCCCACTGCTTGCATTGGTAAAAACTTTGTAAGGGCTTGGTAAGACGCTTCCACTTGCTGTCAAAAGTGACACCACTGCAACCACGTAGTCATTTGATAGGGATAATATTTTTGTATTGTGTTTTGCTGTCTTCTAATAATGACAGGTTGTTCGTATCCACCGACTTATGATGGTATAGGTGCTGATGAGTACATGGAGTGGAAAATTACCATCGATAACATATTTGCTACTCGCTTTATGTGTCCAAGGAGAAAGGTAAAAAATGCAGCTAGTGTTTTGCTACATTCTGCTTTATCTTGGTGGGAGTCTTTAGATCCTTCTGATAAGCCTCAAACTTGGAATGATATGAAACTTCTTATGCGAGAAACGTTTGTTAATCCACCTCCTATTTTGACTTCATATGATGAGGTGCACCATTTAGAGGAAGAGTCTGTTGTTATTCCTCCTACTATGCCTAACCTTTTGCAGGACAATGTAGAAAAGAGCAAGGATGACGTGACAGAAACTGAGAAGCTCACAGCCTCATGTGAAAATTCAGAACCATCAACTATTACCCCTACTGAACATGAGAGCAAAGGTAATGCCCATGATGCTAAACTCACAGAAGGTGCGAGTTCTCTTGATGTGCTGAATTTTTCCACCAATCATGCTATGATAGAGCAAATTTTAGTGGACCATTCGCTTGATTTACCTTTGTCACAAGATGATTTGCTTGATGTTTCTTATGACAAAGATGACTTGCATGATGATATTTATGTTATACCCATGCAATCATTGAAGAATGATCACGCTATATGTGTGCTGAAAATGAGCACTTGTACTAAAAATAGACTTGTTATTCATAATGCTAGTGAAGTTGATGAGCTGAAATTGTTGTCTTCTTTAAATACTTTGGGTTACATTGAATTTGATGTTCCATGTAATCTTAGTTCTTTAGAGGAGAAACTTTTTGCATATGCTGATTTGCCATGGTTCTCTAGACATACATATCATTTTATTGGAAAATATAATTGTAAAGGAGAGTATATGGTGCATCGTGTCTATATTTGTTCAAATATAAAATCTCCTTATATTGTGCAAAAGTATGATCAACCAAAGGATTGCAATTGCTATAATCTTGTCATGTCGAGTTTCCCTAGTTTTGTTATAAAGAAACATGTTAAATTTCAAGAAGGGGAGCAATGTTGGCTACTACCAACAACGTTTCCTTCAGCTAATCCCAAACCGAGGACGGTTTGTTGTCAAGAAGGGGAGGATGATGAGGACATGGCACCTTCGGATACGAACAATGATTATAAGGTGCGCTCATTCCTACATTTGCATAGTGGCTTTGGTTATAATTCACTTGGTTCCACATGTACATGTCACTATTTGATTGTAGGTTCAAATGTGTTTCATAATGGAAGTTCATCAAAGTTGAACTTTTGGTTCGTCGGTAGCCCGACAGTGCCTCATTGGGAAAGCTTGTTTGATAAGCTTTCAAATAGATCTGGTTCCATCTCAATATCATGTCGTCAAGACCTTCAAATCACCAATATATTCTATCGCTGTTTCTGCTGGGAGCTACACTATCGTTATGGGCTTGTTATTCATCCTTGGGACCCTGGCCCAAGTGGGAGCACGCCCCAAGGACTTGGAGAACCCACCAAGAAAGCCCTTGGACGTCCTCCTCCTTGGCCACCACCTTAGGAGGCCAGCAAGGACGTCCAAGCCAAGCTAGAGGCCCAGTCCAATCCGAGTTCGAGTCTGCCTCGGCCATCAGGGCCAGTCTGCAATAAAACGGATGCCCAGGACGCATCCGAACTCCGTTTTCAATGATCCACATATGGATGGAAAGATAATTTGATAAGGAAGCCAATCCAAGTGGTTTCATATCAAAATCTCTTCGGAATCAACTGGAATCATTGAAATAAGTCAGCGTCCAGAATCTGTTAGGGTGCTGCAACACCTTCTTTTGGGCCGTTGGGCCTTGTAACGTGTTGGGACACCTTTAGGATATGAAGAGGGATCCTTGGACGTCCCTTAGGCTATATAATCAGTAGCCACCACCTACTTTAGGGTTTGGGGTTTTGCTTAGATTATTCTGTCAAGAAATAGTTTTGCCGTTCTTCGGTTTGTGAGACCCCAACTCGTGAGATTAATCTTCCATCTGCAATTTGGTTGCGTTTTATCTTGTTCTTGCTTGTATTCTTCGTTGCGCAGGCAGGGATTAGCCTTCTTGGCGAGGTCAACCTGGTCCGTGACTTGGTTGATAACCAGAGGAGCTGTGGTGCTAAGATTGTAGGGTTTGATCTTTCGATCTGAAGCCGGATCGGTGTGTCATTCTCCGCCACAACGATAGTTACCATCACCTGACGGAAGATCGGGATCCCCGTCCCTATTAGGAAGGGGATCCATTAAAATTTGAAGCACACAAGTAGGGGGGGCAAGCTCATAAACAAGTATGTTGCATTTGTATGTGCATTACATATGTTTGCATGCACGGCACAAGTTTAAATTCCATATCCATGCTTGTGTGGTGTATGTTAGTTGTAGGATTGATTGATGAGATGGAAAACTAGCATGCATAGGATGCTAGTTAGATATGCCTTGCTTGTTTTATAAGTGGTGCTAGAACCTTGCTTATAATGTTGATCTCATGAGGTACATAGTGTTTGTGTTTTGCAAGTGCTATCTAACTAACCATGTTGCTAAGGATGGTATTATTGGTGCACTTCAATTGGTATCACGCTTCAAAGGTCTATTCTTTACACCTTAGCATCATTTGGTAGCCATTACTTCCCCACACTTCCAATTAATGCATATGTGCAAGCTTTCAAATTCAAACTCTTAGCACATATGTAGGGGGAGTTAATTCTACCAATTTAGGTTTATGAAACTTGTCCATATCATTTATACATGGTAAAATGCTTGGGCAAGAAACATGAATTAAAAAGATTTCATTGAATATCTTTGTGAAAAGGATGTCATCAATTACCAAAAAGAGGGAGATTGAAAGCCCTAGTTTGGTTTTAGATAATTCATGAAACCTAAGTACTAACCTTTGTCATGAGTGTTGATGTGAGCAAAATTGGTACATGCCAAGTGATGGAGCATGGTGATGAAGTCCATGGAGATGGAGATGGACATGTGATAATGGTGATCAAACTCTAACATGGAAAAGAAGAAAGAGAAAAACAAAAATCTAGTGTTGATCAAGACAAAGTTATCAAATAGGTTTTTGTTTTGGTGATCAAGACACTCTAGAGAGTGATCACATTTAGGATCAATAGCCATACTATAAAGAGGGAAAATCTTTGGCTAAGCGGTTATCGAGTGCCACTAGGTGACATGATTCATGAATATGCATTTAGGGACTTAGTGTGCTAACATTTATCCATTGAAAAAATGCTTTAAAAATACTAACACACGGGCACATTAGTTGTACACTTTGTGATTAGCAACTTGGAAGCAAGGGTGAAGTGTTTGAGGAGATAGAAAAAGAAAGGTGAAAGTTGCAACCGGGCCGTGGTGGCTTGGGAGTCTGGACCCTGGCTAGGGTCGGTTTGGTACCAAACCCTAGAACCGAGAGTCATAGCGTGTGCTCCAAACCCTACTTGGTAGGGTGTCTGAACCATCTCTGCTGGGTCTGGTTGGACAGCACTGAGAAGGCCGAGAGCTGCATAGGGGCGCGGTGGCTCTAGACCTAGGAGAGCTGTAGGTTTAGACTGAGAGATGCTGGGTCTAGCTGTGCGCGAGCAAGCAAGGAATTGACATGGCTCGAGCTAGAGAACTAGACCCACACTATGCATGGTTTGGAGGCCACGAGCAGACTAGGTCCGATCACTCTAGAGCTCTCTAGAGTGTTTCGAACCTAGGAGATAATAGGGTCCGGTATCTGTTGCCTGAGTTCGATTCGGTGGCTGCTATCCTCGCGCATGTGAGTTAGCCATTGGAGATGTGTGGCTGTGGTTCAAAAGGAGGACGCATGGCACAAATCCATGAATTGGACCCACCCTATAGACGGTCCAGACCTTGGGTCTGGTCCTAGGGTCTGGTCTATCCCGAGTGACTAATGGCGAGTGAAGGTCTTGGACCTCTATAAATAGACTTGGGGTGCCTTGGGCTCACTCTCTTGCACATTTTCATCAGTGACATATCCTTGTGAGCCTAAGCAAACACCTCCCACTTATCTCCATCATTGATTCATCATCATAGTGAGATTGGGAGTGATTCCTAGTGCATTTGCTTGAGTGATCACATCTAGTGGCACTTGGGGATCATTGTGGCTATGGATTTCTTGTTACTCTTGGTGGTTGCTGCCATCGAGATGGCTTGGAGCAATGGAGGAGCATTGGCATGAGTTGGTGATTGTTCATGGCCATCTCCTGGTGATTGTGAGGAGTCTTGTACCTTCCCTGGTGGAGAGCCAAAAGGTAACTGTAGTGGATTGCTCATGTCATTGAGTCACCTCACTTTGGGTAGGTTCTTGTGGTAACCAGTGAGGGCTTGGTGTGGTGCCAATTAGCTCGTGAACCACCAAGTGTTGGTTGACACAATGGGTACTAGCGTGCCGGCAAGCACGTGAACCTCAGGAGAAAAATTGTGTGTCACTTGTCTCTTGAATATTCTCCTAGTGATTCATTGGTATTCATTGATTGGTTCATCATCTCTTGCCATGGCTGGTAAAATCACCCTACACTCTTGTATTTACATTCTAGTGTAGCTAAGCTCTTTAGTGTAATTCGTTTTGAGGGCTAGCTTGTTTGTTGTGTAGTTTGGTTACTAAGGCTCTTTAGTCTAGTCTTTAAGAGCTCACTAACTTAGCTTGTAGTGACATAGCCATTATTTGACATAGAGATCATAGCATACTAGAATTGTTGGGATAGGTGGCTTGCAACCTTTGACTAGAGCTAGTGCAAAAGGCTTCAATTATTATTTGACTAACATTTTGTTCTAGTACTTTGTAGAGAATTTTATTAGGCTATTCACCCCCCTCTAGCCATTAGGACCTTTCACCAACGTAGGACAAGTTAGACAACAAGAGTGATTTGCAACATTGGCTTGTGTGGTGTGACAGGCGGATGTGTGTGCACAGCGATGACCATTCAAGGATCTCTAAGAGCCAGTTTGAGGTGACTTGCATGATATAAATATCTTTGACATGGTGGCTAGGCTACGTGGAATGGAGTTGTTGGGATGTTGTGTTGAAGTCATGGGGACAGAGTTCAAAGGATGTGGACTGATTGGTAGTGGACAAAGGCAACACTTGTGTATTGGATTGGAGGCTTGTAGTAGACTATGACATCTAACTCTCCAAAGCAAGGGAATGAAGATGGATACATGGGTATCCAAACAAGGTCTAAACGTGCACACCAAACCACTCCAACACGCATGGATTAAGATGGATACATAGGTATCCAAACAAGGTCTAAACTATTAGAGTGGCCTCACTGCCCAACGTGCAACCAATAGTCGATATGTCATAAATACTGAATTCGAGTGGAAACTACCGAGATTGCTTTAGCTTGTGGCTCATCTAGTTGTACATAAATTTGGCACCACCCACATGTAGTTCAATGGTTCTTTAACCCCATGGAATGTTGGTTGATACACCTCGGTCTCCATATCATAGAACGCCACGTGCTTTCCATCCTCGTAGTAACTTGGAAAATAGATCCTATTAACATTACCGGCTCCTAGAGACACGCCACCAAATGATGCCCTGTAATCCACAAATAGAGCTACACCACTAATGTCCTTCAGTTCAACCCATTCCATCATCATCATCTGGTCAAGCTTGAACACCCATGGGTGCTCATCTGTGTTGTGCATGAACACTGATATCAAGTCCTCTCCCAAGTCAGCCAAGTAGCAAAACTTGGCCCCATCGTGGTCTTCATCGAAAACTTGGCTTGGTGTAGATCGACTCTAGATTTTCAAGCAATTTCTAGGTGTCATCACTAGGGTTGAAGACACCAAGGTTGCCCTTCATCCGAAGGTAAATAGAACTCCCTATGGAAATAGATGGGCTTATTACACTAGAGCAAGACTGGGTTGCAGTCCTGGTTGGGAAACCTCCTTTAGTCCCGGTTGCACAACTGAGATTGTGAATCCAGGACTAAAGCCCCCCCCTTAGTCCCAGTTTAGGGAACTAGGACTAAAAGTGGACCTCTAGTCCCGGTTGCTATTACTAACCGAGACTAAATGGCCCCCCAGACATTGCACCAGGGCTAGCACGTTTAGTCCCGGTTGGTGTTTCCAATCGGTGCTAAAGGTTCCTTTATTTTTTTCCATTCCATTCCTTTTCATTTTATGGTTTCTTTTCAATTCAACTCTTTTTGGTTTCGATTAGCTTTTCGTATATGAATTCTACGCTGCTTATATACGTCCATATATACATACATATAAGGTTCTGTTCAAGCATTATACATAAATAACACACTAAAATGTATGAAACTATATATATATAAATGTTTCAAGAGGTTCTACATGCATGAAATATGTCCATATATAATAGTCACAAATGTACTCATGTCCTTGGGATTTCTTGCAACCCTAATCTTCCATCGTTTGGCTACTAGGTATGAATTCTTTAGGGTCATAGTAGTACGTGCCCTTGGGATCTATGACCTGCTTCAAAAGAAATCCTGACAATGCCTCTTGAATTGCTTTGATCTGGTGACATCACAGGACCTTTTGCTTCCTCCATTCAATCTTCAATTCGAATGAAAGCAAAAGTATGAATATATATATGATTATATATATCAACACAATGGTAATAAATAAATTGTGTATATTTTTTACGTACTTTGAGGATCTCTTCACTTGTACTCCTTGAGTACTCCATGAGGAACTCACAGACGTAGTATCCACATAAGTTGTTCCCCGATCCCTGCTGCAGACACCACTTTACGAGAAAAAGATTCATCATCAACCAATGAAGCATGGTAATAATGAATTGAACTAAATAAAGATACGGTGACCTAGATAGTACTTACTGGGTATTGGACTATATGCAGAGGCACTTTCCAATTACCATAATGGTGTTTCTCGGTGAACGTTTTCCAAGCACTGCTGAACAAAATAAATAAATGGAGTTATATCATTAAAACGGCATAAGAGAGTATACAGTGTGTGTGAGACTGAAATTACCACTGGAGTATATTGAGGATTTCTTGGTAATCTGCTCGGGGTTTTGTCGCTGAGTCAAAGATTTTTACATGACTCCTGGTCATATCGATGACCAGCAGTATCTAGTGAAAGCTACATGTTTATACGCAGGCATAACGCATTAACTAAAGTCAACATAGAGTAAGCAAAATAAAATGAACACAAGACATTCACACTCACTTGAAGCCATATGGGAAGAGTATCAGTGTCTTTTTAGTGTTCTTATCTAAGAACTTGAATAGAAGCTTCTCCACTTGAGGTCACCATTTATCATATGGAGTAACCCTACCCTTGAATACGTGATTCGGATCAATGAAACCAACCTCAGTCATCACTTTTTTCTTTAATTTTAGCATCTCATATCTGCATATATATAGTACAATATATATAGTGTGAGGATAACTATATATGAACAACGAACTAACATGCAAGTTACTTCAATTCAATTGTAGAAAGAATCACTTATAGACACCAATAGCTGACGAGAGATTTGTCGAGAGCGTCCCAGTGTAATAGTTAGTGTAATTCATTGACCTCAATATGTAAAACGTCATAGTCCAAGCAATGCTCTAGTCTCACTCTAGCAACAAGCCATGCTACTTTGTCATTCTCGGTCACTTTTAAGTACCACTTGTTCAACAAGAACATCTGCATACCTAGTGATGAGTAGTACTTAGGGTTGAAAAGACTCTGGCCATACACATAGGTCCGATAAATATCATAGTCGCCTGTTGGTATCGATGCTCCCCCCATGAGTTGTTCAGCCATGAGACCTGAGTGGCCATGAAGTCTTGTAGTGCCTCCTTATCTATTGGACCGCATGGTGCATTTGTTAAATCACCCCCAACAACTAGCGGGTCGATATATTACTTAGATTGCTGCCCGAGCTGTGCAACATCTTTCCCTGCTCTCTTCGCTTTTAGCAACACCTTATATGACTTGTCTAGAGAGCATTCATAGTCCAATGATGGCGAGGGCTTATGTGCCTCACGCTGCTTTTTCTTGTGCTCATTGATTTTTTCCTTAGTTCTCGTTGAGCTATGTAGTGCGGCTTTGGTGGGTTTTCTCAAGTTCCAACCTCCTTGCTCTTGATTCTGCTAAACCTTGCTTCTAGTTAGCCAAATCTTTTTGTGCCGCTACTTTTGATCCCTCTTTAGACTGCTTGTAAGGTAGCTTCTCTAGAGGGGGCTTTGTTTTATGATGGTTGGCTTTCTTCTTTACTGAGGACTTCACTAGGGGCGGGGGCCACTTCGGGCTCTATGACGCAAGAGGTGGAGGAGGGGGAGACCATCTTGGAGGAGATGGAGATGGAGATGCAGCCATGCCTAGAATGCATCATCATCATCTAGAGCACTCTAATGATCATCATGGGATGGAAGTGGACTCAGGTTTGGAGGCCTATGAGTAAAAAATGATTAGGAGTAAATGGTTATTACCCGAGAAGCCAATAATTGAGAATGATTAATTATTGAAAAACTATTTCGTTCACTTTCATTCACAACTATCATGAGGTAGTTGAGGAGGAGGCAACGGTACCCTAGCTGCCGCACTAGGAATAATGATGTAGCACTTGCACCATAAAATGAATGAATGCTCTGCTTGTCCTAGGGTCTTCTCCCCATCACCTCAAGGAAAGTCAAGAGGCACTTCTCTATAGTCTTTGATAACTCTATCCACTGAGACGCTATAATAGATAGGTGGAATTGGATTCCCATGGATTGTTGGTGTCTTGTCAAGGACCACAGGAGAAACAATACCATGCGCCACCAAGACTGTGGCACCGGTATTCCCCAAGGGAATGTGCAACTCACATGGCATCAAAGGCATGGTGATGTCATCCATGGGGAAGTGTTGCAATGCTTCATATTGATTTGGGAGCTTAGTGGAAGCACAACTGCTTCTTAGCTAAGGGGGGCTAATGTTGACTGCATGCTCTGATGTTGATGACTACCTTTGGCTACTCAACTATAGTGCCACTTGCCATTTGATTTTCTCTTGCATTCTCGCCTCCATGCTTAGTTCTCGCTCCCGCTCTTGCTCCCACGATTGAAGCACCGCCTCCTCAAACCTACGGATCCACTCTACCCCCTCATCCTTCCTTCGCTGGCAGCTTCTATAGGTAGCGATGTCCTCAAGGAAGCCATGCCACCATGAAATCAACCCTTTGCCTCGCATTCGCCTAGGGTGTTTAGGAGTCTAGAGGGCATACATGAGCTCATCC
Source organism: Miscanthus floridulus (assembly GCF_019320115.1). Classification (NCBI taxonomy): domain Eukaryota; kingdom Viridiplantae; phylum Streptophyta; class Magnoliopsida; order Poales; family Poaceae; genus Miscanthus; species Miscanthus floridulus. Next base: position 109,598,412 of record NC_089587.1, on the reverse strand, counting down.
TTCTCTTGGTTGGGCATAAAGGCACCACTAGAAGAAGCATCTACAATATCAAAAAGTCTTTGTGCTACTTCTCCGATTGTTCCACCAACAACTGGCTCCTGGTCTCTAGGTCCAGTGATCCCCATGCGTAAAATACAAATTCTTGGAGCATTCGGGCCAATCAATTGGAAATGGATTGATCCCTTTGGCAAGCAGGTATTCTTCCATTCTTTGCCACTTTGGAATGGCACTCCTATAGCCACCTGATCCTATTTTGTGATGGTACCGCTTCTATCACACATTATGTTGGTTCCATCTCACCCATTCCTCACCCTCTTCCAAGGTCTTGTACCTCACAAATTTAGGCCAGTCGTCCCTCAACTTTTTGTATGGGCTATTTTCACTAAAATCTAGAGTTAGATTCTTCTTGACAAATTCAGTGTACAGCTATTTTTCTAGGTCTGGAATTGTGTGGCCATTTTCTTGAGAGCCCAACTTTTAACTAGATTTCTTAAATCTACACCTGCTGGTAGAGTGAAATGTGCAGTGACTGAATCCCAAAGAATGTCCTTTTCTTGCTCAGAGAAAATTGATCAGAGGATCTTCCTTTGTCGATGAGATATGGCCGGTAGTCTACCAAGGGTATACCCACGGTAGTAGATGAATCGGTGGAGGTGCGCATGAGGGAACTAGATGGTGACAAAGAATACAAGAGGCAGCGATTTAGATAGGTTTAGGCCGTTAGCTTGATGTAATACCCAACATCCTGTGTCTTTCGGTGGATTGTATTGTGTATGATGAGATGCCTTAGGCTAAGCCTAGAATCCATAAGGGGATGTTGACTAGGGGACCCCCCTGCCCCTCCTTACATGCTCTGGAGGGGTAGGGTTACAAGGAAAGTATCCTATTTGGTATTATATAATATCTAATAAATCACACCTTCTTGTAGCCTTGCGGTGCACGACAACTAGTGTCATGCGCTGCATGCCTTGATCTTATGGGCTAGGCCACCTCTGATGGTGCGGCCCATGTCTTGTCCTATGGGTACCAGGGGTCATACCCCCATAGCTAGTCCCCAAGCGCCGTGTATCCGCTGAGCAACACCATCTTGAGCTTGTCCGAGCTATCCAACTTGCTGCTGATCATCAGGAACATGTGTCCGACTAGTTTAACTGGGAGCCGAGCTATTGAAGTGATCATCCAAGCTCTTAAACAGATGTCCCAGCAGTTGAACTATCATCCAAGCTATTGTTCAAGCAGTGGGAACGACGTTTGAGCAGTTCAACTATGAGCAAGCCCAGACTTACTCGAAGCTGAGGTTTGCCAGAAGGATATAAGGGGTTCATGATAAAAAATTTTGAAGCCTCCATCTTGGATGAAGTGTGCCCACTTAGGTTTCAGGCATCAAAGTTAGACGCTTAGTGTCCTTGAATTAGTCAGTGCAGAGGAACGTAGTCACTTTGTAGAAGATTAGGTCGAAAAATAAGCACTTTCACCACGAGGTGAAGTGTGCCCACTTAGTCCTCGAGCCTTGTAGTAGGTGAAGTAGTCACGTGGTGTCAAGGTCCAATATAGCAGTCTTCAGGTGCTAACCCAGTCCCCAATGTTGCTAGAAACCAGTGTAGAAATAAATACAGTCATCATGAGATGACGTGTACACACATAATCCCCAAGCTTGCTAGAAGATTTTGAAGATATCTTGTAGCAGGGTCAAAGAATTTTTAATGAAAGCTTTCTAACATCATCTGCCATGTACTTCACAAGACCCCGGTCGTGCTGCCCAAGATCAGCACCCTGATCCAAACAACATGAAGCAACTTGATAGCACGCCGATGAGACATAGCAAGATCCAACCACCAATGGAGTCCCCAGCTTAGCTGGCGATGCTTGCACAAAGAATCCAAACACTGAGGCATCCCCAGCATAGCTGGCAAGCCCCTAGCATAGCTAACGATGAAGCCCATGCAATGAGTAGTCCAACCAACTGGTCGGTGGCAAAGTGAACGCCGAGCAAGAGTGAGTGCCGAGCAGTCCAACCAGTTGGTTGGCAGTGAAGTCCATCCGATAGGTGGTCCAACCACCTAGATGATGATCATCTTATCTAGTCCCTAAGCGTAAGCTCATTGACTGAACTATGCCCCTGCTAAACAAAAGTGTAGAATTGGTAGTACATGATGTAAAAATAAAATATATGAACTCCAGACAAGAATCAGCAATGGTGATGAAATAGCGTATGCAGCTCGGCGATCAGTTGGTGTGAACACTTAGTGTTATTCTAAAGATGTGTTTATATTTAATATAAACCATCTAACCAGTTAGTGTGTAGCTGAGTCTCTAGCCCTAGCTAGCCTATTAACCATAACGCGAAGCGTGGAGCCCATGTGCGTGTAGGAAGAGCAGGGCGTCACTAAGGAGCCACTACCAACCACCCCTAACGCAGAGGGTAGGCACTCGTGCACGTGTAGGGAGAAGCTAGAGGCAGAGCTGTCTCTGGGAACATCCGAGCATCAACATGAGTATTTGGTGATTTGCCTTAGGCTTAGTTGTATGTCATCTTTAAGATGGTATACATAAAAGAAAATTGTTTGGAGAACAAACATAGACAAAACAACTCAGAGAAATATCATGGAGATATATGAAGATTGGGGAATATTTAGAAAAATATTAAAGTGTGACTTAGCTTTAGACAGAATGTTTGGTCGGCGTCGATGAAATTGCCTAGCTCTCAAGCTTTCTGGCCTGTCGTCATGGCAGCAGTCGTGGTCATTATAGCACCATTCTTTGTGGTGATCATCATTGTGATGCGGCAGGCGGTTGGAGCAAGTAGTCTAGGCGATGTTGTCCTTATATTACTGGTTGGCCTTAGGCGGATCAGATTTGGGGAGATCGGTGATGTAGGACTTGGGCGGCTCGCTTAGCATCTTGCTGATGGCTCGACGTGGCTCGCTTATTGGCTCGCTTCATGTTTGAGTTGGATCCCATGTCACGTGGATGTAGATCATCATTGATCATTTTTGTCTAGCTTACTTACATCATCTAATGTCGTGGTGATGTAGACCAGGCATAATTTCCTTGCTTGCATGGCTCTATGGATTGGCCTAACGGGGGATCATTCTATATCTATGGCCCATTAATTTGTGCTATCGATTTGGTTGACAAAGAAATCTAGGTGAGTCGATGGTGAGGTCCTTGTTGTCAATGAGGTACGACCAATTGACGGCATGAGTCCTGACGAGATGTCGGCAAGGGCTGTTGTGGCTTCCTGCCAATAATAATCTTCATGCAGACAAGCAGAGAACTAGGGATGCATGAGGATATACATAACCCATGGACCATGTTTAACTAAAATAAAAGTATGACTTAGCTTTTGGATCCATGAATGCAGATGACGTCAACTATCAGATTGCTACATGGTGTTGTAGACGTGGTCGCTACCGCTCTAGGCTGTTAGCCACCTTGATTAGGATCTTCAGGCTTTGAGGCTTGTCGTACGTGAGGCATGGTCATGTGAAAGCTCTAGTTTGGTTTTGGTGAATTGTTGAAACCCTAATTGCTAACCTAGTTCATCTAAGTGATCATGAGACAGGTAGCATTATTCCAAGTGGTGAAGCAATGGTAAAGATCATGATGATGGTGATGCCATGGTGATGATCAAGTGCTTGGACTGGAAAAAGAAGAAAGAGAAAAATAAAAAGCTCAAGGCAAAGGTGAAATTTATAGGAGCTTTTTGGTTTAGTGATCGAGACACTTAGCGAGTGTGATCACATTTAGGATCGATAGCCATACTATTATGAGGAGTGAAACTCGTATTGAAATGCGGTTATCAAAGTGCCACTAGATGCTCTAACTCATTGCATATGCATTTAGGATCTAGTGGAGTGCTAACACCCTTGAAAACATTTGTGAAAATATGCTAACACATGTGCACAAGGTGATATAATTGGTGGTTAGCACATTTGAGCAAGGGTGGAGAAGTTGGTGAAGTGAAGGAGGAGATAGTCACTGAAAAATAGTGACCAGACGCTAGTCACGTGGTGATCGGACTCAGGGGAGCAGCGTCTGGTCATTTATAAAATTAGTGGTGTGCTCAGACTACTCTCAGCCTAAGACCGGACGTAGGTGACTAGACTCTGACTGAACACTATTCAGCATCCGATCCTACTAATGTGGTGGTGCGTAGAGAGGAGGAGGAGCGGACGCACCAACGCATCCAGTTATGGTGGACCGGACGCGTCCAGTCAAAGAAAACCACCTCTGGTGCGAAATGACCGGACTCTAGTGATGGAACATCCGGTCACTTTGAGCAGTGTGTCTGATCACAACTTAACACATGAGGCAAAGCAGACTAGCCATTAAGATCGAGCACTTAGCATTTGAGGCTGATGACACGTGGCGAGCATCGAGCGACTGGATGCTAGGGTCCTACATCCGGTCAACCTAACCGACGTGTCTAATCAGCCCGTGTTTCACTAGTCAGAAGAGCCAATGGCTATATTCATGGGGGCTCTCTATTTAAGCCCCATGGCTAGCTCAAGCTTACTCTCTTGGCCATTTGAATTGACATAGCAACCTTGTGAGCTTAGCCAAAGCCCTCCCACTCATCTCCATCATTGATTCATCATATTTGTGAGATTAGGAGTGAATCCAAGTGCATTGCTTGAGTGTTTGCATCTAGAGGCACTTTGGTGTTCATGTTTCACTGCAGGATTCACTTGTTACTCTTGGTGGTTGCCACCACCTAGATGGCTTGGAGCAGTGAGGATCATCGACCGAAGGTTGGTGATTGTCTCTGGCTCCGACCATAGTGATTGTGAGGAGTTCTTGACCTTTCCCCGATGGAGAGCCAAAAGATACTCTAGTGGATTGCTCATGGCTTGTGTGATCCTCATCTTGTGTTGGTTGTGTGGCACCCTATTAAGGGTTTGGCGTGTGATGCTAATTAGCATGTGAACCTGCAAGTGAGTAAATCGCCACAACGAGGACTAGCTTGCCGGCAAGCAAGTGAACCTCGGTAAAAAATCATTGTGTCATCATTTAATTCTGAGGTGATTGGTCTTCATTGGTATTCATTCTTATGATTGATTAGTTCATTTCTCGACTCAGTGGTATAACCATCTTGCTCTCTCTCTCTCTTTACATTATCACAAACTAGTTGTCAAGCTCTTTAGTGTAGCTAGTCGTGAGAGCTTGTTAGTTTGGTTAGTATTGCTCTTTAGTTAGCCTTTGAGAGTACACTAACTTAGTGTAGTGACATAGCCATTGTATGGATAGAGACTATAGAAACTAGAATTGTGGTAGGTGGCTTGCATTTTTAGTAGGCTAGCACAATACTCGCTTCGCCTCATATTTGTCTAACCAGTTTGCTAAGTATTGTTGTATAAAATTTTAATAGGCTATTCACCCCCCTCTAGCCACTAGGACCTTTCAAGTGGTATCAGAGCCGAGGTCATCATGATTTGGGGCTTAACAACCTTCAGTGTCAAAATGGCTCAAATTAGCAACACTAAGAAGCCACCCCAATTTGATGGCACAAATTATCCATAGTGGAAGTCAAAGATGACCACACATATCAAGTCAATCAATAGAAGGGTATGGAAGGTGGTAGAAACCAAAATTAAGATTGTTGGTCCGGAGAATCCCACCATGGCTGAAGAAGTGCTTCTCCAAAACCATGACATTGCTCTAAGTGCCATTCATGATGCAATTGATGAGAGAAGACTTGATCAAATCAAGAACATTGAGATGGCTCATGAGGCTTGGAAGAAGTTGGAAGAATCATTTGAGGGCACCAAGGCAATAAAGGGTGCAAAGGCATACATTCTCAAGGAGAAATTTGCTAGCTTCAAGATGAAGGAAGATGAGAGTGTGCCGGACATGTTCAATTGGATGGAAGTGCTTGTCAATGATCTCAAAGCACTTGGTGAGAAGGTGGAGGACAAGGACTTCTCTCATAAGTTCTTGAGATGCCTACCCACAAGATTTGGCATGTTGGTCACCTTGCTAGTGAGGACCGGTTTGGACACAATGCCACCAAACTAAATCTTGGGAGATATCATGACCGATGATGCTTATAGAGATGATGAAGAGAAGGAAGAAAAGAGGGAGAAGAAATATGACAAGAAGGATGACAAGAAGAAGAGTGTGGTGTTCAAGGCCACATCATCCAAGGGCAAGGCAAAGCAAGAATCATCAAGTGAAGATGAAGACTTGAGCTTTGATTAGATGGATGATGAGAAGATAGATCTCTTTGTCAAGAGATTTGGCAAGTTCATGGTGAAGAAGGGCTACTGCGCTAGAAGAAAGAAGTCTTCATCCAAGAACAAGGAAGAGTCAAGAAGGTGCTTCAATTATGGAAGCAAGGATCATCTTGTTGCTCAATGCCCATACAATAGCGACAATGATGATGACAACAAGAAGAGCAAGAAGAAGGACAAGAAGGAAAAGAAAGAGAAGAAGGACAAGATGACCATCAAGAAGAAGAAGGGTGGTTCATATGTGGTCACTTGGGATAGTGATGCTTCCTCAAGTGATGATGATGATAGTGATGATGACAAGACCACCAAGAAGAAGTCTCTTGCAAGCATTGCTATTAATGAGAAGCCTCCTCTCTTCAACACTCCATCATGCTTCATGGCTAAGGCCACTAAGGTACAAACTTGTGATGATGGAAGTGATGAGGAACATGATAATGAAAATGAAAATGAAAATGGAAATGAAAGTGATAGTGATGATGATGAACCAACTAAGGATGAACTACTTGACATGCTAGATGGTGCTAAAGAACACTTTGACATTAACAGAAGGGAATGCAAAAGCTTGCATAAGGAACTAAAAGCCCTTAAGCAAGCCTTTGGTGAGCTCAATGCATCTCATGAGAGGCTAAAGGAAGCCCATGAGAAGCTTGGCAAGGCTCACAAGAAGCCTGAAAAAGCTCATTCCTCTTTACTTCATGAGCAAAATGAGAAGGAGCATGTTGTAACATGTGACAAAGGCTTAACTTGTGATATAATTGATGAATTGTTCTATAAGCCTATCATTGTTGCTCCCACTAACCCTTCTTGTAGTACATATACTTCTACCTCATCTAGTAGTGATGGTTTCACTTGTGATGCCTCACTAATGGTTGAGAATGAGACCCTCAAGAAGGAGGTCAATGAGCTCATTTGCGCCTTAGGCAAAGCCTATGGTGGTGAGGACCGCTTGCATATGTGCTTGGGTAGCCAAAGAGCTTCTCTCTACAAAGAGGTATTGGGCTATACCCCCAAGAAAAGCAAGGTGGCCTTTGCTCCTCACAAGACTAGCTTTGTGAAGAACAATGGTCGGTTTTGCACTAGTTGCAAGCAAGTTGGTCATGTAGAGCAAAAGTGCATGAACAAGAAGTCACAAGCTAATGTATCCTCAATTAAGATTAATTATTTCTATGTGCTTACTAAGGGTACAAATGGTGTGAAAGCTAAGTTCATTGGTACATCATGGATGGGCTCAAAGAAGAAAGTCATTTGGGTGCCAAAGAGCTTGGTCACTAGCCTTTAAGGACCCAAGCAAGTTTGGGTACCTAAAAAGAATTGATCTTCTTTTGTATGTCAATTACAAAGCCAGAGGAAGGCATTAGGTTCTTGATAGTGAGTGCACTCAACACATGACCGGTGATGCAATATTGTTCAACTCAATCAACACCAATGGCAATGATGGTTATGATAGTATTACATTTGGTGACAAAGGCAAAGGCAAGGTCAAGGGGCTTGGTAAGATTACAATATCCAATGACATCAGCATTTCTAATGTGTTGCTTGTTGAGAGCTTGAACTACAATTTGCTATCTGTGGCTCAATTGTGTGATCTTGGATTTAAATGCATATTTGGGGTAGATAATGTAGAAATCATAAGTGTAGATGGATCTAACTTGATCTTCAAAGGCTTTAGATATAAGAATCTATACTTGGTTGATTTCAATGATAGTGAAGCTCAATTGTCAACATGCTTGTTCACTAAGTCTAGCATGGGTTGGTTATGGCATAGAAGGCTTGGTCATGTTGGAATGAAACAATTGAATAGATTGGTTAAACATGACTTGGTTAGAGGCTTGAAATATGTTGTGTTTGAGAAGAATAAGCTTTGTAGCTCTTGTCAAGCCAGCAAACAAGTTGGAAACACCCATCCTAAGAAAAGCATGATCAGCACTAGTAAAGCATTTGAATTAGTGCACATGGACTTGTTTGGGCCAACTCAATACACTAGCATTGGTGGTAACAAATATGGCTTTATGATAGTGGATGATTATACTAGATACACTTGGGTATTCTTTCTAGTGGACAAAAGTGATGTGTTTGCAACATTCAAATCATTTGTAAAGGGCATTGTCACACCCAATTTTGCATAGCAAAATCAAGTACTCATATATGTGCGCCTAGGATGTCCAAACACACATATACCATCAAATTGTAATAATATCAAAGTAAAGTACTTTATTACATCGCATATCTCAACATACTATTATCACATAGTCTTGCTCATTGGCAACATTATTACATAAAATGGAAAGCTAAGCCCAAACTGCCATAGGGACTCCAATTGGTGAACATCAATCTAGTAGTCCTGGACATCCTCTAGAAACTCTTCATATGTGTTATCTGTTACCCATCTAGGATTTTCATTGAATGTAAAACAAGTGTAAGCTCACCATGCTTAGCAAGTATATCAAAGGGATCTATGAGGCTCAAAGGCTAGACATGATTTGACTGTGGTTAGCAATTTTAGTTGGTCAAGTTTAGCATCCTAAATCACTACTTTAGTGGACAAACCCAACCCAATTGGTAGTAATGAATAATCAACATTATATCAAGTCCCCAACCATCCATAGTAACCCCTAATCATGAAGGATCCAGATCGCTCGTATCCATGAGCATGGCTATTATAACAGGATAAATATTTATGCAGAAATTATACAACTTTACCCACCGAGCTGTGATTCCCAATGTCAGGGTTTGCAAAGACCATAACACCTCTACCTAGGAAGTGTGGTAGGGTTTCACTATGTAACCCTTCGCTAGTCGCACTAACAAGTCATAGCTGCTAAGGTTTCAGCCATCTAGCCATATGTGGCCCTCCTCTTGGAGTGGCACTCGTGGTCGTGGCACAGTACACACCCTAGCAGCAAAAGAAACATACCAACTAGAGCCCCCCTCTTTCCCTTACAAAAAGCTATAGATGAGCTAGTACAATCTAGGTAATAGGTTAAAGTCAGAGTCATATGACACTCGGGGTTGTACGAAACCTCCTGGGTGGCTGCTTCAGGATGGAGTCCTTATGGAGAGGCACTAGAGCACTCAACCTCGTACTCTAGCCCCCTAATTGTTGCTAAAAACTCCATTTTAACACATTTCATAATACCTTTTGTCATATTTAACAATTATTTATGTTGAGCGCTGCAGCATCTATCCAAAATGCATCCCAAACCATAGGTATCAAGGATATGTGGTACAAGTAGTAATGTAGGTAAAGTCCTAAAGGGTACTTCAAATTTAAACACATGCATGTAAATGAATTGTAGAGTTCATAGGTACAAGGGGCCTCTGCTATAATTGCCTTCCTCAAAGTCTTCCTCCTAATACTATTGGTCTCCCTATTGATCCTCAGTCACCATGAACTGATCACCCTCTAAACGTGTTCCAATTCACCAATCAAGCAACCAATCCAATCATCACATGTAAACAAATAGACTTCTATTATAACAGTACACTAAACAGTAGAAACATAGATTGAAAAGCTTATAAAACTAATCTATGTACTGCTACGAACACATGAGCGAAAGAATCACTCAAATCGGACTTAAAACGCAAAAGTTATGCACAAAACAAGTTTCAATTGCATTTCTGTAAATAAACAGAACTCAAATTTGAATTTAAACTAATAAAATCTGAATTAAAATGAATTATGGATGGCATGCACTATTCCTAAAACTATAGGGACTAAAATGAATAAAAACAGGACTAAAAAGTAATTTTTTTGAACTATACTGGACCGCGGGTTGATTCACTGAAAATCGAGGGGCTAAATTGCAAAAGTGCATGGCGGGTCGCAGTTGACCACGTCGCCGGCTAACTGGGCAGCCACATGGCTACGTGTGAGTGGTGTAGTGCACCACACTTGTGGTGGGCGCACTGAGGCAGCGCTGTGGACCATGTCAACGGGTCAATGGTGAACTGATATGACCCCAAAGGGGTATGTTTTAATCTTGGTCATCCGAGTAGATCCAACGGCGAGGAGTGAAAGGGAGAACCCCCCCGACCATCTACACAATGGATCTAGTGAGCCTACCATAGCTGGCGGTGAGCTGAGCACCGCGGCGAATGCCGATACGACATTTTGGACCACCTAGCTCGAATCTAATTGCACAGGAACGAAACACAGGCTCTCACGAACTCGTTCGGGTACCAAAACCGGGATGGGGAGCACATTGAGGTGATGACTCTCATGGTGGTGCCATGGCTGGCATGACTAGAGCTCACTGATGCAGCGCTCCAGAGCGACATTCAAGTAAAGGAAGGCACGAGAAGATTGGGTGGCTCACCACGAGTTCGATGGAGGTGTTCGCGACGTTCGAGAGAGCTCTAAGGGACTGGGTCGACGGTGGTGGTGAACTAGAGAGAGAAACCTTTGTGGGTGAGGGTGAATTTGAGCGATGGGTTACCAAAATGAAGAGATGAGGGCACCTACAGTTCTGGTGGAGTACGACAGAGCTCATGGGTGCGTCGGCGACTTCGATTGGGCATCGGAGCAGCAGATTGTGGGGTGGCGGTGTGAGCTCGGATGCAGACAAGGAAAAAGGGAGAGAGGGAGGGGCTTAGCACCAGGTTTTATAGGCAAGTGGTCGTGGTAGAGATGGGAAGCAAGCGTAGTGCTGTGAAATTAATGGATTCTAAATCCCTTCCTTGGTTGGCGTGGCGCGGCGGCGAGTTATCGTAGGTGGCAGCGCCATCACCAGGAGCAAAGAAGGAAAGGAGGGAATGGCGACTAATGAGTGGGTCCTACATGTAGTGAGTGAGAGAGATGAAAGCATGGGCATGGCTTGGATGCGGAGTAGGCCACTGCTGGGGCCGACGACGCCGAACTGGGCCGCTGTCTCGCGCGTGCGTGCGGTGCGAAGATAAGGCGTGGAGCGAGCCATGAGTAGGTCATGCGGCCAGGCCACATGCACGAAGGAGGGAAGGGAGGGAAGGCATGGGGCTAGGCTGCCAGTAGGCCAAGGCCGGTTTCGATGTGGGAAGGGGACGGGCCAGCTCTAAAGTTGGGCTAGAAAGGGAGAAAGAAGAAAGTTTTTACAAGAAAATCCTTCCTATTTTCAAAGCTTTGAAAATTGATCAAGTTCAAATGAAATTTGAATTCAACCTCAAACAACCTAGCCCTACACTAAACCAAAAATAGTATGCTTTAGCATGAATGCAACAAACATGTTTTTGAACCTTATAGTTAATTTTAATTAACCAAAATTTATTATTTGGCCTAGGTTAAAATGCATAGAAAATCAAATAAATGCTCAAATTTAATTACTAATTTGCAAATGAAATTTTAGGGTGTTACAAACCTACCCCCTTAAGATGAATCTCATACTCGAGATTCAGGTGATTCAACAAGGTTAGGATAGTCAAATTTCATATCATCCTCTCTTTCCTAGGTTGCCTCATCCACCAAATGCCTGTTCCACTGAACCTTACACATTCTTATAATCCTGCTCCTTGTGATTCTCTCAGCTGTTTCCAAAATCCTCACTAGATATTCTTTGTATGAGAGATCCTCTTGGATATCTAGTTCATCAAAGGGTAACTATTCCTTAGGTACTCTTAAACATTTCTTAAGCTGTGATACATGGAAGACATCATGAACACCTAAGAGTTGTTCTGGTAATTCTAGTTGGTAAGCAACTTCTCTCCTATTGATGATCTTGAAGGGTCCCACATACCTAGGTGACAACTTTCCCTTGGTATGAAACCTCTTAACTCCTCTCATAGGTGAAACTTTGAGGTAAACAAAATCACCAATCTCAAACACCAAATCCCTTCTTCTCGTGTCAGCGTAGCTTTTCTATCGAGACTGTGCGACCTTCAAGTTTTGCCTTATTGTTTGTACCTGTTTCTCCGCCTATTGCAAAACTTCTGGTCCAAAGACTTGACTTTCCCTCGTTTGATTTCAAAATAGTGGTGTCCCACACTTTCTGCCATACAACGCTTCAAATTGTGCCATCTTAAGACTTTTCTGGTAACTATTATTATAAGAGAATTCAACATAGGGCAAACTCTTATCCCACTTTGTCCCATACTATAAAGCATAAGCTCTCAACATATCCTCTAAAATCTGATTTGTTCTCTCGGTCTACCCATCTATCTAAGGATGATAAGTTGAGCTAAAGTTCAACTTCGTATCCATGGACTCATGCAACTTCTACCAAAAATGAGATGTGAACTGTGTACCCCTATCTGAAACAATCTTCTTCGGTACTCCATGTAAATATACAATCCTTTCCATGTATAGTTCTACCAACTTTGCACCAGAGTAGATTGTCTTGATAGGAATGAAATGTGCTACTTTTATCAGAGGGTCTACAATTACCCAGATAGAGTCATATCCCCTCTGTGTATGGGGTAATCCCACTTTGAAATCCATTCTAACTTCTTCCCATTTCCACTTGGGTATCTTCATAGGTTGAAGTAAACCTGCTAGCCTCTAATGCTCTGCCTTTACCCTCTGGCATGTATCACATATGGCCACATGTTTAGCTACATCTCTTTTTAGTCCATACCAACAATATCTCTCTTTAAGATCAAGATACATTTTAGTACTCCCGGGTGTATAGAATAGGCCGAGTAATGAGCTTCCCTCAAAATAGACTCCCTAATAGACTTCACTTCCTTTTACCAAACCATACTATTCCTTGATCATCCATGTGGAATCCTAGGGCTTTACCAATCACTATATGTTCAGCAATATCTTTGATCTTCTCATCATTCTACTATCCCTTATGAATCTCTCATTCTAAAGTAGGTTCTACCTCTAACTCTAGGTGTTAGCCACAATACCCAAATTTAGATGTTCGAACTCTTCACACAACTCTCTAGGTAGATGAGTTGTATAGGCCATGTTAACATAACTCTTCCTACTCAAGGCATCTGCTACAGCATTAGCTTTACCTAGATGATAGTGTATCTCTAAGTCATAATCCTTGATTAACTCTAGCCATCTACGCTGCCTAAAATTTAGATCTGACTGTGTGAATATATACTTCAAACTATTATGATCCATATAAATATCACACTTATGATCGATCAGGTAATGCCTCCAAATCTTGAGAGCACGTACCACAGCTGCTAACTCTAGATCATGAGTCAGATAATTTAACTCATGTTTTCTCAGTTATCTAGATGCGTAGGCAACAACTCTACCCTCTTGCATAAGAACATAGCCTAGACCTTGTCGTGAGGCATCACAATAGATAGAGAAGCTTTTGGTAAGATCAGGTAAGATAAGCACTGGGGCAAAAGTCAGTCTCTTCTTCAACTCCTCAAAACTATCCTAACATTGCTTAGACCATATATATTTGGCATTCTTCTCTAACAGAGCAGTCATAGGTTTAGCTAACTTAGAGAATCCCTTGATCAATCTCCTATAGTACCCAGCCATACCAAGGAAACTCCAAATCTCACTAACATCCTCACATCTCTAACTTTCTTGGGATCTACTGCTACTCCTCCATTAGAGATTATGTGACCAAGGAAAGATACTTCTTTTAACCAAAACTCACATTTGCTAAACATAGCATAGAGCTAATGTTCTCCAAGCTTTTGCAATACTAGCCTCAATGTTCCTTATGTTCCTCTTAATTCTTAGAGTAGACTAGTATATCATCAATAAACACGACGACGAACTTATCAAGGTACTCCATGAATACTTTGTTCATCAAATACATGAAGTAAGCAGGTGCATTTGTTAGACCAAAAGGCATGACTATGAACTCATATAATCCATATCGGGTCACAAAAGCGATTTTGGGAATGTCAAAACATCTTATTCTCAACTGATGGTATCCAGATCGGTGGTCAATCTTGGAAAACACACAAGCTCCTTTCAACTGGTCAAATAGGTCATCGATTCTAGGCAGTGGATACTTGTTCTTAATTGTGACCTCATTAAGTGATCTGTAATCTATGCACATTCTTTGTGTACCATCTTTCTTCTCTACAAACAATACTGGTGCAACCTAAGGTGAAGAATTAGGTTGGACATAACCCTTATCTAGCAATTCTCTTATTTGTTTCTTAAGTTCTGCTAATTCATTCACTCACATTCTATAAGGTCTCTTAGCTATGGGTGCAGTTCTAGGTAAAAGTTCAATAAACTCAATATCTCGTTTAGGTGGCATACCTGGTAACTCCTCAGGGAAGACATTTGGATACTCATTTACTATCCATATATCCTCTATGGTTGTGCCCTCCAATTAATTAACCCAACAGATTTCTGAGGCTGACTATGTTGCCACATACTCAACTATCTCTCCAAATGGAGTGGTTAGATTCATGGAACTGTTCCCACAATTTGTAACTGCCTTCTGGGACCTCAACCAATCCATACCCAAGATAACATCAATTCTAGATGACTCTATGACTACAAGGTTGGCTTGAAATTCTACCCCCTTATGATGAGACTAGCAGCTAAGCATATCCAATTTGCTTTCATTTCCCCTCCAGGTGAGTTTACTAACATGGGTTTCTTCATAACACATACGGGAATACCATGCTTCTTTATGAAAGTATATGCTATGAAGGAATGTGAAGCACCAGAATTGAAAAGAACTATAGCTGAGTTTGAGTTGACCGGAAACGTACCGATCACCACATAAGGTGCCTCCTGAGCTGTCTCTATAGTCATATGGTTGACCTTTCCCCAGACATAGTTCTGCTGCATGTTAGCCATCTTCTTGGGGCATCTATTGGAGTAATGTCCTAGTTCTCCATAGTTGAAGCATCTATTATCATTGACTGCATTTGGCGCCTTTGGTCCGTTATTATTTTGTGGAGCATTGGGGACATTGCTCTTCATAGGAACATTGTTGGTTTGCTGCTAGTGCTAGACTGGTGCCTTATACTATTGCTACCGCTGCTATGCACGCTATGGCTGCTAGTTGCAGTTGATCAGACTGGACTGACCCTAATAGCGCTGTTATGGGTAAGCTTGCTGAGGAGTAGTGCAGACACGAGTGTTACTCCTGGGCTATTGCCCCTAGAATTTCCTCTTCTTGTCCTCCATCTGGCGGTGCTTGTTCTCTATAACCAAGGTCTTGTCCACCAGCTGCTGGAAACTAGCAAAGGTATGGGACAATAGTTAGTACTAGAGACCATCATTCAGACCTTCCATGAACAGCTCCTACCTCTTCTCATCATCTTCAACTTCAGTAGGTGCGTACCATGACAATTGTATGAACTTATCATGATACTCTACAACAGACATGCTCCCCTACTTGAGAGCCAAAAAATCCTTCTTCTTGAGTTTCATCAATCCAGTAGGCACATGATGAGAACGGAAGGCACTGCGAAACTCTTGCCAAGTGATGGGATTAGCTTAAGTACGGCCAAAGCGAAAAGAATCCCACTAATCAAGTGCAGCCCCTTGCAGCTATCCAGAAGCATACAAAACCTTCTCTTTGTCATCACACTGTACAATCTCAAGTTGCCTCTCAATTGCACGCAGCCAATCATCAGCTTGGAGTGGGTTAGTGGAATGCTTGAAGACAGGTGGATGTCCCTTCAGAAATTCTCCCCTCTTGTCTCTAACTTGAGGGGGTGCATTCCCATTCCCATTCCCATTATTCTGCATAATCTGAGCCATCTGCTGCAACAACTGGGTTTGCATCATTATCAGCTGCTCCATTGTGATAGGGGGTGGCGGTGGCAAGTCCTCGCCTCCCTGGTTGTTACTCCTGGTGTTCACCATCTGTAGATACATCATATAAGTCTCATATGTCCAAAATATATAACCTTTAAGAGATAATGGCCTATTGAGAATAGGTATCACAAGATCAAGACAAGAGATATATATTGGGTATACAAGAAGATAATTGTTCTAAACTTTCCAGCAAGTTGGATAAACAGCAATGCAGTAAAACAAACATATCTCACTCTCTGTTTATTATCTAAATGCAAATTTGACATTTTTGGAAAGCTTATGAAATCTCTACAACAATTCATTTAGAACACATTTTCAGATTCTAACGTTTAATCAGGCAAAAACATATGACAAGCCGTACTGCTCCAAAATTCTGACAGCACAAAAACATCAACTTACAACTGCTGTATCTCACAATTCGTGATAGGTATTAAGGTGATTCTAGATCCAAAAGAAAGATGTAGAAGTCTACTTATCTCCATAAAATTTTCATGACCATTGGACATATAGAACATGAGATATGAACTGATAAAGGTGGACTACTCAGAATGATACAGAAGGGACAGCAAGATAAAAAGAAACCCAACTATTTATTCATATCATACTTAAGCCTTAATCTTAAACTAAATGACTGTGGACATGCCCACAAATCATCATAATAATGACAAAAATCCAAATCAAGCATTGTTCATCATGACAATCATCCAACCATTCAAGTGACAATTGTTTAATTGTTAAATAGAAAAAAAACTAAACACTCTCTCGCACATCTATGTGTGTTTTTTACATATTTTTGGGAAATCCTCCTATGGGTCGATGTTGGTGCTGGTGTTGTGGTCTCCAAAGCTTCCTCTGTTCCTTGGGGGTGATTGAGCAGGAATACCTGGCGCTTCCACATCAGGACCTCCTTGATGCTGCTTCAACGTAGCAATCTCATGGGCAAGCTGCAGGTATGCCTTCCCCATGACATCTAGCTCATCCAAGGCTTGATTCAAGTTGGTGTTGGTCTAGGCCAAGCTCATTAGGGTCGGCCTAAGCCTATGGTTCTCCCCCCCCAAGTGGTGCGGTGTTGTTGCAGGTGGACTGGCCGCTCCGATGGCGGGGAAGATAATGATCCTTCTCCCATTTGATGTTGTCGAAGTGGTGGTCATGATTGACCACCAACGCCTGTCGAGCAGCATCTCGGATGGTGGCTGCACATGTGAGTCATGCAGTGATAGCACAGTGGATGTAGCGCACCCGAGTCCCTTTGTGGACGTACACCTTTGTCTCCCAGAAGTCGGTGTAGTCAGGGTGGGTCCAATGCTCCATCCTGTACTGCACAGTGCACCTGGTGTGGTAGCGGCGTACAAGTGAGAGAAGCTTGGGGTGGTAGTAGGCATCTCCCTACAAATCATAGTGGATCTCCGTAGTCCACCCCTAAGCCAGCAGTGCATCATGGTAATCATCACCATTATTTCCACCGTCTCTTCCATTTCTATCACCATCACCACCATCATCTCCACTATCATCTCCATCACCACCATCATTACCCCATTCATTAGAATCAGAGTTGTCAAAATCATCACCATCATCAAGGTCACCAGCTATCGACAAAAGATGTTTGGCAGTCCTTCAAGGGGTATCCCACAAAGGTAGATTGATCGGTGGAGGTGCACGTAATCAGGAACCAGATGGTGACACAAGGCATAGAGACAGCGATTTAGATAGGTTCGGGCCGTCTGATCGACATAATACCCTACGTCCTGTGTCTTTGGTGTATTGCATTGAGATGTATGTAGATGTTGATAAGGGGACCCTTCCCTCTTCTTATATACTCTGGAGGGGTAGGGTTACAAGCAAAGTATCCTATTTGGTACTATACAATATCTTGCGGTGCACGTCGACTAGTGCCGTGCATGCCTTGATCGTGTGGGTTGAGCCACCTCTGATGGTGCGGCCCATGTCTTGTCTTATGGATACCGGGGGTCATATCTCCCACAGCTAGTCCCCGAGTGCCTTATATCCTTTGAGCAATGCTGTCTTGAACAAGTTTGAGCACTTTGACATGAAGCCGATCAGTTTAACTGGTGATCCAAGCAATCGAAGTCAAAACCAACCAGTTTAAGTGGTGACTTGGGTGGTGAAGGTCGAAGACGACCAGTTTAACTGGTGACCTGGGCGGTGAAGGTCGAAGATGACAAGTTTAATTGGTGACCTAGGTAGTGAAAGTTAATGCCGACTAGTTTAACTGGTTAGGAGACCTCGGACTTAGCCAAGGAAGGCTTGCTAGAAGGATTTAAGGGGCTCAAGATAAAATTTGAAAATTCATCCACTTAGGAGAAGTGTAGCCACGTAGACTCCATCAATAAGGAGGGTAAGTCAAGAAATAAGCACTACATTCACCACTAGGTAAAGTATAGTGTAACACCCAAAATTTTGAATTTCCAGAAAGGGACCTAAAAAGATTTAATTTGAAATTTTTGTGCACGTGAAATATAGGAAAATAAAAAAATTTCATTAAATTAAAATTCAACATAAGGTAGTAACATGTTTGAGCATATATGCCATTGCATTTGATTTATTTGGTTGAGTGGTTTTGATCGAAAATTCAAAATGGTTAAAATTGCTTTTGCATATGAAATTAAAAATAGCTTTGAAATAAAAGAAAATAAAATTAGAAAATGAAAGAATTTAAAAAGTTATTCTAAAAAAACTTAACCAAAATTGGTTCATTTATGTTTGAATTAAAAAGTGTATTTTAAATCATATTTATACTCGATTTGGTTCATATTTGAATTTGTTTTAAATTAAGAAAAGAAAAAGGATTTGGAAAAATAAAAAGAAGAAAAACCTCCTCTCTCTCATTTTGGCCCAAAGGCCCACGCTTCCTATAGCCTGCTCCACTCCCCTTCTTGGCCTCGGCCCGCTGGCGGCCTAGTCCCGCGCGCCTCCTTCCCACCTCCCCACACCACGTGGCACAGCTCGGCACCGCGGCCCGCAGTTCCTACGCCCGCACGCCACTCCCTTCTTCCTCTCACTACATTGCTGGCCCCACTCATCAGCTGCCACCTTCCTTTCTTCCTTGCGCTCCCTTCCTTTCTTCACCGTTGGTGATGGCGCACGCCATGAACGACAAGCCGCTGGGCCACCGCGCACACTTGGAAGGCATCCAAAATTGCCGCCTCCCACACCCCTTCCATCCATGCAGCACTGCTGGCCTATAAAGCCCTGAATCGAGTGCCTCTTCTCTCCTTTTCCCCATCCGTGCTCACGCTCTTGCCACCACCGCCGGCAAATCCACCATTCCTGAGCCCTAACCTCGATGCCAACGCCACACAAAGCTTCGCTGTGACCCGACACAGCCATGGGTATCTTCAATTTCATGTTTTGGCCATAGTTTGCTTGGATTCATCCTCATCGCACCCTATTTCTCGATCTCTAGTTCGCGAGGTTCTGCGCTTCACGTCCGTGGGTTCGGGTTGGTTTGGGATGGCCGGAAGCACCCTCTTGACGTCTATCGCCGTGCTTGCCTCACTGTCGACAATGGTGGGCACGCTAGAGCCACTGTGCAGCCATCGAAGTTTGTCCCGTACACACCTACGCTGTCGGATTCACGTGGACGACCACGATAAGCCCGTAGCCCTTCGATGCATAACCGGTCCACCGCGGCTGTGGACGCGGTCCACGGTGCCATGTCAGCACGCATCCACCACACGTGTGGCGCACCACACCAACCAGCGGCTGCCGCGTGGTGCCTAATCAGCAGCGTGGTCAAGCCACAGTCAAGCCATGCCAGTTTTGTAGAAAAGCCCCTCGGTTTCTAGTGAATTAACCCACGCTCCATGCTAGTTCAAAATAATTTCTTTTTGGTCCTATTTTCTTCTATTTTAGCCCCTATAGTTTTGAGTATTAGTACCCGTAGTCCAGTTAGCATTTAAAATTCAGAATTAATTAGTTTAAATTCAAATTTGAGTTCATTTAATTATAGAAATGCCATTAAACTTGTTTAGGCCATAACTTTATTATTTTAACTCTGATTTGACCCGTTGGAATTGTGTTAGGACCGTATTTATGTTTTCTACATGTTTATACTATTGTTAGTCATGTTTTCAATATTTAAAATTCATGGGAAGATTTAATCTATTATTTAAAGGAAAACTTGTTTAAATCATGACTTATTTTAACTCCGAAATAGTCCGTTCAAATTGCGTTGGATTCATAACGATGTGACCTACGCATTAGTAACAATGTTTTCTATGTCAAAATCTCTGGAATTTCATGGATTAAATCCCAACTTGAGTAAGAATTATGTCACTAGATTTATAAATAAAATGTAATAAATTCCACTTTGATTGTTAAAACCAAATATAAGTTTGACTTAATTCAATTTAAGTATTTTCTCTTAAATATCATATACATGCTTTTATATATTAAAATAAATAAAACTTATGGTTTTTTGTTTTATAAGCAAAATCTTCTGGTAGATGTATCTTTTCAACCATAGCTCTGATTAGCGTGCTTCCCGCGTCTATGTGTTTGTAGCAATACGTAGATCTATTTCAAATACTTTTTCCACTAGTTGGTGTATTGTTCTTATATGACTATGTATGTATGTTATGCATGTCTATTTGGATGCTTGTGTGGTGTTCTATGATCAAGTCCAGTTGGTGAGCTATACGTGGAGAGTCCAGAAGCAGTTCTTGGAAGATTTGGACCAGAAGAAGATCTTATCTGAGTTTAAGGCAAGTATAGCATGAGACCATCCTTGATACCTATTCACCTTTAATCATTTAATTCATGTTGCATGTGTCTCCCTTGGCAACTGTAGTAATTTCTCTAGTTAATTGATATCCTGGATTCCTTGATACCTTTGGGTTAATGCATTGGGTAGTTTTTGCTAGTGCACAACCAAAACCATGATCTTGTAACTTGACTAATGGTATATGCAATAAACATTAAAACATGACTTTTTAGCAAAATGAAATAGGGGGCTGGAGTGTTTAGCTACTTTCTAAATGCTCTAGATTCCTCTCCCTAAGGACTTATCTATAAGTGATCATTTGGGACTTACAGTACAACTGTGAGGGCTATATGGCTCTGGCTTTAACTCAGTATGAGGACCATTTCTAGCTTGTTAGTGGTTACCTTTATGGTGCAAGAGGGGCTCCGATAGGTATGATCTCAGCCTGCCAAGAGCGTGCACTTTGTTAGTCACTCCTTGGAGGGGGGTTTATGCTTATTGATGGGGAAACCTTAGCGGCCCTAACTTGTTAGACGAACCTTTGAAAGACTTCATAGTGAACCCTGCCAACCTTCCTTGGTAGTGGGTCAAGAGCCTGATCACCTCGGGTGAAAGGGTAAATCATGACTCATAGTGAAAGTATACAACCTCTGTAGAGTGTAAAACTGTTATAACAGTCATGCTCACTGACACGAGCAGATTTGGAACCCTTATGGAATAGAGATGATCACTAATGGTTAATTGTTTATGCTATTCATTATTCATGTTTACCTGATCATGTGTTAAAGGGCTTATGATAAATTCGTTGCTACTCAATTGCTTAAAAAGATGACCTATTAAAAGCTAATTGTAGTAAACCAGTGTCAACCTTTTGAGCCTCATAAACCCTATGTTATATTGCTAAGTACGATATGTACTTACGCTTACTTTACTTTTCTATACTTTGGATAAAAATCACGAATGGGTACTAGATTGCTAGTCTAGAGGAGTTAGGCTTGTGGTCAACCTGTCAGTTGTCCATGTGGTTTTAGAGTCTTAAGATCAGAGTTGTCTTTCCACTATCTATACTCTGAGGTTATATTCCTTACACTAATATGTTATGTAATAAGTATTGTCTTTTCATATTACCCTTATTTGTGGCTATATATGAGATTTGACTTCCTAGGCTCACATATAGTGTGTATCTAGTTTTGTCTTTAAAACTAGGTGCTACAAAGTGGTATCAGAGCAATGCTGACTGTAGGACACAAGCCTAGATAGAACTAGATGTTTTAGCATGCTTTCATCTTTGCTTAGTTCTTGTTTTCTCTCTAACCTTGTTATTTGCTAAAAGTTATGCTCACTTCGGCCTCTATTCTGTTATGAAAACATTGTCTCTATTCTGAATTCTCTCTCTTCATCTAAATAGATGTGTCACAATGAGGAGACCATCAGCATTAAAGGTCAAGAGAACCAAGCTATGTTATCCTTGACTGCATTCGACAAGGAGAAGCTTGTAGCTATGCAACAACAAGTACTTGAAGGAATGACTCAACATAGAAGTTTTCAATAGTGCTTGCCACAAGGTCAAACCAACATACCAAAGGGACCAGTAAAGAGACAAGTGACAGAAGCTTGGAAGAAAATGAAGTCCAATGAAGGTGTTGGTAGCAAGACTCTCGGAAGTTAGTGTTAATGTCAATGCTACAAACATTATGGTTATCCCTGTCTTTAGAACCAGTCTAATAAGAGGAAAGTTAAGGTGAACCCGAGTTGTGGAGCTAATATGGATAAGAAGAGAAAGGAGGTCTCAATAGAGCAAGTATTGGGAAGCAATCAACATTTGGATTCGTCACATCTAGCTCTAATCCCTAGTCAGATGAATCTAAACTATAAAGAGTTAGAAGCTTCTCAAGCTAAAACTACTTTACATGAGGTATGCATAGATGGGTGGACTATCACCTATAAGGAGTTTCAACCTCAAAAGACCAAGCAAGCTAGAAAATAGATCAGTCAAACCAAGATTAATCTTCAGAGTCAGAAAGCTGACAAAACACCAAGCAACAATTCTGTTGAGTATGACATCACAAAAGATCTAGCTAAGAGAAGGTGTCATCATTGCCAATAGGAAGGATATTATGCTAAATCTTGCCCACAGAAGAATCAACAATTACACCATGGAAGTAGCCAGAGTCAGATCACTATTGGACTGCCACCAAAAAGTGTCAGTGATACCCAACCCAAAAGAAGCATTCGGCGAGAGTGATGAATGAAGAATTTGTGCTAGACTACCCAAGATCCTTAGTTAAGCAATAGGAGGTTGTGCCCTTTATGTAATAAAAATGATAGTATTGCAAGTTGAGTCAATGATTGAACTGTGCATCTTTATTGCCTGTTGAATTGTCATTATGCTTATGATTGTTTTGCATCTTTGTAATGATTGCAATGATCTTGTTGGGTGTTCCCAAAATTTCATTTAGCTTATAGGCCTAAGGTATAAGGATTAATGAAATAAATAGTTGGGTTATGGTTTCCTTCTGTTCTCCTTATCGTGTCCTTCCGGAGTTGACTGCACTCTTTGGCATATGACTCTAATTTTGGATGACCAAAAATCATGAGAAAATTCTAGACAATAGTAGACTTCAATATCTTTCTCTGAGCACAAGAATCAGCTTGATGGCTATTTTGGTTATGGAGATATGAAAATCACAAGGTGATGCATCTTTGCTGTTTGGAACCTAGAGCAGTTTCACTTGTGCACTATTTTAGACCAAGTTAACTATGGAATATAGAAAAATGTTCTACATGGAAGTTGTAGAGGAATTGATGATCTTTCCAATGGTATGAGCTAAAACTCTATTGGATTAACGGAATGAGAGTTACAACTGTTTTATTGCACTACTGTTTTCCTGCTCTCGAGAATTCTCAGACTAGATGTTCTTGCTTATGTAGAGGAGTTTCTCTAGAATGTCAGAACATCTTTATGTTAGTTAGCTCATTTTTTTAGGAAGTGCAAGCTACCCTTTTGAGTGCCCTAG
The DNA here is from genome assembly GCF_019320115.1 of Miscanthus floridulus. NCBI lineage: Eukaryota > Viridiplantae > Streptophyta > Magnoliopsida > Poales > Poaceae > Miscanthus > Miscanthus floridulus. Next base: position 109,574,760 of record NC_089587.1, on the reverse strand, counting down.
TTGACTTTTCTTAAGGGGGGTAGCCAAGTTGAAGAGTTTGCAAGATGAAGTTTTCTGCATTCTAGTGTTTCATGTGGAAGAATTGGATATCTCGATGGTTGGGGTTTTCTCTAGTCTTTCATAATATCAATCATATCTTGTCATCTCTTGAAACTATAGTAAAAAAATGCTATGAATGACTGAACCCTAATGCATATATGTTGGAAACAGATGGCCTCTACCAGGAGAAGTGCTTCACAAGATGTTGGAAGGAATGTTCCCACTTCTAATTCATCGCCATCAAGTTCCCCAACTATAGAGCAAGCTTTGATGATGCAAACTCAACTATTACAGACCACTGCTCAGAGTGTGTTGAACAATCCACAAGAAACACCACCTATTGACAAGCGTGGTGAATTTTTTATGGGACACCCACTAACATTCTCTCATGCAAGCGACCCACTAGAAGCTGATGACTGGCTTAGAGCTATGGGTCCCTAGCTTAGCTGGTAAGCCCCTAGCATAGTTGGTTGGCAACGAAGTCCATGAACCTAGCGGTTCGACTAGTTGATTGGTGGAGAAGTCCGAGCACCAGGTGGTCCAATCACCTGGACAATGATCCTGCAATACAAATATGTAGAATGGGTAGTACATGATGTAAAAATATATGAACTCCAGAGAAGAATCAGCAATGGTGATAAAATAGCATATGCAGCTCGGCGATCAGTTGGTGTGAACACTTAGTGTTATTCTAAAGATGTATTTATATTTAATACAAACCACTCGACCAGTTAGTGTGTAGCTGAGTCTCTAGCCCTAGCTAGCCTGTTAACCATAATGCGGAGCGCGGAGCCCGTGTGCATGTAGGAAGAACAAAGCGTCGCTAAGAAGCCACTGCCGACCACCCATAACGCAGAGGGCAAACACTCGTGCACGTGTAGGGAGGAGCCAGAGACAGGGCCGTCTCTGGGGACATCCGAGCATCAACATGACTATTCAGGGGTTTGCCTTAGACTTATTTGTATGTCATCTTTAAGATGGTATACCTGAAAGAAAATTGTTTGGAGAGCAAACATGGAGAAATAGCTTGGAGAAACATTATGGTGATATACAAAGATTGGAGAATATTTAGAAAAATATTAAATCATGACTTAACTTTATACAGAATGTCTGGTTGGCGGCGTATGGCGTTATCTGGTCGGTGTTAGCCAGATCAGATACAGAGATATCGTTGTCGTAGTCGCATTCAATCTGGTCGAAGAAGCGATGCTACATGGCACGCTTGGACGCGTAAAGGCTAGAGCCTACATAGGCATGTGGAATCTAACATAGCTTGACAAAGCCTAGAGCATGGATGTGGTGAAGTTGTCATCATCGATCCCGTTGATTTTGAAGTCAAAAGTGCCAAAGTAGAACTCTGTTCCTTGGGGCAAAGCGCATGGCCTTGATGTCCGCTGGTGGAGACTTGGAACAAGATGGCCTTCTTGTATGATCCATGGTCTTTGTTTGCTTGTCATCCTAGTGTTAGGCCAAATTTGGACATGTAGCATGCCGTGCATGCATACATGCAAATTGATCTGCATGGCTGACCAGCTTGCTCATTCGCTATTGGCTTGCATGACCTCCTTGCTGGCTTATTATCATTCGGCTGACTCATTGAAGTAGATGGATACGCTCGGTCAGAGCTTTGGTTTCATGATGGATGCATCTAGGTCTTGAGTCACCGAGAGCTTAGCCGAGACTTGGTGACACATGCTGCTTAGAGATGTGCTATGGTTATCAAAGGATGTTGACACAATCAGCCGAGTTGCCATGAAGATTGTTGATCTTGAGGTATGCCATCTGGTTCACTAGGGATCAGCGTGCATTAGCCCCACGGTGGGTGCCAACTATCGACAAAAGATGCTTGGCAGTCCTCTGAGGGGTATCCCATGAAGGTAGATTGATCGGTGGAGTTGCACGTAATCAGGAACTGGATGGTGACACAAGACATAGAGACAGCGATTTAGACAGATTTAGGCCGTCTGATCGACGTAATACCCTACATCCTGTGTCTTTGGTGTATTGCATTGAGATGTATATAGATATTGACTAGGGGACCCCTGTCTCTTCTTATATACTCTAGAGAGGTAGGGTTACAAGGAAAGTATCCTATTTGGTACTATACAATATCTTGCGGTGCACGTCGACCAGTGCCGTGCACGCCTTGATCTTATGGGCTGAGTCACCTCTGATGGTGTGGCCCATGTCTTGTCGTATGGATACCAAGGGTCATATCCCCCACACCAGCTCCATCCTAACCCCCCTGTTCATCTCCCTCCATGGGCTCCTCCTCTGATTCTTCTATCTCTATGGGCTCCTCATACATGGGCCTCTCTTTAGTCTCTTCATCCATGGGTTCATCCTCCATTTGGTCCTCCAAAGGTTCCTCCATGGGCACCTCCATAGATGATTCCTCCTCCATGCTCCTCAGAGCCTCCACCAAAACACATTTTTAGATTCTAGCGTTTAATTAGGCAAAAACAGATGACAAGCTGTACTACTCTAGAATTCTAACAGCACAGAAATATCAACTTACAATAGTTGTATCTCACAATTCATGGTAGGTGATGAGGACATCGCCACGCTGGACACACCGACGCCATGGTCTTCCCCAAGTTCCAATTCATTCCCAACTCAGCTGCCACGTCGCCCTCAGATTCAGCAGACACGTCGTCACTGTTTGGGTCATAACTTCCTCATACGACATCGAAACGGGCCGTTCTTGGATGCGTTGGAAAGGGGACGACGACGCCGTCGTTTTGGATCTGGTCCCAGCTCTAGAAGGTCCGTGGATCATTCTGTGTGACCACGGCAAGGTGCTGCGTCACCTATTTGGGCCAACTTGGCCATGTATCGTGTCGGGCCTTAAGCCCAAGTTGTGGGCGCCCAACCCCTGGCCGTCCTCAACCCTAGGTCGAGTCTTGGACTATAAACACAGCCGCCGCTGCTGCTACACGATTGGGTTTTGTTTAGAGTTTAGTTTTCCATCGAGAAACTAAATCGTTCATTGTAACTGTGGTGACAAATCCTTTTACAGTGATCCAAGGCCCCCGTTCTTGATCTCCTCCACTATGTCAATTAGTCCTTTGGAACCGAGTTCTTGAATCCTCTATTGATATTCGCGTCATTCATATTTGCAATTTCAGATTGCGTGTTTTACCTTCTTGCTTGTGCTCTTCGATTCGCTTGCAGGAAAAGCCTTCTTGGCGAGGTCAATCAAGTTGTGCTTGGTTGATAACCAACGGAGCAGTGGTGTAACGGTTGCAGGGTTCGAATCGTGTCTGATTTGAAGCCGGATCGCCAACGTCGAGATCTCCACAAATCGAACTTACCGGCTACCTCTCGGAAGATCGGGCCTATACTCATCAATTGGTATAAGATATTTCAGGTTTACCGCGAGGTATAATCTCGTTTGCCTTAGATTCATATTTGTTCATTACCTAGAGTCCACAAAAAGCCCAAAAATATTTCAATTTCCGTTGTCCTATCGCCCTTTGTGCCTTTGCAATTTTGTTTCAGATTCGTGTTGTTGAGTTTGTGTCCGTGGTCGAGTCTTGTTGCTGGTTTAGGATTGTGTTCATGGTCGTAGTTCAATCGCCCGTTGCTGTGATTTTGTTTTCCGCCGCTATCCCATCCACCGTTCCCAAACAACAAGTCGAAGCCACCACATTACTCGACTTGCCCCGCTAGCCGCCTTGTGTAACTTCTCGCCGCCGCGCAAACCCTATATAGGTTGCCAGCCGCTCTTATTTTGCCTGCATCACAGCCCTCCTTACATCATCAGGCAAATACCTACTGCTGTGATCAGTGTTAGAGTTTAGGGACGCTTTGCCCTAACTGCCGCCGCCGTGTTGTGCCTCCCGGAAAACATACCTTGAGATACCTTCGGTAAAACAGGCATAACTTTTCGCTCGTTTATCAGAAAAATCTGAAATTTTTTGTGTAGCTTCTTGACACCATTTGGACCCGACCCAAACTCGGCTTTGCCTTGTTTGGTTTCCTCAAAATTGCCAAAAAAATTCGGGAAAATATAGAAAAAAAATTGTCAAAGTTTTTGCACGCTTTTCAGAGAATGTGCTGAATTTCTGTAGACCACATCCCACCTCAGTTGTAGGTGCCAATTTTTGTGGTTGCATCTTTTGTGATCCTTGTTCAGAGAAAAGTATAAAAAAATAGTAAAAAAAAGTTTGTTTCCTACTAGTGCCTTTTGGAAAATTTTGGGAAAAATTCAGGAAAAAGGAGAAATCCGGACTATTTGCTTGTTCTGTGCGTTCTTTCGATCGTCCTTTGTTTTCACCTTGTTGCGCTATGTCTCAACACGTCTTAGCTAGCACCTATGATTTGTACTTTGGATCCAGATTGAACAATCGCTACTCTGCACTCATTAATTGCTAATCCTTGCTGTCATATTGTGTGCCTACCCATAGCTCCACATATTCTTCTGTCAGCACAGGTTCATCTTGAAACTGTTACCCACACTCAACAACAGATTGCTTCACCACTTTGGTTTTGCTCATGTTTGGCGTTGGTAAGAATACAGGCAAGGCAGTGGTAAGCCGCTTATGATTTTGCATTCCACTTTCACCACCATCACCACCACTTGTTTCCTTTTAGTTGATAGGGATAATACTTTGGTGTTGTCTTTTTCTATCTTCTAACCATGGCAGGAACTCCGACGGACTTCAATGAGTGCATGTCCAAGGGTGAGCTTGCAACGTTCATGACTAAACAACGCAATCTTATGACCGAGCTGACACGCAACGTGAACAATCTGGTCACCCGCATTGAACAGCTTAAGCAACGCCCTCCACCTTATCGTGCTGATGATGAAGATGCGGATGCTTTTGGTGATGAAGATGCGTATGCTGACAGTGGTGCCCGTCGCCGCCTCAACTTCAATCATCGTGGTATGGCAGGTAATAATCATCGTAATAATGATCCTTTTGCTAAAATTAAATTTAGTCTACCACCTTTTGCTGGTAATATTGATCCAGAGGCATATTTAGATTGGGAGCTTGCTATTCAACAAAAATTTGATTCTCATAATGTTCCTGCTGAGCATAGAGTTAGACTTGCTACTAGTGAGTTTACTAATTTTGCTTTGTTCTGGTGGAGTGATCTTTGCAATGCCAATAATGCTGCTGCTGTGCCTCAAACTTGGAATGTTTTAAAGCAACGTATGAAATCTCGTTTTGTTCCTCCTTATTACCAATGTGATTTACGTTTGAAACTACAAACTTTAAAACAAGGTGATAAAGGAGTAGAAGCATACTATCAAGAATTGCTTATTGGTTTAGCACGTTGTGGTATAAATGAAGATGATGATGATGCTAGTGCTAGATTTTTTGGTGGTTTAAACCATGATATACAGAACATACTTGATTACAAAGAATGGCGCAATTTTTCCCAATTGTATCATCTTGCTATTAAGGCAGAACGAGAAGTATAGGGACGCAAACAACACCAGCCTTTCAGGTCTAACAATGGGAGGAATTTTCAGCAGCGTTCCGAGTCGGAGACGCCCAAGCTTCCTATTGCACCACAGCCATCTACACCTCCATTTTCTTCCGGGGTAAGTAAATTATCTAATGTGTAGTTTCCACAGCTGAAGAAAGGTGGCACTCCGGGTGCTTCTACTAGCTCCTCCTCGTCCAGCTCTAAAATCATTTGCCACCGATGCAAAGGCATGGGACATGTCATGAAGGAATGCCCTAGTTGTCGTGCTTTTATTGCTACCAAGGATGGATATGTAAGTGCTAGTGATGTTGAAGATGATTTAGCCCTTGCTGCTAACATTGATGCAGATCCCACCGAGGGCGATCAAGACAAGGAGGCCATCACCATTGACTCCGTGGCTGCTACCGTGGACTACCCTAGCCTTCTTGTGCAGCGTGTGTTGAGTACACGTGTGGGTCACGAAGAAGAGATGAAGATCCAACGCCACAATTTATTCCACATGTATCTCATTGTGCAGGGTTGTCGTGTTCTCACTATCATTGATAGCGGGAGTTGCAACAACTTGGTGAGTTCAGATTTGGTTGACAAGCTTGGCTTGACCACACGACAACATTTGTATCCATATAAACTTCAATGGTTCAATAATAGTGGTAAGACTAAGGTAACTAAATCAGCACGCATTAGCTTTTTCACAGGCTCTTATCATGATACTGCTGATTTTGATGTTGTCCCTATGCAAGCTTGTTCCATTTTGTTAGGTCACCCATGGGAATTTGATAATGATGCTTTACACCATGGTAGAACTAATACATACACTATCATACATAAGGACAAGAAAATTACATTGCTGCCTTTGTCTCCTACGGATATTATTAAACATGCTAATGAGATAAAAAATAAACCTCCAACAGACATTGCTAAAAATAATGGGATTAAGTTAAAAGGAGGTGCTTTTCTTGCTACAACTCCTGCTACTGCTGAGTTATGTGATAATCTTGATGCACCATGTTATACTATGTTTTGTCAACCTTTTATGTCTGGTGCATTGCCTGCTGTCACTAACCTTTTGCAGGAGTTCGCTGATGATGGGATGTAGTCGAGGACGACTCCAATTCTACAAGGAGGGGATGATGAGGACATCGCCAAGATGGAGTCGAGGACGACTCCAATTCGAGAAGGGGAGGATGATGAGGACATCGCCACGCTGGACACACCGACGCCATGGTCTTCCCCAAGTTCCAATTCGTTCCCAACTCAGCTGCCACGTCGCCCTCGGATTCAGCAGACACGTCGTCACTGTTTGGGTCATAACTTCCTCATACGACATTGAAACGGGCCGTTCTTGGATGCGTTGGAAAGGGGACGACGACGCCATCGTTTTGGATCTAGTCCCAGCTCCAGAAGGTCCATGGATCATTCTGTGTGACCACGGCAAGGTGCTGCGTCACCTATTTGGGCCAACTTGGCCATGTATCGTGTCGGGCCTTAAGCCCAAGTTGTTGGCGCCCAACCCCTAGCCGTCCCCAACCCTAGGTCGAGTCTTAGACTATAAACACAGCCGCCACCGCTGCTACACAATTGGGTTTTGTTTAGAGTTTAGTTTTCCATCGAGAAACTAAATCGTTCATTGTAACTGTGGTGACAAATCCTTTTACAGTGATCCAGGGCCCCCGTTCTTGATCTCCTCCACTGTGTCGATTAGTCCTTTGGAACCGAGTTCTTGAATCCTCTATTGATATTCGCGTCATTCATATTTGCAATTTTAGATTGCGTGTTTTACCTTCTTGCTTGTGCTCTTCGATTCGCTTGCAGGAAAAGCCTTCTTGGCGAGGTCAATCAAGTTGTGCTTGGTTGATAACCAACGGAGCAGTGGTGTAACGGTTGCAGGGTTCGAATCGTGTCTGATTTGAAGCCGGATCACCAACGTCGAGATCTCCACAAATCGAACTTACCGGCTACCTCTCGGAAGATCGGGCCTGTACTCATCAGTAGGTATTAAGGTGATTCCTTGTTGCACCCAATTTTGCATAGCAAAATCAAATACTCATATATGTGCGCCTAGGATGTTCAAACACACATATACCATCAAATTATAATAATATCAAAGTAAAGTACTTTATTACATCACATATATCAATATACTGTTATCACATAGTCTTGCTCATTGGCAACATTATTACATAAAATAGAAAGCTAAGCCCAAACTACCATAGGGACTCCAACTGGTGAACATCAATCTAGTAGTCCTGGACATCCTCTAGAAACTCTTCATATGTGTTATCTATTACCCATCCAAGATTTTCATTGAATGTAAAACAAGTGTAAGCTCACCATGCTTAGCAATTATATCAAAGGGATCTATGAGGCTAAAAGGCTAGACACAGTTTGACTGCGGTTAGCAATTTTAGTTGGTCAAGTTTTAGCATCCTGAATCACTACTTTAGTGGATAAACCCAACCCAATTGGTAGTAATGAATAATCAAGATCATATCAAGTCCCCAACCATCCATAGTAACCCCTAACCATGAAGGATCCAGATCGCTTGTATCCGTGAGCACGGCTGTTATAACAGGTTAAATATTTCTATAAAAATTGTACAACTTTACCCACTGAGCCGTGATTCCCAATGCCGGGGTTTGCAAAGCTCACAACACCTCTACCTAGGAAGTGTGGTAGGGTTTCACTATGTAACCCATCGCTAGTCGCACTAACAAGTCATAGCTGCTATGGTTTTAGCCATCTAGCCATATGTGGCCCTCCTCTAGGAGTGGCACTTGTGGTCGCAGCATGGTACACACCCTATAAAGAAAAGAAACATACCAACTAGTGCCCCCCTCTTGCCCTTATGGAAAGCTATAGATGAGTTAGTATAATCTAGGTAATAGGTTAAAGTCAGAGCCATATGACACTTGGGGTTGCACGAAACCTCCTAGGTGGCCGCTTTAGGATGGAGTCCTTATGAAGAGGCACTAGAGCACTCAACCCCATACTCTCACCCCCTAATAGTTGCTAAAAAGCTCCATTTCAACACATTGCATAATACCTTTAGTCATGTTTAACAATTATTTATGTTGAGCGCTACAGCATCTATCCAAAATGCATCACAAACCATAGGTATCAAGGATATGTGGTACAAGTAGTAATCTAGGTAAAGTCCTTAAGGGTACTTCAATTTAAACACATGCATGTAAATGAATTATAGAGTTCACAGGTACAATGGACCTTTGCTACACTTGCCTTCCTCAAAGTCTTCCTCCTAATACTGTTGGTCTCCCTATTGATCCTCAGTAACCATGAACTGATCACCCTCTAAACGTGTTCCAATTCACCAATCAAGCATCCAATCCAATCATCACATGCAAACAAATAGACTTCTATTATAATAGTACACCAAACAATAGAAACATAGATTGAAAAGCTTATAAAACTAATCTATGTACTGCTAAGAACACATGAGCGAAAGAATCCCTCAAATCGGACTTAAAACGCAAAAGTTATTCATAAAACAAGTTTCAATGGCATTTCTATAAATAAACCAAACTCAAATTTGAATTTAAACTAATGAAATCTGAATTTAAACCAATTATGGATGGCGTGCACTATTTCCTAAAACTATAGGGACTAAAACAAATAAAAATAGGACTGAAAAGTAATTCTTTTGAATTGTACTGGACCGCGGGTTGATTCACTAAAAACCGAGGGGCTAAATTGCAAAAGTGCATGGCAGGTTGCAGTTGACCACATCGTCGGCTGACTGGGTGGCCACATGGCTGTGTGTGAGTGGTGCGGTGCACCACGCCTGTGGTGGGCACGCTAACGCGGCACTGTGGACCGTGTCCACGGGTCCACGGTGAACTGATATGACCTAGAAGGGGTATGTTTTAATCTCGGTCGTCCGAGTAGATCCGACGGTGAGGAATGAAAGAGATAACCCCCTGCCATCTACATGGTGGCTCCAGTGAGCCCACCATAGCCAGCGGCGAGCCAAGCACCACGATGAACGCCGATGTGGCGTTTCGGACTACCTAGCTCGAATCTAATTGCACGGGAACAAAGCACAGGCTCTCGCAAACTCGGTCGGGTATCAAAACATGGACGGGGAGCATGTCGAGGCGATGGCTCTCATGGCAGCGCCATGGTTGATGCAATTGGAGCTCACTGATGTGGCGCTCTAGAGCGACATTCAAGTAAAGGAAGGAATGGGAAGATCGTGTGGCTCACCGCAAGTTCGATGGAGGCGTTCGCGGTGTTTGGGAGAGCTCTAAGGGACCAGGTCGATGGTAGTGGTGAACTAGAGAGAGAAACCTTTGTGGGTGAGGGTGAATCTGAGTGATGGGTAACCAAAATGAAGAGATGAGGGCACCTATAGTTCTGGTGGAGTACGGCGAAGCTCATGGGTGCGTCGGCGACTTTGATTGGGCACTAGAGCGGCGGATTGCGGGGCGGCAGGGCGAGCTCGGATGCAAACAGGGAAAAAGGGAGAGAGGGAGGGGCTTAGCGATGGGTTTTATAGGCTAGCGGTCATGGCAGAGATGGGATGCAAGCACGATGCTGCAAAATCAGTGGATTCTAAATCCCTTCCTTGGCTAGCGTGGTGCGGCGGCGAGTTGCTGAGGTGGCAGCGCCACCACTAGGAATGAAGAAGGAAAGGAGGGAAGGGTGGCTAACGAGTGGGTCCTGCATGCAGTGAGTGAGAGAGACAAGCGTGTGGGCATGGCTTGGACGCAAAGTAGGCCATTGCTTGGGCCAATGGCGCCGAACTGGGCCGCTGTCTCGCACGCGCATGCGGTGCGGAGATAAGGTGCGGAGCGGGCCATGAGTAGGCTGTGCAGCAAGGCCACATGCACGAAGGAGGGAAGGGAAGGAAGGCATGGGGCTAGGCCTCTAGTAGACCAAGGCCGGTTCCGACATGGGAAGGGGTTGGGCTGGCTCTGAAGTTGGGCTAGAAAGGGAGAAAGAAGAACGTTTTTAAAAGAAAATCCTTCCTATTTTCAAAGCTTTGAAAATTGATCAAATTCAAATGAAATTTGAATTCAACCTCAAACAACCTAGCCCTACACTCAACCAAAAATAGTATGCTTTAGCATGAATGCAACAAACATGTTTTTGAACCTTATAGTTAATTTTAATTAACCAAAATTTATTATTTGGCCTAGGTTAAAATGCATAGAAAATCAAATAAATGCTCAAATTTAATTACTAATTTGCAAATGAAATTTTAGGGTGTTACAGGCATTCACGATAAGTTTGAAACAGCCATCAAGAGAATTAGAAGTGACAATGGTAGTGAGTTCAAGAACACTAGAATTGATGAGTTATATGATGAATTTGGAATTAGACATCAATTCTCAGCCAAGTACACTCCACAATCAAATGACCTTGTTGAGAGGAAGAATAGAACACTCATTGATGTGGCAAGGTCTATGCTTAGTGAGTACAATGTGAGTCAATCTTTTTAGGCCAAAGCTATCAACATGGCTTGTTATTGTAGCAACCGCCTCTATTGTCACCCATTAAAAGAGAAGACACCATATGAGCTCTTGAATGGTAGAAAGCCCAACATTGCATATTTTTGGGTCTTTGGTTGTAAATGTTATATCTTAAAAAAGGCACTAGATTGGACAAGTTTGATAAGAAATGTGATGAAAGATTCCTACTTGGATACTCAACTACTAGCAAAGCATATAGAGTTTGGAATTTGGATAGTGGTACTCTTAGGGAAGTTCATGATGTTGAATTTGATAAAACTAAGGGTTCCCAAGATGAGAATGAGAACTTAGAAGATGTTAGAGGCATTGAACTTTCAAAATCCATGAATAACATGGATGTTGGTGAATTGAGGCCTAGGCAAATGAATGATGATGAAGATGATTAAGTGCAAGTGCTCTCTAACACAAATTTGCAAGATGATACAAATCAGGCTAGTACAAATGGCTCTCATGACAATGAACAAATTAGGTGGCTAGCACATCATCTCAATCAAATGATCAAGCAAGTGTAAGCAATCAAGTTCCAATACTCCAACCAACCAATATTACAAGGGATCATCCATTGGACACTATCAATGGTGATATTTCAAGAGGTGTGCAAACTAGATCAAGATTGACTTTATTTTGTGAGCATTTCTCATTTGTGTCATCCATTAAACCAAAGAAAATAGATGAAGCATTGAAGGATGTTGATTGGGTGAATGCTATGCATGAAGAATTAAATAACTTCTCAAGAAATCAAGTATGGGAATTAGTAGAGAGACCAAAGGGACACAATGTGATTGGAACCAAATGGGTCTTTAGAAACAAGCAAGATCAAGATGGGATAGTAGTAAGGAACAAAACAAGATTGGTAGCACAAGGGTATACACAAGTTGAAGGTCTTGACTTTGGAAAAATATATGCCCTGGTTGCTAGATTAGAAGTAATTAGAATCTTATTAGCCTATGCTTGTGCCCACAACATCAAGCTCTATCAAATGGTTGTCAAGAGTGCATTTCTCAATGGTTACATCAATGAAGAAGTATATGTTGAGCAACCTCCTGGTTTGGAAGATGACAAGAAGCCCGACCATGTGTATAAGTTGAAGAAGCCATTGTATGGCTTGAAGCAAGCACCTAGAGCATGGTATGAGAGATTGAGGGACTTCCTACTCTCTAAAGGGTTCATGATGGGCAAGGTTGACACCACTCTTTTCACCAAGAAGATTGATAAAGACTTATTTGTGTTGCAAATCTATGTTGATGATATCATATTTTGATAAACCAATCAAGACTTTTGTGAAGAATTTGGAAAGATGATTTCTAAGGAGTTTGAAATATCCATGATTGGAGAGTTAAGTTACTTCCTTGGTCTTCAAATCAAGCAATTGAAGAATGGTACATTCGTGAGTCAAGGCAAGTGCATCAAAGACATGCTCAAGAAGTTTGGCATGAGTGATGGCAAAGCCATTAGCACAGCAATGGGGACAAATGGCAATTTAGATAGTGATGCAAGTGGCAATATGGTGGATCAAAAAATTGTATCGGTCTATGATTAGAAGCCTACTCTATGTGACCGTATCAAGGCCGGATGTCATGTTTAGTGTATGCATATGTGCAAGATTTCAAGCCTCACCAAGAGAAAGTCATTTGAAGGCTACAAAGAGAATATTGAGGTACTTGAAGTATACACAAAATGTTGGTTTGTGGTATCCCAAAGGAGCAAAGTTTGAGCTAGTTGGTTACTCCTGAAAGGATCAAGATGCCCAAGAGGGAGGTGAATTAGGCTAATTCTAAAATTCTTTGCAATAATTAAGCCCTACACTTCTTTACCCCTTGTGCCTAGAATGTGTTTCTATTCCTCTACCGCACAAAAGTTTTACACTCTAGGTTCCAATCCTACTCTAGCATGGCAATTCTAGGAATATAAAGACAAGAAATGAATTGCTCAAATGTAAATGCTCAAAGTAAAGAGAGGGAAAGGAATGCGGCGATGTTTTCCTGAGGTATCGGAGAGTCGCCACTCCCCACTAGTCCTCGTTGGAGCACCCATGCAAGGGTGTAGGTCCCCCTTGATCCACACAAGGATCAAGTGCTCTCTATGGGCTAATTCTTCAACACTCTATCGCGGTGAATTGCCCACAACTGCTCACAACCTGAGTTAGGTCATCCACAAGCTCCACCGGATGATCACCAAACTCCCAATCACCACCGAGCCATCTAGGTGATGGCGATCACCAAGAGTAACAATCACAAACTCTCACTTGACCACGACAAGTCTAATGAAAAGGGTGGATGCACACTTGCTACTCTCCTTGCACTAATGAGAACCTTAATCTTGGATTCTCAAATCTCAATCACCTCACTAGGCTCTTGCTCTCCTTTGCACTCTCAAGGGTGTTTCTCAGCTAAACAAATGGGCAAGAGACCTCCCTTGGATGAGTGTAATAAGTATTTATACCCCCTCATTCAAAACATAATGTTTGGAGGCTAAGTCATCACTCTGCAGGGTGACCGGACGCTCTGGTCAGTTATCCCTGCCACTATGTTAGAAAGAGTCATTAAGTTCTGACCGGACTCTGACCTGTTTCAGGTCAGCACTGATCGGACATGTTCGGTCAAGAAAAATGCTCTCTGGAACCTTACTGATGTTGACCAGATGCTAGCACCCAGAGTCTGGTCACTTTGCTATTCAGCATCTGGTCAGTTATCGGATCCTGACAAGCGTCCGGTTAGCACTGACTGGATGCGTCTGATCAAGAAAATCCCTCTCTGGAACCTCTCTGGAGTTAACCGGACGTAGACACCCAGCGTCCAGTCACTTTTCACTCAGCGTCCGATCACAACTAGATGACTTCAGTTGATCAAATAAACTGATCGGACTCATCCTCCAGCGTCTGGTCATAACCAGACCAACGTCCGGTCAGTCATTTGACCCTCAATTCACTTCCAACTTGAAATCCTATGTGAATAAAGTTTACTCCAGTTGATCTTAGGGCTACTCCTGAGGTACCTAGTGCTAGATTTGACAAGTATGCACAACACCTAACCCACTAGACTCACCTCGGTCAAGCTACTAGTTTATACCCACCTTAATAGTATGGCTAAAGGAAAAATAAAGTCCTAAACTACTCTAAGTGTCTCTTCAACACCAAACGACACTTAGAACTAGTCCATCCTTAACCTTGTTGCCCATCCTTTGAAAACCAAAATAATTTCCATTGATAGGGGCATGACAACCATGATTGCCCAATCAATTGCCATTACCATGACCTAACTCAAATTACCTCTACAAAACACACGTTAGTCATAGTAATCTCGTGTCATCATTAATCACCAAAACCCAACTAGGGGCCTAGATGCTTTTAATCTCCCCCTTTTTGGTGATTGATGACAACACAACCTCGAGTATGTAAAAGAGATGAGTGAGGTTTTCAACATGCTTGGTTCGTATAAGCTTTTGACAATAAGAGCAAAGGAGTTAGATATGCTTATATGACCCAGCATGAGGAATGCTATCATCTTGTTATAAAAAAGCTTATTTCATTTGAGATGCTTCCTAAAGAAAGTGATAATGAGATGTATTCACGCTTGAATGTTCTTGTAGAGGAAGTCAGTGGGCTTGGACTCACACAAATGCAACCATCTGATGTTGTAAGAAAGATCTTGAGTGTCCTCCCCATTGACAAATATGGGCATATTGTGACCATGCTTCATCAAGGTGATCTTCCACCGCTACATCAACTCAAATATTGAAAAAGATCAATGCACATGAGATGTATATGCACATCACACCATAAGATAGCTCTTCTTCCACCAAGAAGAAAGACTTGGCATTCAAGGCTAGTCAAGAGAAGAAGGGCAAAGCAAGAGTTGAACATGAGAGCTCAAGTGATGATGAAATTGATGTTGCAAGTCTTACTCTTATGGTGTGAAGAACCGCCAAGATGCTTAAGAAGCTCAACAAGAATGGTGTCAAGTTTGATGGCAAGAAGAAGAAATTCTTCACTAGCAATAGAAGGAAGCCAATCTTCAAGATGGATTGCTATAATTGTGGAGAACTTGGTCATCTAGCTCATCAATGCCCCAAGCCCAAGAAAGACAAGTACAAGAAGAAGTATAAGGGCAAGAAAGATGACTCAAGTGGTGAAGATGATGATGAGAAGAAGAAAAACAAGCCATACAAGAAGAAGGATGGCAAGAAGAAGGATTTCCACAAGAAGAAGAAGAATGGCAAGGCATACATCGTTGGTGATTGGCTCACGTATATTGATTCATCAAGTTGCTCATCCGATGATGAAAGTGAGAACGAGAAGGTGGCCGCTATTGTAATTGATTCTTCACTTTCTTCACTGACACCATCGCCGTCATCCTCTACACACCTATGCCTTATGGCCAAGGGTGAACAAAAGGTACAAAATGATGATGATAGTAGTGGTGATGATCATGCTAGCAATGATGATAGTGATAGTGATGATGAATTTGAATCACCTTCATATGATGATCTTGTCAAGCTGCTAAACCAATATACTAAAATCATTAGAAAGACAACAGCTAAAAATGAAAAGCTAGAACTTGAGAATGACTCACTCTTAGCTAAATATGATATAGCAGAAAAAGCTAGTGTTGAGCTTAGAGAAGAAAATAAAACTATGTCATCCAAACTCAAGGAGCTCAAATCATCTAAAAAGGAGCTTAAAGAAAAACATAAATTTGAGGGGATACAAAATGAGCTCACCACTAGCTATAATATGCTAAAAGAAGAGTATACAAATCTCAAGGCTAATCATGATAATCTTGTTGTCTCTCATGAGTTATTATCCAATGAGCCACATGATGCTACTAACCATGTTGTTAAGATTGATATAGCTACATTATGTGATGACTTAATTGTTGAGAGCAATGAGCAAGGATCTAGTGGCAAAAGCAAGAAAGTGGTTGAGACCAACAACTATGATGAGTATGTCAAGCTCAAGCATGACAATGAAAAGCTCAAGAAAGATCTTGAAAAGCTATCAATCACCAACACTATTGTGATAGAGAACCTGGATCATGATTGTGATATAGCTCTTGAGAATGAGAAGCTCAAAGAAGAGAACAAGAGACTCAAGATGGAGAAAAAAACATGATGAACTTAAAGAAGAGAACAAGAAGCTCAAGTTGGAGAAAGAACATCTCAAGACCGGCTTGAGCAAGTTCACAAGAGGTCAATATCTTCAAAGTGAGCTACTCATGAACACCATAATGAAGATGGATAGAAGTGGCATTGGGTATTTGGCACATCAAGAGAAGAAAGCTCAAGCTCAACATCAACAACAACACAAGTCAAAATCAAAGCCAAAGACGTGTTTTGAGTGTGGACAAGAAGGTCACTTTGCCATGAGTGTCAAACTCCACCACCACAACCCTTGCCCAAGCATGCTAGACCCTTTGCTTTCAATGCTCATTATATGCTTAGAAAGGATTCTAGTAGAAAAATGATAGTCATGTTCTTAGGTCCTCCCAACAATAATAGGCCTAAGAAAATTTGGGTTGCAAAGTCACTTGTTGACAAAGTCAAGGGCCCTCATCAAGTTTGGGTCCCTAAACATCAAGCTTGATCTCTTGTGTGTAGGTGAACTATAAGACCAGTGGAAGTCATTGGATAATTGATAGTAGTTGTACTCAACATATGACCGGTGATCCTCGTATGTTCACCTCACTAGATGAAGAGGTAGATGGTCAAGAAAGGATAACATTTGGTGATAATTCAAAGGGCAAGGTTCAAAGATTGGGCAAAGTGGCAATATCAAATGATCATTCAATATCAAATGTCCTATATGTTGCTTCGTTGAGCTTCAACTTGCTATCTGTTGGTCAATTGTATGATCTTGGCTTTCAATGCTTGTTTACTGAGAAGGAAGTGGTTGTGTCTAAGAAAGATGATGATCAAGTCATATTCAAGGGATTTAAATACAATAACCTATATCTAGTTGATTTCACCTCCAAAGATGCCAACTTGAAGACATGCCTATTCACCAAAACATCACTTGGGTGGCTATGGCATAAAAGACTTGCACATGTTGGGATAAGCTCACTCAAGAAGCTAATGAAGAATGAATTGGTGAGAGGTTTGAAGGATGCGAAATTTGAGAAGGATAAGCTTTGTAGTGCATGTCAAGCCGGCAAGCAAGTTACAAACACTCATCCTACAAAAGCTTACATGTCAACAACAAGAGTGCTAGAGCTCCTTCACATGGACCTATTTAGACCAACAACTTACAAGAGTTTGGGAGGAAATCTCTATTGTCTTGTGATTGTTGATGATTATTCTAGATATACTTGGGTGTTCTTTCTTCATAATAAGACTAAAGTTGCATCATGTTTCAAGAAGTTTGCCAAGAGAGCACAAAATAAATTTGAAGTGAAGCTCAAGAAGATAAGAAGTGACAATGGAAAGGAATTTGACAACACAAACATTGAATCATATTATGATGAAGTTGGGATCAAGCATGAGGTCTCCGCAACATATACTCCTCAACAAAATGGTGTAGTAGAGAGAAAGAACTGGACACTTATCACACTTGCAAGAACAATGCTTGATGAATACAATACACCCAAAGCTCTATGGGTGGAAGCTATCAACATCGCATGTTATGCATCCAACCGCCTATTTCTTCAAAAGTTTCTTGGCAAGACACCTTATGAGTTGCTCAATGGGAAGAAGCCAAACGTATCTATCTTCCGGGTGTTTGGTTGCAAATGCTACATCTACAAGAAGTGGCAAAACCTAGGGAAGTTTCAAAGACATTGTGATATTGGCTTTCTTGTTGGTTACTCATCAAAGTCCAAAGCATATCAAGTATTTAATCATGCCACCAGCTTGGTTGAAGAAACATATGATGTGGAATTTGATGAATCTAATAGCTCTCAAGGAGCACATGAGAATCTTAATGATGTAGGTGATGAACCATTGAGGGAGGCCATGAAGAACATTCTAGTTGGAGACATCAAGCCTAAAGATGATGTACAAGTGATTGATCCACCTTCTTCATCAAATATGCCACAAGATGGTGATAAAGATGGAAGAGTAGAAAATAAAGATACTCATGTCTCTCATGATCAAATGGTGGCACAAGCTCAAGATGTTGATGCTCCACAACCTCCCCCTCAAGTGGTTGATAGAAGAAATTCACCTCTACTACAAGCTCATCCACAAGATCTCATCATAGCGAGTCCTTCAAATGGTGTAATGACTCGCTCTTAAAACTTGCTTCATTTATTGAATATCACTCTTTTGTCTCTTATGTTGAACCTAAGAATGTAGAAGAAGCTCTTCAAGATTTGAATTGGATAAATGACATACATGAAGAGTTGAACAACTTCACTCGCAATGAAGTTTGGACTCTTGAAGAGTGACCACAAGGTGCAAGAGTCATTGGAACAAAGTGGGTGTTCCGCAACAAGCAAGATGATCAAGGCATTATAGTGAGGAACAAGGCAAGACTAGTTGCAAAGGGGTTCTCTCAAGTCGAAGGGTTGGATTTTGGAGAGACCTTTTCACCGGTTGCAAGACTTGAAGCCATTTGTATCCTCCTTGCATATGCATCGCATCATGAAATGAAGTTATATCAAATGGATGTTAAAAGTGCATTTTTAAATGGTTTCATAAATGAACTAGTCTATGTTAATCAATCTCCCAGGTTTAAAGACCCTAGATATCCTAATCATGTCTATAGGTTGTCCAAGGCACTATATGGGCTTAAGCAAGCCCCAAGAGCTTAGTATGAGTGCCTTTGGGATTTCCTCATTGAGAAGGACTTCACCATTGGGAAGGTCGACACCACACTATTCACTAAAAAGCTTGATGGAGAAATCTTCATTTGTCAAGTATATGTTCATGATATCATATTTGGATCATCGAATGAAGATTATTGCAAAGAGTTTGGTGAATCGATGTCAAAGGAGTTCGAGATGTCAATAATTGGAGAGCTTACATTCTTTCTTGGTTTTCAAGTCAAGTAAATGAGATAAGGGATTTTCATCTCTCAAGAAAAGTATACCAAGTGTAACACCCCAGGTGTTTGGCTTCCACATTTGCACTTGCATTTCATGAACATGAGCATCATTCATCCATTCATGAGCTTGTATTGCATGAAACATGTTTTCGAAACATTGCAACATATCGTTATATTTCATGTGTGCTTGTTTTCGGAAATGAATAGTGTGCAACATGTGCAACTCACTTTAGTGAAACATAGTTAGTTAGTACTATGCAACAAGATCATGAAACATGTGAAACATGACTATGAAACAAATATAACATTTCATTGGTTTTTCATTGTTTCAGTACATACAATGCTTGATTCTTGTGTGACCAATGTGTGGTGTGGCTAATAATTCTCTTAAACAACTTAGTGACACTTAGAATGTCATTTGGAACATTGTTCATGTTGATCATGTTGCCTAATTATGATTTCAAATAGTGGTTTGACTTGTTTTGACTCCTAAACTCTTTTGTTTGACTATTTAAAAAGTGTAGCTTAGATTGTTTGCATGTCTAAGCAACCTAAAGCAAAGTTGTAGCAAATTTTATAAGGAACAAACTTTGTTTAGAAGCCAAGTCATGAAAATGTGCACAACATTCTCAAAAAGGGCCCACAAGTCAGTGTTGAGGGCTGATTCAACACTTAGAAAATTTTCTAAGTCTAAAATGCAATGTCAGTTTGATCGAGCTGACTTTGGCTTGATATAACTCGTGATCCGTTGATAATTAGGTCTTGGTCCTTTAATATGAATTGTAGCTGGTACTTAGGGCTACAACTTGTATCTTGACTGTTTTTGCTGATGACCAATGGATTAGGAGAAGAAGGGGCATCAAGTAACGCTGTCAGGCATCATTGTCGAGGCTGAATTAGAGCTATAGTAACTGATCGGTTTCAAAAAACAACCGCCGCGTGGAGGACACCTATCACCGGCCGCCTAACCACGCAGGCCATGCACTGTGGCCGTCCTAGTGCTGCTGGCCACTGCTTGAACCCACGCCCGCCTGCCCGACCGGCTCACAAGTTCATTTCTCATTTTCCTCCGCCTTCCTCGCTCGCCGTAGCAGTGCACCACCGTTCCGCCATTGCCGAGCGAGCTCCGCCATCGCCTAGCTCGCTCACCGCCACAAAAACGCGACCTCCAGCTTGACCACAGCTCCGCCGTGCCCTCCTCTACCTCGTTGACCTTCTAGCCAAGCCATCCGAGCCATAGGTGAGGGCCATTGGCCATTTTTCCAACGCCATCTCCATGGCCGCACCTCGTCGGAGCGGAGCTCACCGCGGCCACCACCACCGGGACCCTCTCGTCCTCCTTTCTTCGCTTGGTTAGCTCTGTGGTGACCCCATGAAGCTTGTACCAAGCTCAAGTGGGGCATTGGGGGCTCGCCGTCGTCTATACCTCGTGCCAGAGCTCTGCCGTGCCGCCTTCACTGGCGACGAGCTACCTCCGGTTAGCCTTAGGCCTTACCGGTAGCATCTTTCAACGCGTCTCGTCACGTAGATCCTGTAGGTGCCCTCGGTATCGCTGGAATCCTCACCGTCGATGAGCTAGGCCACTACCGCACCGTCGCAAGCCGCCTCCCCTGTTCTGGTGTTGCTGACAAGTGGGGTCGGCTGACACGCGGGTCCCACGCGTCAGTGACAGTTTAGTTGTAGGATAGTTCAAATTTGTAGATTTGAATGCTGTTTTGTGAATTTTGTATCTCCAAATTGGTAGATCCAAATGGTGTGATTCAAATTTTGATAGAATCACAGTGAAGTCTAGTATTTAAGAAAAATATGAAATGAGCACTTGAAATGGAAATTTTGGATGAAAAAATAGGAATTTGAAATGTGTTTTTAAATGCATGCAAACTTGTTTAAATTATTCCTTGAGTTTCTTTGCTCCAAAAATTATGAAATTTTGTGGGTGAGCTATTCTTGCTTAGTAGAAGCTCTGGTAAAAATTTGAGAGTCATTGCATGTATGGTTGTTGAGTTATAGATTTTCCTTTTATCATTGATTGATACTTGTGTGAATTTTTGTAAATTATCTAGGAATCCTATGACCATGAAATTTTGTGGGGAGTATCCTAGTACCTTAAGGATGCTAGGAAAAATATGAAATCTATTGCTTGACACTTTTCACTAAGGTTTTCTAATTATGTCATTTTAAGCCATTATGTCTTATCATTTTTGTGTAGGCTGTTATAGTTGTTCAAATGGTGTGAAATTTTTATAGTGGTCAACTTAGAGCATGTAGTACCCACTGTAATTTTTGTAGATTTAATGGTGTAGTTTTCATATATATTTACCATTTCCTCTAATTAATTAAATAAATTAAGAAAGGTATTAAAAGAAATGTTTTGGTGATAAACACCCTACTTTCTGGTGTTCTTGTGATATGTGTAATAAGTGAGTAAAGTTAGTTTTGTCCAATTATGTGTTTATATCATAAGTTAATAATTATTTTGTTTGCATTATGTCCTTCTGGATAGTTCTGGGGACTTTATAAAGTTTCCCATGATAATTTGGTTTGCTGTGAATGTGGTGAATACAAAAGTTGTCGATAACTGATGTATCTACCTCCTGTCAAAATTTGGTGGCATTTGGCCTTGTAGTTTAGGAGTAACAGTCGTTTAAAGTTGGGTCATAGCTTTGCCGGTTCTCTGTCTTGTTAAGACAGATATCTGTTGACTAAAGAGTTCGACCTGGTAAAAGTTGGAATCATGCTTTGAGGTCTGAAAATGAATTGTAGACAATTTCATAATCTTTCCAAATTGTCTTGTTGCATGTCATTTGGATTTCTAAATCTCCAGTTATGGCCAGTTTACTGTACCGCTATATAGTCTCCATTTTACTGAAATACAAGTGCTTGAGTGTATGCTTGTTGCAATGTTCTCGTTGATTGTTTTGGGGCTAGCCTAACTTGAGAACATGCTTAGGTGCAGGTGCTAGGTCCTTAACTGAATATGAGCAATTGTACATTAGGTTGTATAAACTTGGTAAGTTAAAGTGATTTGAATAGAGCTTAAGTGGAATATGTGGACTGCAGTGAGCATGTGCATTCCCCGAGCATCCCTAACTTCGTTCATGTGCATCCATGATATTTATCATGCGCATACATGCAATAGGTGTGCCGGAGGAAGTGACGCTGCTAGAGTTCGAGGGAGCCAACCAAGAGGAGGAGCCTGAGGTGCAGGAAGCCGACGAAGCAGCCGCCGAGGAGGAGTTGCCCGAGTGCCCTAACCACCGTCCTTCCTCTTTCCTAAAAGGCAAGCCCCGGAGCATATTAAGCCTCCTATGTTTTTATAAATACATTGAGTATCTTTTATTCGTTGATGCTGCATTAAGTATAGGAATTGGTTGGAACCAATTGTTGCATTATATATCCATCCTTGTCCAGATATCGCACTGGAATCCTATTTAAGTTTAGGAATGGGTTAAATGCTTAGCCATGCTTAGTGCAATAGAAGTCAGGTGATTCCTATCACCTACGAGCTTTAGGATGAGGTGGATCACGGTTGGCTATATTTGCTATCGTGGAAAAGAACCATGTTAATAATGAATTAAGACCGGGCGGAAACTTGTGTAGGTTTGGACATAGTGACTCCGTTTGAGTCGTTTAAGGACCGATACGTTGTACGTCCTTATGTCATGTTGAATGTAACACCCTAGGTGTTTGGCTTCCACAAAATTGCATTTCATTTCATAAACATATGCATTATCCATGTCACCATGCCATTATCACTAAAACATACATATGCAACATTCGCAAATTCTGTTTGTTTCATACTTGATTGCTTATGAATGGTAGTAGTGAAACATGTGAATGCAACATGAGTTTCTCATACCTTGAAACATGGCAACATGGTAGGAATGTGGCAAGTTAAGCTTGCAACAAAAGTAATGAAACATGTGAAACATGGAATTGCAACAATTGAGTAAATTGCTTGTTTTATGCTTCATCACATGTGATCATTTGAAATGGGTATAGAATTTGTGTAAAGTGGTTGATTATGGTCTAATACACCTTAACTACACTTAGGGTAATTGTTGGAATATTGTTCATATAGATCAAAATGACAAAAAATGCCCTCAAGTGGAGGTTTGACTTGAATTGACCCTTAGAGTGCCACTGTTTGATTGATTCAAAAGACCAGCTTAGAGACCTTGCATGGCTATGCACTCTTTACCAAAGTTGTAGCTAATTTATCAAGAAACAAAAGTTGTTTTATGATCATCTCATAAAAATGGCTAGAACATGCTCAAACATGGCCCACAAGTCAGAATTCCATGCTGATTTCACACTTGGAAAAATTGCTAAGTCATAATCCATTTTTAGTTTGATTGAGCCATCTTTGGCTTGATGTAACTTCTGATCCATGATGATTTAGATGATGGTCCTTGAAAAGAAGTTGTAGATGGATAGTAGGCCTACATTTTTCATGTACACAGTTTTTGCATTGGATCAATCGTTTAGCCGTGTCGACACATTGAAGTCGCGCTGTCAGTCATAGTTGTCGAACTCTGAATCGAAATTTCAGAAAATCGTCAGGGCTCACCATGGCCGACCGGCACAGGAGCCGCTCGCCGCGTGGTGCACATGCTCTGCCGAAGCCTCCACGTCATGCGTCCGAGCTCTAGAAGAAGGCCAGCGCCTGCCCGACGCACTCGCCTGCTCCATTTGCCTCTCTCTCGCCTCCACTGCGCGCAGCGCCGAGCCGCTGCAGCTCCGCCATTGCCAACCGAGCTTTGCCATCACCTAGCTCATGCGCCTTTGCAAAAACACATTGCCCAGTTCACCCAGAGCCTCGCCATGATCTCCTCTACCACCTCCATCTCTCAGTCAGTTCGTTTGAGTCTTGGTAAGCGCGAATTCGTCACTTCTTCCACCGTCGCCATGGCGGGACCTCGCCGGAGTTGGCGCTCCACATGGCCAACTACCACCGCAGCCTTGCCGTCCCTTCTATCCCTTGCGCTAGCTACTGTGAACGCTGCTGAAGCTCATAGAGTCACCATTAGGGCTGCAACACCGTAGCCTCGCCGGAGCCGACCATGCTGTGGTCGTGCGCCGCCATGGCCATCACCACCCCCTCTTGCTGCGGTAATAGCCAAAATTGATGGCACCGCTAGATGCGCATTGATGAGGCGAGCACCATAGTACCGCTGGACTCGCCGAAGATGCCACCGGCGATGAGTTGCGCCGCCGTCTCCTCCTCCTCCCCTGTCTGTCTCGCTGTCGCGCGGGTCCCGTATGTCAGTCACTGCAGCGGAGGTAGGAGCCAGACTTGGGCTATGCTGAGTCTGGGCCACGCCAGCGCGCGCTTCGCGGGCCACCGTGTCCTTCGGGCCGGCCCAACAGTAGAGTTAGGATTCAAATTCATTTTTGGTTTTATTCTTTTCACAGATTTGTGTATAGATTCAAAAATATGTATCTCCTAGTTGGTAGCTTCAAATGATGTGGTTCCAATTTTGCTGAGTTCATGACAATGTCTAGTTTTTATTAAAAATATAATTTATGCTATGTTCTGTTATAAAAAATGGAGTTGCTAATTATCCCTTTTAATCATGAAAGAAAGAGGGGTAATTATATCTTTTTCTATGTAGCTCCAAATGGCATGAAATTTTTATGGTGTACTGCTCATATCATGAATAGCTTGTAGTTAAATTTTTATATATTTTGGACATTGTATGTAGGAGTTATAAAATTCTCTTGTTTGCATGGATGGATCTTGTGTGAATTTTCATGATTTTTTTATAGATCTAGTAAGGGTAAAATTTGGTGAGTGCTGTTCTTATGCTAGAATGATGCTAGGAAAAATGAGAAATCTATTGTTTGACACTTTTCAATAGGGTTTCCTAATTATACTAAAAATAGACATGCCACCTGTTATTTTGGGTATAGCAAGTTCTGCTTGCCCAATGGCTTTGTAATTTTTATGGTAGTCCCTGCGAAGCATGAGATAGCTACTGTAATTTTTGTAGATTTTTCTGAATAGTTTTACTATATATTGCTTTAATCACCTAATTAACTAAATAAATTAGAAAAGGGTATTAAATAATTTATTTAGAAGTTGGCACTATACTTTCTGATGTTCCTCTGGTATGTGCAGCAAGTTGGTAAACTTGGTTTGGTCCAATTATGCTTTTGCATCATCATTAAATAATTAAGTTAGTAACCCTGTCATTTCTGGACAGATTCTAGGTTTACTGGAATTCGATTTGGTTAACGAAAGAATCATGCTTTGATGTTTACAAATGATTTGTAGAGAATTTCATAAGTTTTCCAGAATGTCCTTATGCAAGTCATTTGGATTTATAGAACTCTGGTTATGATTGAATTAAGAAACTACCCGTGTGCATATGAAACTTTAACTGTTGTTTTAAGTATGCCTTTACTATTTCTAAGTTTGTGGTAATGTTCCTAGGTGTTAGGCCTTTAACTGAAGATGAGCATCTTTATCTTAGGTTATGCAAGTTAGGTAAGTTGATCTTGTTCTTCAAGTTAAGTTAGATACATGCTTTAAAGTGATTTGAATAGAGCTATTCTTAATCGGTAAACGAGTGTCCAGTGATGTTTTCGTTAAACATTTACTGTGATTCATTCATCATGAGCATCATGTCATTCCTTATGCATCTATGATATTTATCTTGTGCATCGGCATGCAATAGGTGTACCAGAGGGAGTGACACTGCTGGAATTCAAGGAACCGAGCGAGCAGCAGCAGCCGACACCGGAGGTTCAGGAGGTGCAGCCTTCAGGAGAAGTGCCAGACAAGGTCGCCATTGAGTGCCCGGATCACCATCCGTGCAACTTTGTGAAAGGCAAGCCCCAGAGCATATTAAGCCTCCTAATTTCCGAAATGCAGTTACAGTATTATTGTTACATATATATATTGTTGCATTAAGTTTATGTGTTGGATGCAAACACTTGCTGCATTGGTTATCCAATCCTTGTCCAGATATTGTTACCCTGAATCCTATGTAGCTCAGGCTCATGTAGTGCTTAGCCCTGCTTTAACACGGTAGAAGTCAGGTGATTTCCTATCACCTGCGAAATATAGGAAGATACATATGGCACGGTTGGCTATATTTGCTATCGTGGAAAAGAACCAGTCTTAATTTGAAATGAAGACCAGACGAAGGCTTGCCGATTTACAGTGACTCTGTCTGTGTCGCTTAAGGACTGAATCTTGGAGCCTTTCCTGTTCATGTTGAACGCATGCCTCTCTCTTAGTTGGCCATGTCCGAAGACCGGCCGCGAAGCTGAGTAGCTCACCTCAGGCTAGGAGTCGATAAGTATAAAGTGCGCCTTGGAAGGGAGCCGTAGGCGTGAGTCCAAGGGTAGGTGATTTAAAAGTCCTGATCATCCTGGTAGAAGGGTAATCCCTGAGAGTGCTGGCGCTGATTGAACCTGTGAATTTGGTTCCTAAGTTGTCCCAAGGGTGACCCACGGCTACCCTTGCTAAGTATGCCAGGGTGAGAGTTAGGTATACCCCCTCAGCTGAGTTGTAATTCGATTCGAGTCGTCGTCTCTCCCGGTTAGTGAGAACTTGACAGGCTTATCTCCAAAGTAGATACACTAAATAACATAATGGTTTGGAAATTATGATATGATGATGACAGCCTTATTATACCTGCTATGGTTAATATTGTTTGCTCCTAATAAGTGAGTGCTCTAGTACAGGTGCAAATCTAGTGGACAGGTAATTGATGATAAACTTGATGCAAAGTTAAAATTGGTTACTATAATCATAAGCTCTTTTATGCAACTGTGTCAAGCTAGCCCACCTCATAAGCCTTGCATGATCCTTGGTGTCCTTTATTCCTGGTTTTGACGGGTAAGTCTAGCTGAGTACCTTCTCATACTCAGGGTTTATCTCCCACCTATTGCAGATGACCAGTTCTACTTTGGTTGCTGCAAGTACTGCCTTCTCCCAGCTGGGGATGAAGACTAGACCGTTGGGCGCGGTCTCTACTAGTTCTCATACCTAATGATGCTTTTGTGGGACATGACTCAGATCAGGCAATGTATTTGAAACTATGAAGTTATGTACTAAACTATGTTGCTTCCGCACACTCGAACTTGGTTTGTAATATTTTATCTGAACTCTGATGGATGTAATTCGAATGCTACTTGTGAAATGTTGTAACGAATGATGTGTTGTGTTGAATCACTATGGTCTTGGTTTGTATGTCGAGAGTTGGTTGAAATCCTTCGTGATTTCCGGACTACCGGGATTATGGGAACTTAAGTACAGGAATTTGATCGCTTCGGTGATTGCTTTTGTACTTACGTTCTTATGATTTGGTCGGTTCTATTACAGCTGGCATCAGAGCAAGATTTGACACTAAACATGTCATTTGTGTATTTAAAACAAAAGTATTTATGAAAATCCTAAATTAAATACTAAGTATTACCAGTGGTCATATCCCTTATGCCCAAATAAGGACTCTTAGGTGGCTTATTAAAGTACTAACTTGGGGGTTCCTGCTTGTTTCTATTTCATTGTCCATACGGCGTGCTATTGTATGGGTGCCATCCACTTGGGTGGTAATGTATGGATCCAAATACCTCTATGCCCTGGTAAGTGGAGAGTTGTGAGAGCATGACCGTCCAACCGTCGGTCTAGGGGAGAGTAGTTGTGGTTGCTCGCATACTTACATGTTCGATCATGTATCTATGAGAGTACTTAAATGTGGGTATCTCTGACGGGTAGCTGTGATACTAGAGTATATGCATCGGGGGATGTCTGTACGAAAGTATTTAGTTTACTACTTACTTTACATGCATTTTGGGAAAGTATTGGGCTGAAATGAAATTTTCTGCAGGTACACTAACAACGTATCGTTGTAGATCGACTAGCTACCGTATACGAGAGAACGTATGTATGCCACCGTATATTCGCTAGCCTTTAAATTTTTCTAGGTTTGTGAGGACATACGGATCGTGCATGCATCATGTTCAAGCAAACATGGCATTTCTTGCATTACACACTCCTTCAAAATATGATTGTCCCGACTAATTAAATTCCGTGGCCCTTAAATGATTCTCCCCTTACGTTGCAACTTTTTGCTATAGATGGCACGCATGAAACTCACTGCTCGCAAGTCCATGGGAGGCAGGGTGCCTTGTCACCGGTTAGCTCCTCATGAGCCCCGTCTAGAGCCTACTGAGGCAGAAAGGCTAAGGGCAGAGCTGGCCCGGGTGACTACTGAGAGGAATGCGGCTCAGCACCGTTTAGAGCAAGTAACACAGGAACAGGATCAAGAGACCCTGGAGGTTCAAAGATTGACAGTTGCTCACCGCAACTATGAACGTATGTTGATTCACATGATGAACCAACGGAATGAAACCTGGCACGAAGAGAATGTGTTGAGAGCACGATAGGTGGAGCTAGAGCAGTAGTTGGTAGTTGCCGAAGAGTATAATGACCATCTCCATGAGGAGGTTCACCTGTTACACAATCAACTTCACCCTCTCCTGCCACCTGATGATGAGGATGAGATGGGCTCTGGTGTCATCATGGCTGAAGGTGATGATGACATTGAGGTCAATGGACCTGAGGACGTTCCACCTAAAGAGGAGGAAGATGAGGAGTTAGAGCCTGCTAGTGATGAAGATGGAGGAGAGATCTTCGACACTGACTCCGAGGACAATGCGTAGTTTAGCTTACTACTTAGCTAATGCGCTAGAGCTAGTCTTTTGTTGATCCTCATGCATGAATGAGTAGCCTTGTAATGAGTTAATTGTTGGGATGTAATATCGGACCCTATGTTATTTTGGATGAAAGTTTGGAACCACTATGGCTTGGATGTAACCTATCAAATGTGTTATGCTCCACGTATGTGAGCCTTTGTTAAATTCTGTCTTTGCGGTCTATAGATCTCGTTGTTGGTTAAGTTCATCGCATTTATGTGTCAATTAATGCGCCTGATGAGTTGTGTGATTGTGATGAATGATTGTGCCTCTATTGATTATATAAATGCATTCTCTCCAATGGAATCAGTTTGGCATAATTATACAATTCATCTACAAAAATTTCCACATCGTCAGTGCTCATTGGCTATACATTTTGCAGATGGCTTATAACCTTCATCACGGTCGTAGCATGGGAGATGAGGAACAACCACCTCCTCCACCGCCCACCCCAGCTGAGCTAATGTAGACAGTCATTGAAAGTCAGTGATGCTAGCTAAGGCTATATGCCATATGGCTAACCGCGATGATCGACATGTCCGCTAGGGACTCGAGCTGAACTAGTACAATAGCTTTATGGACTTCATGGACACAAAGCCTCCTATCTTTCATGAGGCAGAAGAACCATTACAAGCTGATGAATGGTTGAGCACAATAGAGCAAAGGTTTGGATTGCTCCGATTGACAGAAGGTATGAAGGCTTCATATGTAGGACACTAGCTCCAAGGCCCTGTAGGCATCTGGTGGACCCATCACAAGACCACCTTCCCTGCAAACATTGAGATAGTTTGGGACCAGTTCTAGACAGCTTTCTGGGGACACTTTATCCCTCCTGGTCTCATGGCCATTAAGCATACCGAGTTTATGAAGCTAACCCAAGGCAACAAGAGTCTTAATGAATACCTCCAGGCATTCAACAACCTAGCAAGGTATGCTCCCGAGTTCATCGATACTGACGCCAAAAAAATAGCTAGTTTCAAGAGGGGACTTTCCCCTAAACTGATGAAGTCTATGGGCAACTGCAAGTGTGTCACCTTCAATAAGTTTATCAGTGACACCCTAACTTAGGAGAATAATGATAAGATTTATGCTGCTTCCAAGACCCATAAAAGAAACTTTGAGGCAGGTGCTTCTCAGTCTAAAGCACCAGTGGTATCCAAGACCTAGTATCGTCCACCCCATGCTAATGTCCGGTACCGCCCACCTCAGAAGAAGAATCAAGCTAAAACTGGTTTTCGCAAGGGGTACACAATTTCCTTGCCAAAGAATACCTCTGGGTAGGGTAGCTCCAATGTCCCACCAGCAAATAGGCCATGCTAGAACTGTAACTAGCCTGGTCATTGGGCAAATAAGTGTCCCTATCCTTCCAAGCAGAATGCTCAGGGAAACATCCATCAGGGGCATGTTCACTACACTACTATGGAGGAAATTCCTACTGGTGAAGTGGTCACCACTGGTAAGTTCCTTGTTAATGATCACCCTACAGTTGTGCTCTTTGATTTGGGTGCTTTGCATTTCTTTATGAGTTCTACTTTTCCATCTAAGCATAAGATGAATGTGATTACAATTGTCAAGGGTGGTTATTGTATTAGTGCTGCTAGAAATAATATCCTGACTAACCAAGTAGTTACAGATGTAAAGATTGAGATTGGGGATTGAGAGTTCCTTATGGATCTTGTAGTTCTACTAGGGGTAGGAATCGATGTAATCCTAGGAATGAAGTGGATGAGCGGGAATGGAGTGTTGATCGATACATCAACCTGTGTGGTAATGTTGAGGGATCCTATGGATAAGAAGGGTTTTCTAGTGTAGTTATCTCGTGATATCGCTATCCACAATACAGCCAATGCTACCCTAGCCAAAGAAATTGAGGAGATACCGATTGTCTATGAGTTTCCAGATGTCTTCCCTGATGACTTGCCTAGATTACCTCCAGACCGAGAAGTAGAATTCAAGATATAACTCATTCCGGGTACGGCTCCTATTTCTCGAAGGCCCTATAGAATGCTGCCCAATGAGTTGGCTGAGCTGAAGAGTCAATTGAATGAGCTACTAAAGAAAGGTTTGATTTGGCCTAGTTCTTCCCCTTGGGGTTGTTCGACTATATTTGTGAAGAAGAAGGATGGGTCTCTACGCATGTGCGTGGATTATCGCCCCCTTAATGCTGTTACCATCAAGAACAAATACCCTCTTCCTCGCATCGATATTCTGTTTGATCAGCTCTCCAAAGCTAAGGTATTCTCCAAGATCGATTTGAGGTCTGGCTACCATCAGATCAAAATTCGTCCTGAAGATATACCTAAGATAGCTTTCTCTACTCGTTATGGCTTGTTCGAATACCTTGTCATGTCCTTTGGGTTGACAAATGCTCCGGCACACTTCATGTACCTGATGAATTTAGTATTCATGTCGGAATTGGACAAGTTCATCGTCGTGTTCATTGATGATATCCTTGTATATTCTCAGAATGAAGAAGAGCATGATGAACATCTGAAAATTGTTTTAACTTGGTTACGTGACAACCAGCTTTATGCTAAGTTCAGCAAGTACGAATTCTGGTTGAACAAGATACCTTTTCTAGGTCATGTGTTATCTGGAGATGGAATTTCGGTTGACCCTACTAAGGTGCAAGAAGTCCTAGAGTGGAAGGCACTTACTACGGTCACAGAAGTCCGAAGTTTCCTAGGTTTGGCTGGCTACTATCGTCGCATTATCCCGGATTTCTCAAAAATCACCAAGCCCATGACTCGACTACTTCAAAAGGATGAAAAGTTTGTGTGGACTCCGAAGTGTGAAGAGGCTTTCCACACTTTGTGGACCTTACTAACCTCTACTCCTGTATTGGCACAACCAGACATCAAGAAGCCTTTTGATGTCTACTGTGATGCATGTGGCACTGGTTTGGGGTGTGTTCTTATACAGGAGGGCCGAGTCATTGCTTATGCTTCGCGCTAGCTTCAAAAACATGAAGTCAATTATCCTACCCATGACTTAGAGCTAGTCGTGGTTGT
Source organism: Miscanthus floridulus (assembly GCF_019320115.1). Taxonomy (NCBI): domain Eukaryota; kingdom Viridiplantae; phylum Streptophyta; class Magnoliopsida; order Poales; family Poaceae; genus Miscanthus; species Miscanthus floridulus. The sequence goes on along the minus strand of NC_089587.1, from coordinate 109,543,096 downwards.
TCATGCCCTAAAAATTTGGAGACATTACTTGCTAGGTAATGTGTGCAACATCTATACGGACCATAAAAGCCTCAAGTACATCTTTACTCAACTCGAGTTGAACATGCATCAACGACGATGGTTAGAATTGATCAAAGACTACAACCTTCAAGTGCACTACCATCCTGGTAAGGCAAATGTGGTTGCTGATGCCTTAAGCAGAAAGGCCCATTGCAATTCCTTAGTTAGTGAAGACTTTCATCTGGCACACCTCCTTCATTCGGTAGTACTCCACAATATCACTGTGGATTGCTCTCTTAGAAGTTGAATTATCGAACTCCAGAAGACTGATGTAGGTGTGTTTCATATCAAGCGGAAAATGAAAGAGCATGAGACCAAACACTTTAGAGTCAATGACAAAGGAATTATCTGGTTTAATGATAGGCTTGTAGTACCCAAAGACAAAGAACTTAGAAATCAAATTATGGCTGAAGCCCATTCTTCTAGATTGTCCATCCATCCTGGTAGCAGTAAAATGTATCAAGATCTCAAGCTGTATTATTGGTGGACCAAGATGAAGAAAGAAATCGCAGCCTACGTGGCAAGGTGTGATAACTGTTGTAGAGTCAAGGCTATTCACATGAGGCCCGGATTATTGTAGCCACTCTCTATTCCTAGCTGGAAGTGGGAAGAAATTGTTATGGATTTCATTGTTGGATTACCCACTACCAAAAAGGGTTGTGATTCCATCTAGGTTATCGTAGATCGTCTAACTAAATCCGCTCACTTTATTCCGGTCAAGTCTACCTATCACCCGCACAATTATGCTGAGATTTACTTTCAACAAGTGGTACGTCTCCATGGTGTACCCAAATCCATTGTTTCAGATAGAGGACTATAACACCCCGGTGTTATGCTAGCATTTAGGCACTACAAATCATGCATATCATGCATCATCAAGCATCCTAATCATACATGCCTAATCATGTAAATAACAACTAAAACACTGCTTTGAAACATACGAAACATGTTCATGAAATGTAAATGTTGCATACACTTGTTTAGAGTGGTTTTGCCCTGATTATGCTTGCTAGGTTAGTAGAACTTGTTTGGTTATGATTGTGAATCATCTAGAATTGTTTAGCACAATTTTTGGAGCAAGGTTTGTATTTAAATTATTGCCAAATTTTGCTTTTAAAAATAATTCTCCAAAATTAGGGTTTTGAGTTAAAATTGACTTTAATTTTATAATTCAAAATCTATCAAGAATATGGCTTTGGTCATAAAATCAAAGTTGTAGATATTGAAAAATGGAACAAATTTCATTTTTACACCAATTTGTGAAAATGCTTTTAAATGGCTCAAAAATGGGAATTTAATTCTGTATATTTGAGAAATAAAAAGAAAAATTCTTCATTTTCGCTTAACAGGCCGCCGCTCCGCTTCCCGACCAATGGCCGAAGCTGGCCTAGCAAGCCTCCCACCACGCCGCATGCCTCGCCTTGGCCTAGCCCAGCGTCGCGCCTGGCCTGCCTCCGCGCTCGCCCGCTCGCTGACGTGCCGTGCCGTGTCCCGACCATGGCAAAGCACGCCCGTCGCGTGGCGGCCATGCGCCGTCGATGTCGCCGCGTGTCGCAGCCGGCCTGCGTCCGCTCCCATGCACCCGCCTACACCTGCCGACCATGCTGCGCCCCTTTCCACTCCATCCCGCCCGCTCTCTTGCTCTCCCGTGTTCACTTCTCCTCCCGCGCGCAGCGAGCTCGCCACCGAGCGCCACCGCACCCGCCGGGCAAATTAGGCGCCCCTCCTCCACCACGGCCAGCAATCAAGCGCCAGCAGCTCCGCCTCACTCTCCAACACTTGGTGCTCACAATTGTGCTATCTTTTGAGCCTAGGTAGCGCGTTCTCGTGACTCGCCGACGTCAGCCATGGCGCCGCCATGCTCGGCCGCCGTGGAACTCCCCCTTCCTTCCCTTCTCCACCCTGCCTAGGTACCTACCCGCATTCGCTAGCTCCTCGCGAACCGCATGCGCTCACTCATTTACCCTAGCATGGCCGGTAATGGCCGCTGGCCCCGTTGGCCGAGCCGCGCCGCCGCGACGTCTCGGCGCTAGCATGGCTTTCGCCTCGGCCGAGCTAGGCCAAGAGGCCATGGGCCGAAGCCCCTGCCAGGCCGCCACTCTTTCCCTTCGCTTGGGCCGTGCAAGCCAAGTGTGGCCGTGGGCCGGCTGATTCCCACGGGCCGGCCCTGTAGCAATAGGATGTTTATTTTCAGTTTTTCTTTATTATTTGAAAAGAGAAATGATTTGGAAAATGTTTGGATACTCAAATTTGCTCCAAATCTATTGAAATAAATTTTGCTAGGTTCCTTATCACCAGATCTACTTGGGAAAATTATTGCATGTCATTTTTGAGATACTTTTCTGTAGAACTTTATTTAATCATGGATATTGCTAATAACTTGAAAATATGTAGAAAACCCTATAGGCTTCAGAAAAATATGATTCCAAGTTTGTTGATCTTCTTATGTAATGTACTTCCTAGGAAAAATATGTGTCAGGCATGTGCTGAAGAAAAATTTTGAGGTGTAGTTCAAGTGCCTTTAATGGCTGATTTTTGTTATTTTAGCTAGAGAGCAAACTTTGTATAAAACATGTATGTGATAATTTTTGTACAATGATTGTATACTATGAAGGTCATAGGAAAAATGCTAACTCTATTGTTTGACACTTTTCACAGTACAAAGTATTTTCATATTCATAATCATGCCATAGCTTGTTATTTTTGTGTAGGCTAATCCCCCCATTTAAATACCATGAAAATCTGATGGTAGACTACTTAGGGTAGTACTGTGCTATGGTAATTTTCTAAGATTTTTCTAAGCAATAAAAATAGATGTTACTATTCAAACCTATTATTAATTAGGGTTTAATCGAGTGTTGCTGAATGTGTGATTAAGAAATTAGTAAAGCTTTGGTGTATCTTTGAAGCATTTAATAAGATGTGTTGATTTAGCATATTAGTAGTAGAAGAGAATGCAGTAGATGACATGTGCTTGTAGTATATGTTCTTGGATGATGTTGACTACCTTGCATTCAAACATATCCATTGTATTCATCTCATTCGATGCACCGATTGCATAGGCGCTTACGCACATTGCATCATACAGGATCACAAACCGAGAACCCAATCGTCATACCCAAGGAGCTCGAGGAGCAGTTCGAGGTGCAGCCGTAGGAAGTGCCCGAAGCCGACGAGGAGGACGTTGAGGAACTTCCAGAGTGCCCCGATCACCGCCCGAGCTCCGTCGAGAGAGGCAAGCCCCGGAGCATTTTCTCCCAGTTTACAATTTTTAATTAAATACTTTACTTTAATTGATGCATTACGTTCATGAGTTGTTTGCAACCGTTGCTGCATTATACCTTGTCTACCTTTGTTATACTATATCCTTGTTACCCTGATATCCGCAGTCGAGTCAATGCTTAGCTGGCTTAGACCGGTAGAAGTCGGGTGATTTCCTGTCACCTACGAGCTATAGGTGGTTACCTGGATCTGCTTGGATGACTATGAAGTCATGGTATAACTAAGTGTTAAATGAAGTTGAGACCGGACGGAGACTTATAGAGTTTTGGACTGTAGTGCTTTTCTGTCTGTGTCGATTAAGGACCGACCATTGTTGGGCCTCGAGTCATGTTGAATGCATGCCTTACATTTAGCTGGCCGAATAAAGTACCTTCCGACTGTGAAGCTGGGAGATTATTCGGGCCGAGTAGATTGCCCGTAGCGCACTGTGCCAGAGCAGGTGTGGTAGGACATGGGAGCGAGATGATAAGACCAAAGTGCAGTCGGTCGGCCCCCGGGTACATGTGGTTCCTAGCAAACTCGAGATTCCTGGATAGTTGACTCAGAGATCAATATCTCACTTTAGCGGGTGAGTGAGGTTTGTGTAAGGAATAAATCACCAGCTGGTTATGAATCGATTCGAATCGCCATCGCTCCAGGATAGTGAGCACTTGACTTGAGTGACTTCATCATAGTAATGTTGATGGAACACTTGGATAGTTATAATAAATATGACATTATGAAAGTTGTTTAATGATCATTGGTTATCATTATCTGCTTAATCACATGTTTGCTCTAGTATAGGTGCAAATCTAGTCGACAGGTTATAATTAATTAACTTGGCAATAATGTTTTTAGAAAGGTTCTTGGAATGCTAAAAATGCTTTCTTTGCAAATGAGTCAGCTACCCTACTATAAAGCCTTCATAATCCTTGGTGTCACTTATTTTCGATTATGTCGGGTAAGTTTAGCTGAGTACCTTCTCGTACTTAGGGTTTTATTCCCACTTGTTGCAGATGGGCAGATGTATTACGGCTACTATATCAACTGCCTTTATCCTGCGATGGGTGATGCTTAGGACCATGGGCATGGTCATTCCTTACATCTCGTCTGATGCTTTTGTTGGAGATGATCATTCGCTGGCACTATATTTGAACTCCGTGTGAGTGTGTGTGGTTTGAACAAATGGCTTCTGCTACTTTTATTCAAACTTGTTTTGTAATAACTATGTTTAAACTCTGATGTATCTAAGATGCAAACTTTTATGTAATATGTGATGGTGACCGCTAAACTTATTATGATCTTGGCTGGAATGGAAATTGGTTTGAAATCCTTCATGATTTCATGGACTACCGGGTTATACGGGCTTAAGTTTGCTAAATCGTCTGCTCTGGCGGATGATTTTCTTACTTAATTTCGTATAATTGGTCGGTTCTGTTATAGCTGACATCAGAGCATGGTTTAGCATGTTACTGTTCACAAGTGTATTTAAAACAAAAAGGCATTTGGAAAATGTGATTTTCAAACTATAAAGTGTGCCAGTGGTCATATCCTTTATGCCCAGTTAAGGACTTTAGGTGGCTTAATTAAGTACTAACTTGGGGTTCTTGCATCATATTTCTCTTTCGTCGCTCATATGGCGTGCTATTGTATGAGTGCCACTTGTTTAAGTGGTAATGTATGGATCATTTGCCCATATGCCTCGGTAAGTGTGAGTTGTGAGAGCATGATCGGATACACCGCCGATCTAGGGTGAATGCTTATATGATGCTGGAGTAATTACATGTTCTACGCATGTTTTACAAAGGTATCTCATGTGTGGGTATTTCGTCTATTGAGGCGATGCCGTCAATAGGACGATGGTTCGGGTAGTTACTACCATTGTACACGTATCTAGGGATTCATGTAGAGCGTGCAGAAAAAATTTACTGCTTCTATGCATTCATTGGGAATTGGGCTAAAATGAATCTTCTGCAGGTACATAACAATGCTATCATGTAGAACGTTGTTAACACTGGATTTTGGTCGACTCTGGAGGATGACAGGTGGACCCGCATGCGGGAAGAAGGATATTCGGCAAACAAAATGAGCGGTCGGCTAAATGCTTGTGCAGTCGGTTACTTCAGAAGGTGGTGACTCCATTCGGGAAAGCAGAAGATGGCAGGCAAAGCCGATCGAAAAGATGAAAGTTGTAATAATAAAGGACTCTGAGCATTTAGGGCAAGGAATCGTAGTTTCCAAGTTTATTTAAGAGTTCCTTTGTAAATCGTAGTCTTTTAGGACTCGGGTTTTTGTCTAGGGTATAAATATTGACCCTTGACCATTGTAATAGGTGTTCACAACCAAATCAACACAACCGGCCCCGTGCCAACTTTCGAGTCCTTTTGTCGTGTCGTCGAGTTCTTCGAGAGGAGTCATCGATCCGTCGACCTCCATAAGTTCCGACAACCTTGTTATCATGTTTAGTATCATGCGGTGGATTTAGACGTGATGCAAGTAGTCTTGTTTGTTTTTAATGATCGTGCGGTGGATCTTTGCTTGACAATCAAGAAGTCTTTGCTTATGCTTTGTTTATGAGTAGATACCGTGTGGCAGGCATTTGCTCAATATGCTTAGTGAAAGCAAGACAGTTATCGGCTCTATTAGATACGGCAAAATCTAAATAGATTCATTAAGTTATCCTGTGTTGCATGTTTTAAATATTTTATGTATTTGTAACACACTTCTGCCCAATCGAGATTGATATTGTTCGTCCCTCTCTTATGGTTTTATTCGTGCTTCAATGATCATTGCTTTTCATATTACCTTTGCAAATAGATAACATGCTCATAATGGCTGAATTATTTTAATCTAGATTGTCACATGTCGTGGGTTCATGCATGTTAATTACGTTTAAGCTTTAACAAAACTAGGTGTCGTGCGGCAGATGCAGGTTTTAGATTAGTTTAGTCGTGTTTACTTGCATGTTCCTTCTTCATGGACCCTAACTCGGCTAGACTGCTAAGCTTGGTTATGCATTAACTCATAATTAATTTCACTTGTTCAAACATGTCTTTCCATGCACATGCATTCGGCAATCGGATCTTTACGTGTGTTCATCTTATGATTAGTTGAATGGTTTATAAACTTGTTGGCAGACAACTTCCTATAGCTATATGTCATTGTAAGTGGCTTCAGGGCCGTATATATGGAACTGTCTGGTCTCACCTGACATGTTCCGGTTTGTCATTTAACTGTTTTATCCCTTGTTAGTTTTTTTCAGGTCAAACTGACTGGCACGTTTCCGGATCACGAAGCACCCGGGGACCCGATTGAAGCCACGCTTTCCGGCTTGCTGTGTGTGAGGCACAGTGTGTCACATTTTGTGTCAACACACTTTTTGGCACGCCCAGTGGGACCATCTGTTAGTTCAAGATGGCGTCTGAGATCAACAATGATCATGTTCTGGATGTGAGCATGGCAGAATTGCCAGATAATTATAGGGATTTAGTGCTACAAGCATGTGAGCAATACCAACAGAAGTGTTTGATGTCTTTTTCCAAAAACAAGAGCAACAAAGTGTTTCAAAAGCAGTCAATGCCAAGGGTTCTTCTTCCACATCAAACTGATTACACTGAAGAGGAGGATGCTCAGAAGATGGCAGCCCTGGTTTATAAAGCTATGGGAGAAACCATGACAAACCATCACACAGTTTTTCTGAATACCTTTCGGGCAATCATGATCAGTACTTTTGGTCCAATGGTTGATAAATACTTTGAAGAAAATGTTGGCCCACTCAGTGGACCGACACTTTTCAATGTTCCAAAGCATCAAGAGAAGCCTGTTGGAAAAGAAGTAGCGTCGACTTCAAATATAGGTGGATTGACTCACACTAAAAAGTAATCACATCCCACCTATGGCCAGGTGACATTTGGTACCACAGGAGAAGTGCCACCTTCAGCTTATAGAGTTTCTCCAGCATCAAATAGATTGCAGAAGAATATGTATGGAGATGGGTATCAAGAATTTACTGATTACAATGCTATCAATGCTGTGCCAAATCCAGGGTATAGGAGTGTTTCAGGATTGCCTTCTGGAGTGCAAGTACAAGGAAATCAAGATTCAGGCATTGATGTTTTGATGCACAGGATGGCTGATATGATGCAAAATCAGTTTGGCTTGAAGCCAAAAAATCAATCCTATTCATACAAGTCTCCTTATCCAAAGTGGTACAACAGAGTGGCGTTACCTCCAAGGGTGAAGCCTCCAACAGATTTGACCAAGTTTTCTGGTCAAGATGATACTAGTACCATAGAGCACGTCAGTCGATACTTAATGTAGTTTGGAGAAGCTACTTCAGATGAAGCTTGGAGGATTCGATATTTTCCTTTGTCTCTTATAGGACCAGCTTTCACGTGGTTCACGTCTTTACCAGCTCATTCCATTGGTACATGGGCAGAGCTAGAGTAGAAGTTTCATTCATATTTCTACATGGGTACTAATGAGAAGAAGTTGGTCGATCTCATGAGTCTGAGGATGAGAACAAATGAGACACCATTGGAATATCTTCGCAGATTTAGGGAGACCAAGAATATGTGTTATTCTCTGAATTTACCAGATGATCAACTACCTAGAATAGCTATAGCAGGAATGTTGCCGAATATCAGGGAGAAGTTGTTCGGCATGGAGTTTGATGATCTTGGCCAACTTACACAGCGTTTAGCAGCTATGAGTAATCAGGCCCAAGGATTCAGGAGAGATAATCGCTTTCAGAAGAACAATGCCACTAATGAGGTGTATCAAGGTTTTCTAGAGGAAGCGACTGAGTATATTGATGAAGATGAGATAGCTGCAGCTGAGTTGAATTGGGCAAAGGAGCCTACTCAAATTAGTCAACGCTGGTTGAAACAACAAAAGGGAACCTATGATTTTGATGTTACTAAGGCAGACAGGCTTTTTGCATTATTGATAAAGGAAGGACGCATCGAGCTGCCAGAAGGACATCCCATGCTACGTCCTGAAGGAGTGAAAGACAAAAAGTATTGTGGCTTCCATAACACTAATTCTCACTCTATCAATGATTGCTGAGTGTTCAGAATACGAATCTAGAAAGCTATCCAAGAGGGACATTTGAAGTTTGATGGCAAGATGAGAATTGATGATCAGCCTTTTCCACAAAATATGATTTCTTTCTCTATGAATATGGTCTCTGCCAATGATCTCAAAGGTAAAGGCAAGATGAAGGTGTTGACTTCTGATAGAGCAAAGAAAAGTGGTGCTGTTGACCTAGATCGGCAAGTCACCAGTAGAGACCTGTAGCAACGAGTTCGGTTTCATAATAGCCGAACCGAGAAAGGTCAAACTTCCAAACCCAGAGTTACATCACGTATTTTGCTAAACAAGTGGCAGAGAGAGCAAGAGAAGGAATACTATAAGAAGCAATGGTTTATGGAAGAATGCCGGAGGTATGAGGAAGAGGTATACTGAAGGGAGCAAGAAGAATACATGATAGAACAGGAGCAGTCTCATTGGGGTTGTTCATTCTTTAGGCATTGTTGGAATGAAGGCTTGAGGTTGCCTGCTAGAAATAATTGTCCGGAGTGTAGTGCTCAGTACTCCGAGTATAGGCAATCTCGAGTCAACCACCGTCCCGTCTATGAAAGACTTGGAATGAAGGTTCCTGAAGATGATCGGTGCTTAAAAATAGATGATTTTAAGAATCAGCAAAGGAAAAGATTTGTAGGTCAAGGTTGGATTCATGATAGGGTGCATAATGAAGAAGCTGATTCCTATAGATACGTATGGCAAAAAGGACAGTGGTGTCCTCCAGGCCTGAGGAAAAGTCAGAAAAGAAGAGTTCAACGGTTGAGGAATGGGGAGTTGAAACAGGAAGTTACCGAAACAAAGCAAATATGGTGTCCTAAGAAGAAGCCTGATGGATGTGGTCCTTCGGCTGATGCTTGCATGGCTTTCTTCCTCCCATCAGAGTTTATAGCTCCCGAAAGCCAAGATGTCCAAGAAGAGGTGTACTCTGATTTTGATGAAAGTGAATGTCAAGATTTGATGGCTCAGCTTGTATTAACACAGCAGGCTGTTTTTGACAAACCAATCAAGAATCGTCACTTGAGACCACTCTATTTAAAGGGATATGTTAATGGCAAGCCTTTAACTAAGATGTTTGTTGATGGAGGGGCTGCTATCAATATCATGCCTTATACTACCTTCAGAAAGCTTGGGATGACTAATGAAGAATTGTTGAAAACTGACATGGTGCTTAGGGACTTTGCTGGCAACCCTTCCGATACCCGAGGTGCTATCCATGTCAAGCTGACTATTGGGTCGAAAACTCTGATTACTACCTTTTTTGTCATTGATGGCCAGGGGGCATATAGTCTACTCTTGGGCAGAGATTGGATCCATGCTAATTGCTGCATTCCTTCAACCATGCATCAAATTCTCATTCAATGGATTGGAGATGATGTTGAAGTTGTACATGCTGATGATTCGGTAAGTGTTGCTGCCACAGAATCTACCTACTAGGAATATGAAGGCATCGATTGTTTCTCTGGAAAAGTATGGAAAGAAGGTCCTGTAAATGTTTTCAGCAAGGGCCAACAGCCGATCCAAGCAGTTGGCTCTCATAGTAATTTTTAATGGGAAATCCTGTCGATGGCAACAAAGGAAAGTTGGGACGTGGTTTTATGTCGGCTGATAAGTTGGAAGAAATTGATGTTGGTGATGGTTCTAAGCCAAGGCCGATGTATATTAGTGCAAAGTTAGACCCAGAATATAAATCAAAGTTGATAGATCTGTTGAAAGAGTTTAAAGATTGTTTTGCTTGAGATTACACGGAAATGCCTGGATTGGATTGTTCCATTGTTGAGCATTGATTACCCATTAAACCTGGATTTCGTCCTTACAAACAACCTCCATGGAAGATATACAAAGAGGAGGTATTGGCCGATGTGAAGAAGGAGGTTGAAAGATTAATAGAAGCAAACTTCATTCAGCCATGCAAGTATGCAGAGTGGATTTCAAATATAGTACTGGTATACAAGAAAAATGGAAAAATGAGGGTTTGCATAGATTTCAGAAATCTTAATAAGGCCACTCCCATGGATGGTTACCCAATGCCAGTTGCCGATTTACTAGTAGATGCAGCAGCAGGTTATGAAGTCATTAGTTTTATGGATGGTAATGCTGGCTATAATCAAATTTTTATGGCAATGGAAGATATTTCAAAAACAGCCTTCAGATGTCCTGGTCATATTGGTTTGTTTGAATGGATAGTCATGACACTTAGGTTAAAGAATGCCGGTGCAACTTATCAAAGAGCTATGAATTATATTTTTCACGAGCTGATCAACAAGATTGTAGAGATCTACATCGATGATGTAGTGGTCAAGTCTAGAAATCATGAAGGACATTTAGCCGATTTAAGAAAGACTCTGGAGTGCACAAGAAAGCATGGCTTGAAGATGAATCCAAACAAATGTGCCTTTGGAGTTTCGGCTGGTGAGTTTTTGGGATTTTTAGTTCATAAAGGAGGAATTGAAGTTGGGAAAAAGAGCATGGAAGCAATAGACAAAGTTGTGCCGCCAACCAATCTCACAGAATTACAATCATTGTTAGGCAAAATCAACTTTGTAAGAAGATTCATATCCAATCTATCAGAGAGAGTTTTACCCTTTTCTCCTTTATTAAAGCTCAAGAAGGATAAAAAATTTGTATGGGGTGACATACAACAAAAGGCTTTTGATGAGATCAAGCAATATATGAAGGCACCACCTATGCTAGTACCTCCACAACTTGACAAGCCTTTTAAGTTGTATGTGGCGGCCAATAGCCTAACAATAGGATTGGCCCTTATGCAAGAATTTGAAGAAAAAGAAAGAGTCATAGCTTATCTTAGCCGAAAGCTGCTAGACCCGGAAACAAGGTATTCGGCTACAGAAAAACTTTGCTTGTGTGTGTATTACTCATGTACCAAATTTTGGCACTATTTGTTGAATGTCGAATGCATGGTAGTTTCTAGTTTTGATGTAATCAAACATATGCTATCAATGCCAATTTTGAATGGAAGAATTGGCAAATGGATTTTAGCATTGTCAGAATTTAATTTAAGGTACGAATCGGCAAAGGCGGTAAAGGGTCAAATTATTGCCGATTTTATTACCCAACATCGGGATCTTTCTGTTGAGGCGATAAGCATTGTGCCTTGGGCCTTGTTCTTCGATGGATCATCTTGTAACAAAGGCGGTGGTGCTGGTATTCTCTTGATTTCCCCACAAGGAAAAACTTTTGAGTATGCGGTTCCTATTGAATTTCATGTTACTAATAATCAGGCAAAGTATGAAGCGTTGCTTAGAGGGCTTCAGCTTCTTATAGAAGTAAAGGCCGTTGCTGTTGAAATCTTTGGGGATTCTGAGTTGGTGATTAATCAACTGAGTGGTCAGTATGAATGCAAGAACAATGTGTTAAGAGAATATTATGAGGAGTGTAGAGAACTTTTGGAGAATTTTCTGGTAGTAACCTTGCATCATATCCCTAGAGAGCACAATGAAGAAGCAAATAAGTTAGCTCAAGCTGCTTCTGGATATCGAGAGAGTCGGGAAGTTTTTGCTATAGAAGAAGGTGTTTTAAATACTGATCAAGTAGATGGTGATTGGAGATACGAAATTACCAATTATCTGAAAGGTCCATCTCAAAAAGTTTCCCGAAAACTCAGGTACAAAGCTCTCAAATTCGTGTTCCTTGATGATCAGTTATATTACAAGTCCATCGATGGAGTATTGCTCAAATGTTTAAGTCAAGAAGAGGCCAAGAAAGTGATGTATGAGGTTCACGAAGGATTGTGTGGTGCACACCAGTCAGCTTATCGAATGAAGTGGATAATTAGGAGAACTGGTTATTTTTAGCCGACTATGTTGGAGGATTGTTTTGAATATTACAAAGGGTGTCATAATTGTCAAAAATTCGGCAATATTCAAAAAGTTCCAGCATCTGCTATGAATCCCATAATCAAGCCTTGGCCGTTCAGAGGATGGGGTATAGATTTGATTGGTCAGATCAATCCTCCTTCTAGTAAGGGACACAAATTTGTACTCTTGGCCACGGATTATTTCACCAAGTGGGTTGAAGCTATCCCTTTGAAGAAGGTAACGTCAGAAAATATGATCAGTTTTGTTAAGGAACATATAATTCATAGATTCAGGATTACTCAAACTATAACAACTAATCAAGGAACTCAGTTTACTTCTTCAGAATTCTGTGATTTTGCCAAAGATATGGGGATTAAGTTGTATAATTCTTCTCCTTACTATGCACAAGCTAATGGTCAGGCAGAAGCATCAAATAAGATTATGATTAAAATCATCCAGAAGAAGATTGATGAAAAACCAAGGAGATGGCACTTGGTTCTTAATGAAGCGTTGTGGGCTTACCGAATGGCTTGTCATGGGTCCACTCAAACGTCTCCCTATGAACTGGTTTATGGGCATCATGTTGTATTACCATGGGAATTATGGTCAGGTTCAAGGCGAGTTGTGTTATAGAAAGAATTGGTAGAAGAAGATTATAAGAATCTGATGATGGATGAATTGGAAGATTTACATTTGATTCGTCTCAAGGCATTGGAAAATATTGAGAAAAATAAAATATGCGTTGCCAAGTATTATAACAAAAGGGTTAGGCTGAAGCAATTCGTAGAAGGAGACTTGGTTTAGAAAACTATATTGCCAGTTGGAACAAAGGATAGAGCGTTCGGCAAATGGTCTCCAAATTGGGAAGGTCCTTTCCAAATAGTAGAATGTGTACCTGGCAATGCATACATATTGAAGACTTTATTTGGGGAGGAGTTTACCAGAGCTATCAATGGAAGATTTCTTAAGAAATATTACCCCAGTGTTGAGGTTGGTTCATGAATGTAGATCAGAAAAGCTGATAAAGGGAAAATCGCCTTTAGCCTAAAAAAATAAGACTAAGAATAGTCGATATTGTTCATATCGCCTTTAACACAAAATAGCTGATGTAGTTTGCATCGCCTCTAGCACAAGAATGTTTATGCAAGACCGGGGTGTTTTCAGCATTTTTTTGACGGTCGCAGGCAGAATTTTACCGAAAAGAATCAAAGAAATAAGTATTCTTCCAAAAGACAAGATTATTTATAGAAGTCCATCCTAATACAAACTACTCCTCAAATAACTTGTTGAGGACGGACTGGGGGTTTGTGGATTTGGCAAGGGTGGCGGCATGATCATCGTAGACCTCCAGACGCTCATCGATGTCGTCGATCTCGTCCGGGCGTCCTCCAGCGAAGCCGACTGGCTAGAAGGAGTAGTCTTCGTTGGTTTGGGAGGTCATTGCCGCCAGCCCGAGAGAAACACCAAGGTGCACACCTTGGATGACGGCATGATCAATACAGTCGTCCACAGCATCAAGGCGTGCCTCAGACGTCTCCCCCTAGGCATTCACCTTGTCGGCAACCTTGTTCGCCACCGCCTTTAGGCGGTCATTCTCCACAGAAAGAGCTAGGCAGAAAAGAAAAAAAATGGGTCAGCAAGCGGGGGAAGCCAGAATGATAGAACCAAATGAAGATATCAAACCAGTGATGGCGTCGCAGAGTTGCTTCCGCTGGTCCTCCCATTCGGCTTGCTCGATGCCAAATTTCTTGGAGACGTCGCCTAGCTCCTCCCGGGCCTCGTCCCTCTCTTGGCGAAACTTGAGTGCTTCCTCATGAGAGTATGGATGGTGTGCATCTACTAGTTCCGCTGGGCCCCAAGGATTGGGATGATAGGAGCTTGAAGAGCTGGAGGATCCGGAAGAGCCAGATGATGGAGTTCCTGGTTGAGCTGCTGTCGCCGGAGGAAGGAGATGATATTGGCTGGAGCTAATGACCCTTATCCTGATGAATGAGGAAGAAAAAATCAAAACTAAGAGATGAACAAGAAAATCACAAGGGGGCAAAAAGTCGAATAGTACTGGATTGCTTTGGCTGGGGGAGTAGACTCAAGATCCTGTGCATAACCAGATGTTAAAATAAGAAGTGAAACCAAGAGACAAAGAAGGGATGAGCAACATCTATTAGCCCAAATGGAGATGGTTCGTATGTTGGCAATTCCCATCCTAATTCAAAGATTTTCTTGGCTTCCATTCTTTCTGTTATTACTTCCCTTGACTTTATGATTGTTGAGAAGAGGAATCTTGGGGGGGCAGCTGGCCACATCCTAATTGTCTGGCCACCATATTTGGATAGTAGAATTCATAGGTGGACTGCACTAACCTCCCATGATGAAATTCGGCTGGCAGAGTGCAAGGTTTGATAAAGGAGTTGAAGATCTCCGTGGATTCTTGACCTGAACAACCAATTTCATAGCTAAACTTGCAGGGCAAAGTCAAATTTTCATTTTCTCTATAAGGAAACCAGAGCACATTGTCGAATCCTTTGAAAAACAGCTTGAAGAAATGACCGATGTCTATGTCAATGCTGATAGATGATGCTGCTTCCCCATAAGTCTAACAAGCCTTAACCTTTGCTGTACTGCCTTCAGCATAGTTAACTGAAGGAAAACTTAGATTGAAGAGGCTCACAGAGGTTATCTGATGCATGTATAGCTGGAGCCACATTTGAATTAGCCACCAGGGACCATTCACACAAGAGATTTCTCCACCTTGGCGCATCTGAAGAGTAATCTGATGCATCATATGATAAACAGACCCTAAGAGATATTTGCCTAGTGGGATCTGAGTGCCTACAGCTAAGTCTTTAGCCATCACCATGTGATTTAGGGTTGGTTCATTGGATTTTCCACAGAAGATGAATCTGCATAGCCACATATTCATGAAGGCTTTCAACTCTTTGTTAGAGATGGTGCCAGATGCATTCATGTAGTTCTAGATGTATTTGACCTATCCACATCCAGAGCTGACGGCTCTTTGATTACTTTTGCTCTTGTACTTATAAGGGTACACTGGTAGTGACACGTTCAAGCCAGTCATCATGAACACGTCGGCTAGAGTGATGGTCATCATACCATGGCCAAAAATGAAGGCATTAATGGTGTCAGACCAAAAATGGGAAGCTGCTATCAAAAGGGAATCGTTTCTGGGTGTTTCTGCTAAGGATAATTCTAGACAATGACTGATGTCTTGACTTTCCCAGTGGCTGCTGCTTTTCTCCAGCATTCTCCTATACCAATTCCGCCATCCAGCGATTGGGGGAAATGGCCAATTCTTGAACGTGTTTGGCCGTCGGTTTGGCAAGGTGATCCCAGATTTGAAAGGGATTCTTTGGGTTTCCTTCTCGATAATTTCAAAAGGGTCAGGATTTCCCATTGGACAGAGGAAATAGGAATCGGGGTTGGCAGCATAGGGGATCAAAATCTGATTCTTGTATTCCTTTAAAGGGTGATTGAAATCAAAGAGGAATAAGCCAAAAGAAGAACAGGAAGATCAAGTGGAAATTGCCGAATATAAGTGAAGTTTACCTCTAGAATTTCATCCTGGGTCGCCATTGAAGATTTGAAGTGGGTCCGAGGTTGCGTTGAAAGCTTGAATTTTTGGACAGCGGCTGCGGTATTGAACGGTGCTGACCTAGGAGGAAGAAGGAGCTTGTGGTCAATTTCAGAATAAAACAACTTTTATCCTGAAATTGAGGGGGCATGTGTTAACACTGGATTTTGGTCGACTCTGGAGGATGACAGGTGGACCCACATGCGGGAAGAAGGATATTCGGCAAACAAAATGAGCGGTCGGCTAAATGCTTGTGCAGTCGGTTACTTCAGAAGGTGGTGACTCCATTCGGGAAAGCAGAAGATGGCAGGCAAAGCCGATCGAAAAGATGAAAGTTGTAATAATAAAGGACTCTGAGAGTTTAGGGCAAGGAATTGTAGTTTCCAAGTTTATTTAAGAGTTCCTTTGTAAATCGTAGTCTTTTAGGACTCGGGTTTTGTCTAGGGTATAAATATTGACCCTCGACCATTGTAATAGGTGTTCACAACCAAATCAACACAACCGGCCCCGTGCCAACTTTCGAGTCCTTTTGTCGTGTCGTCGAGTTCTTCGAGAGGAGTCATTGATCCGTCGACCTCCGTAAGTTTTGACAACCTTGTTATCATGTTTAGTATCATGTGGTGGATTTAGACGTGATGCAAGTAGTCTTGTTTGTTTTCAATGATCGTGCGGCGGATCTTTGCTTGACAATCAAGAAGTCTTTGCTTATGCTTTGTTTATGAGTAGATACCATGCGGCAGGCATTTGCTCAATATGCTTAGTGAAAGCAAGACAGTTATCGGCTCTATTAGATACGGCAAAATCTAAATAGATTCATTAAGTTATCCTGTGTTGCATGTTTTAAATATTTTATATATTTGTAACACACTTCTGCCCAATCTAGATTGATATTGTTCGGCCCTCTCTTATGGTTTTATTCGTGCTTCAATGATCATTGCTTTTCATATTACCTTTGCAAATAGATAACATGCTCATAATGGCTGAATTATTTTAATCTAGATTGTCACATGTCGTGGGTTCATGCATGTTAATTACGTTTAAGCTTTAACGAAACTAGGTGTCGTGCGGCAGATGCAGGTTTTAGATTAGTTTAGTCATGTTTATTTGCATGTTCCTTCTTCATGGACCCCAACTCAGCTGGACTGCTGAGCTTGGTTATGCATTAACTCATAATTAATTTCACTTGTTCAAACATGTCTTCCCATGCACATGCATTCGGCAATCAGATCTTTACGTGTGTTCATCTTACGATTAGTTGAATGGTTTATAAACTTGTTGGCAGACAGCTTCCTATAGTTGTATGTCATTGTAAGTGGCTTCAGGGCCGTATATATGGAACTGTCTGGTCTCACCCGACATGTTCCGGTTTAGCATTTAACTGTTTTATCCCTTGTTAGTTTTTTTCAGGTCAAACTGACTGGCACGTTTTCGGATCACGAAGCACCTGGGGACCCGATTGAAGCCACGCTTTCCGGCTTGCTGTGTGTGAGGCATAGTGTGTCACATTTTGTGTCAACAAACATATTAGCTACATATTTGAGAGATCGTTTGTATGCCACAGAATTCGTCGTTAGAAATTATTCATTTCATAAGTTTGTGAGAATGTACGGCACGTACATACATCATATTACTTGTGCATTTCATTCATGTCATGCATTCCTCCCCTTAAAAATTGATTATCTCATTTTGATAAAAGTTGTATCACCTAAAATATGTTTCCCCGGGGTAATAAAAGAACTTTTGCTATAGATGGCCCGCACGAAGCAGACCGCCCGTAAGTCCACCGGAGGAAGAGCACCTCGACGTCCATTGGCCCTGAGGGAGCACTGCACCATGGACACCTTCTTGAGCAAGTTTGGCATGCTGACCTTGCTTTGGAGAGTGCTCCATGATGTGGGGTATGTAGAGGGTCAAGAACTGGTGTACTCTTGGAATGAGAGCCAGTTAGCAGAGGATGGACTTGCAGTGGTAGAGATCATGGTCCCTGCTCTCGGTGATGCTCCAGATTGGGATGGTTGGCACTTAGAGTTTGAGGGTCGCACTCCCGCTAAGGGTGCAGAGGGAGCAGCCTTCTGTGTCAACAAGGATATTATGAGCAGATTTCCCAGTGAGCTTGCAGCAGCTCTAGCTGGCACTTTTCCTAGGGATGATCCTCATGATGTCATTTGGGTTCAGCCTCAGGGAAGCGCCTTGGTCAGAGGTCCAACTGAGGGACAGGCTAGCGACAACCATTCTATGAGTGCTATGTTCGCCGCCATCAGAGCGTATGAGGGACTCAAGAGTACCTACTGGACTTTGACTGGCTTGCGTGGTCAGGATAAGCTTAAGGGGAGAAAATAGAAGAAGAGACAGGCACGTGCTATAGCTAGTTTGTAGGAGCAGTTGGCTGATATGAACTTACAATGAGACCAGGTAGTTGAGAGAGGTGATAGAGCTATGCAGCGGGTGCATAGGTTGACTCAAGCCAACAACAATGCAGACCGCATGATTGGACAATTGGTTCAGGAAAGGAATGAAGCTTGGGACGAGAGGGACCTTCTGCTACAGAGGGTCGATGAGCTAGAGGAATACAACGGCAACCTGCATGAGGAGTTTCACACGCTCTACAATGGGGTTGGCCCATATGCTCCACCAGACGCCGCTAGCATGGACATCAACGACGACAACGAGGATGAGTCTATAGTTTCACCTGGGGGCGATGGTGATGTCTCCGATCCCAACGATGGCCCCGAGGAGTAGGCTAGTTGCCTTGCACTAGTATCTAGGTCCTGTCGCGATGACCTTTCTTTTGTTGGCATGTAACCTAATGTGTTTTGCTTCAAACTTATGAGACTTGGCATGTGGTTGGAACTTGATTAGGAATACGATATGTGAACGCATAAAAGTCCAGTGTATGTATGCTAGCAATTTGGTTGTATGGACGCGATGTTTGCTGTTGAAGTAATTTGATTAAGTGATGTTGTTTTAATTGGGATGCGATTGGTGTGCCTCTGTTTTATTGTATGAATTTATCCTCTCTAGTAAATTCAGTGCGGCATAATTTTTCCTTCACTCGCAATTATTACAGCTTCACTCAATCATTACTTGTTGCTAAAATATGCAGATAACAAACACTCGCCAAACCACGTATGAGGCCGCTGAGACCGGTGCTAACGGTGCGGGGACCGGTGGTGGTGGTGGAAACCACGGAAACAACAATGAACCTCCCCATGAACCACATTTGCCACCTCCTCCCCCGTTTACCCCCGAGATGTTCCTCGCACAGTTGCTCGGGAGTCAACGCAACATGAAACAATCCCAGAAGAACAAGGAGGATTTTCTGCGTACCATCGCCAACAACGTTCAACGTGGAAATAATCAGGGTGGTGGCATTGGAGTGAACCAATATAGCAGCTTGAAAGATTTTATGGACACCAGGCCACCAATATTCAAGGAAGCAACAGAGCCACTCGATGCTGAGGAATGGATCAACACTATGAAAGATAAATTCCGTGTGTTGAGGATGACTGAGGTGTTGAAAACAGAGTATGCTGCACTTCAGTTGCAAGGACCAGCGGGAATGTGGTGGAAGCACCATCGCACCACCTTCCCTCCAAATGCTCAGATTTTGTGGAGAGAGTTTGCTGAGGCCTTCCGTGGAGTTTATATTCCACCTAGGCTGATCGAGATAAAGTTGGGAGAGTTCTTGGCGTTAAATCAGGGCACCAAGACCGTGACGCAATATCTGCATGCCTTTAACAACTTGTGTCATTATGCTCCCAACATGGTTGACATAGATGCTAAGAGAATAGCCAGTTTCAAGAGGGGACTCAATCCAAAAATAATGAAGCATGTTGGTACCAACAACCGTGTCAGATTTAATGACTTCATCAGTGACTGTCTAAAGCAGGAGAAGAATAACAATGCCTACACCATAGCCAAGACATGCAAGAGAGCCCTTGAAGGTGGTCCGTCCCAAGCTAGAGCACCTACGGGAGGTCGTCCTCCATATCGCCCATCGGCACCTGGCGCGAGGTTCAGGCCACCTCAACAGAGAAGTCAGAATTTCCGTGGACCCTAGAAGCCTTACAAGATGGCAGTACAACCCAACAAGGCAGCCGCAACTACGGTATAAGGTAGTTCCAAGGGAGCTATGGGATCTGCTGGGACAGTGAGGGGACCCTGCTATAACTGTGATCAACCCAGCCACTTATCGAGGTTTTGTTCGTATCCGCCCAAGAAGAAGTAGCAGACTTATAATGCTAGGGTGCATAGTACGACTGTGGATGAAATTCCTAAGGGAGAGCCCATCACTACTAGTAAGTTTCCTGTCAACAAAAACCCTGCAATTGTTCTATTTGATTCTGGATCATTGCATTCTTTTATGAGTCAAGCATTTGCACAGAAACATGAACAACTATGCACAGAATTGGGTTATGGTTACCATATAAGTTTAGTAGGGGTTGATGTTTTGACTAACCGGATGGTTCGAGGGGCAACCCTTGAATTAGGTAGCAGGAAGTTCTGAGTGAACTTGATAGTTATGCCTGGACTAGTTTTGGATGTCATTATAGGGATGAATTGGATGAAGGATTGGGGAGCAGTCATAGATACTAGAAGTCGAGTACTTACCCTTAAGGATCCCCTAGGTGAGGGTACTTTCCAAGTACCATTACCTCAGAGAACAGACCTTATAAGTGTTACATGTGCTATGGCAGTCATTCCTATTCATCAGATTCCGGTAGTGTGTGAGTTTCCGGATGTATTCCTAGATGAGCTACCTGGTCTTCCACCAGATAGAGAGATTGAGTTTGGAATTGAGTTAATCCTCAGAACAGCTCTGATTTCAAGAAGACCCTATCGGATGCCTCCAGATGAACTAGCTGAGCTGAAGAAGCAATTAGAAGATTTATCAAAAAAGGGGTTTATTCGGCCAAGCAAATCTAAATGGGGATGTCCCGCCTTGTTTGTGAAGAAGAAGAAAGAGGGCATGTTGAGAATGTGCATAGATTATAGGCCACTCAACACTGTAACCATCAAGAATAAATATCCCTTGCCTCATATTGATGTTTTGTTTGACCAGTTAGCCAAGGCCAAGGTGTTCTCAAAAATAGATTTGAGATCCGGTTATCATCAGATCAAGATTAGGCCACAGGATATACCAAAAACTACATTTTCCACCAGATACGGGTTGTATGAGTATCTTGTTATGTCCTTTGGCTTGACAAATGCTCTTGCATACTTTATGTTTTTGATGAATATAGTTTTCATGCCAGAATTGGATAAGTTTGTGGTGGTGTTCATCGATTACATTTTGGTGTACTCTGAGAACGAGAAGGATCATGAAGAGCATCTGAGAATTGTCTTGATCAGACTTAGGGATCATCAACTGTATGCTAAGCTTAGCAAATGCAAATTCTGGTTGAAGAAAGTTCCTTTCCTTGGTCACATTCTGTCAGAAAATGGAGTTTCAGTCGATCCAAGTAAGGTTCAAGAGGTTATGAATTGGAAAGCACCGACCACAGTTCCTGAGATTAGAAGTTTCTTAGGACTAGCCAGTTATTACTGTCGCTTTATACCAGACTTCTTGAAGATTGCCAAACCGATGATAAGTCTGCTACAAAAGGATCACAAGTTTGTGTGGATAGAGGAGTGTGAAGCAGCTTTTCACACTTTGCGAAAACTGTTGACCACTGCTCCTGTTCTAGCACAACCAGATATCGAGAAACCATTTGATGTGTTTTGCGACGCATCGCAGACTGGATTGGGATGTGTTCTTATGCAAGAAAGGAGAGTCATTGCCTATGTCTCACGTCAATTGAGGAATCATGAGGTCAACTATCCAACACATGATCTTGAACTTGCTGCAGTTGTGCATGCCCTAAAAATTTGGAGACATTATCTACTTGGTAATGTGTGCAACATTTTCACAGATCACAAGAGTCTTAAGTACATCTTTACCCAACCAGAGCTGAACATGAGACAGCGTAGATGGTTGGAATTGATCAAGGATTACAACTTGAATGTGCAATATCATCCTGGAAAAGCCAATGTAGTGGCAGATGCTTTGAGTAGAAAGTCACATTACTTGAATGTGTAGCCATTACTTGAAGATGGGTTCGATCTGATGCATCCTGCTGTGTTACATAGTTTTTAGATTAGTTGCTCTTTGGAGAGTAAGATCATAGAAGGCCAGAAAACCGACAAGGGAATATTCCACATCAAAGAGAAAATAAAAGAAAAGTCGTCTCAGCACTTTAAAGTGGATGAATAGGGCGTGTTGTGGTTTGACGACCGTCTTGTGGT
Source organism: Miscanthus floridulus (assembly GCF_019320115.1). Classification (NCBI taxonomy): domain Eukaryota; kingdom Viridiplantae; phylum Streptophyta; class Magnoliopsida; order Poales; family Poaceae; genus Miscanthus; species Miscanthus floridulus. The sequence goes on along the minus strand of NC_089587.1, from coordinate 109,521,001 downwards.
TCCCAAGGATCGAGAGCTTAGGAATAAACTCATGGATGAAGCTCACCTTTCTAAGCTATCTATCCATCCCAAAAGTAGTAAGATGTATCAAGAACTAAGGTCTCATTATTGGTGGACCAAAATGAAGACACATGTTGTAGAGTGAAAGCCATTCATATGAAACCTGCCGGTATGTTGCAACCCTTGTTAGTCCCTAGTTGGAAGTGGGACGATATCAGTATGGATTTTATCTCGGGTTTGCCCACTACTCAAAAAGGACATGATTTGATTTGGGTGATTGTGGATCGTCTTACTAAGACCGCTCATTTCCTACATGTCAAGACAACTTATCGACCACCTCAATATGCCGAGAAGTATATCATAGAAATTGTGAGGTTGCATGGTATACCAAAGACCATAGTATCTGATAGAGGGTCCTAGTTCACGGCTCACTTTTGGGAACATTTACATAAAGGCTTAGGAACTAGTTTGATTCATAGTACCGCTTATCATCCTCAGACAGATGGTCAGACTGAACAAGTGAATGCTGTTTTGGAGGATATGTTAAGAGCCTACGTATTGTCTTCTAAGGGATCATGGGAGTCATGGTTACCATTAGCTGAGTTTTCTTATAATAATAGTTATCAAGAAAGCATCAAGATGGCTCCCTTCGAAGCTTTATATGGCAGAAAATGTAGAACACCATTGAATTGGGTCGAGCCTGGAGATAGAAGGTATTATGGCATTGACTTTGTAGAAGAAGCCGAGAAGAAAGTTCATATTATTCAGCAGAATATGAAGGTAGCCCAATCACGTCAGAAAGTTATGCAGACAGAAGAAGGAGACCTCTTGTGTTTGAAGTTGGTGACTATGTTTATCTGAAGGTCACGCCAATGAAGAAGAAAAGGTTCGAAGTCTGAAGAAAGCTTGCCGCGAGATTCGTAGGACCATACAAGATCCTAGAATGAAGAGGTCCGGTAGCCTACAAGTTAGAGTTACCTGAGACAATGAGTACCGTTTTCCTAGTTTTTCATGTATCACATCTCAAGAAATGTTTGCGTGTTCTGGAGGAAAGAATAGAACCTCAAGGTATCCAACTCAAATCAGATTTGGTGTACCGTGAACAACCAATCCGTGTGTTAGACACTAAAGAACGTGCTACTCAGAATAGTGTGGTGAAAACATACAAGATACAGTGGGATCATCATGATGAGGGAGATGCAACTTGGGAAACGGGAGAATATCTACAAAAAGCTTATGAAGATTTTTATAACAAATGGTTCATAACCCAAATCTCAGGATGAGATTTTTATAAGGGGGGAGGGCTGTAACACCCCGGTGTTATGCCAGCATTTAGGCACTGCAAATCATGCATATCATGCATCATCAAGCATCCTAATCATACATGCCTAATCATGTAAATAACAACTGAAACACTGCTTCGAAACATACAAAACATGTTCGTGAAACGTAAATGTTGCATACACTTGTTTAGAGTGGTTTTGCCCTGATTATGCTTGCTAGGTTAGTAGAACTTGTTTGGTTATGATTGTGAATCATCTAGAATTGTTTAGCACAATTTTTGGAGCAAGGTTTGTATTTAAATTATTGCCAAATTTTGCTTTTAAAAATAATTCTCCAAAATTAGGGTTTTGAGTTAAAATTGACTTTAATTTTATAATTCAAAATCTATCAAGAATTTGGCTTTGGTCATAAAATCAAAGTTGTAGATATTGAAAAATAGAACAAATTTCATTTTTACACCAATTTGTGAAAATGCTTTTAAATGGCTCAAAAATGGGAATTTAATTTTGTATATTTGAGAAATAAAAAGAAAAATTCTTCATTTTTGCTTAACAGGCCGCCGCTCCGCCTCCTGGCCCACCGTCGAAGCCGGCCCAGCAAGCCTCCCACCGTGCCGCGTGCCTCGCCTTGGCCCAGCCCAGCCCAGTGCCATGCCTGGCCTGCCTCCGTGCTTGCCCGCTCGCTGACGCACCGCGCCACATCCCGACCATGGCAGAGCACGCCCGCCGCGTGGTGGCCATGCGCCGTCGACACCGCCACGCATCGTAGCTGGCCTACGTCCGCTCCCACATGCTCGCCTACACCTACCGACCGTGCTGCGCCCCTCTCCACTCCATGTTTGCTCTAGTATAGGTGCAAATCTAGTCGACAGGTTATAATTAATTAACTTGGCAATAATGTTTTTAGAAAGGTTCTTGGAATGCTAAAAATGCTTTCTTTGCAAATGAGTTAGCTACCCTACTATAAAGCCTTCATAATCCTTGGTGTCACTTATTTTCGGTTATGTCGGGTAAGTCTAGCTGAGTACCTTCTCGGACTCAGGGTTTTATTCCCACTTGTTGCAGATGGGCAGATGTATTACAGCTACTATATCAACTGCCTTTATCCTGTGATGGGTGATGCTTAGGACCATGGGCATGGTCATTCCTTACATCTCATCTGATGCTTTTGTTGGAGATGATCATTCGCTGGCACTATATTTGAACTCCGTGTGAGTGTGTGTGGTTTGAACAAATGGCTTCCGCTACTTTTATTCGAACTTGTTTTGTAATAACTATGTTTAAACTCTGATGTATCTGAGATGCAAACTTTTATGTAATATGTGATGGTGACCGCTAAACTTATTACAATCTTGGCTAGAATGGAAGTTGGTTTGAAATCCTTCATGATTTCACGGACTACCGGGTTATACGGGCTTAAGTTTGCTAAATCGTCTACTCTGGCGAATGATTTTCTTACTTAATTTCATATAATTGGTCGGTTCTGTTACAAGGACCGCAATTCACAGCTCGCTTTTGGGAGTGCTTACATCAGAATCTTGGCACTCATCTAATCCGCAGTTCTGCCTATCATCCGCAAACATCAGGACAGACTGAGCGTGTTAATCAAATTCTTGAAGACATACTTAGTGCTTGTCTTATCTCTTGCAAAGGCTCTTGGGAAAAATGGTTACCTCTCGCTGAATTCTCTTATAACAACAGTTATCAAGAGAGTATCAAAATGGCTCCTTTTGAAGCTCTTTATGGCCGCAAGTGTAGAACTCCTTTGAACTGGGTGGAACCCAGAGAAAGAAGATTCTATGGTATTGATTTTGTAAAAGAAGCCGAAGAGCAAGTCCGAACTATACAGAAGAATATGACTACCGCTTAGGCTAGACAAAAGAGCTATGCTGACAAGAGAAGAAAACCTATTGAGTTTGAAGTAGGTAATCATGTTTATCTGAAGGTATCCCCTATGAAAGGAGTAAAACGTTTTGGAATCAAAAGGAAACTTGAGCCTTGATATGTTGGACCTTATCGCATTATCGAGAAAAGTGGAAGAGTAGCATATAAGCTCGATCTACCATGTGAAATGGGAGCTATATTCCCGGTATTCCATGTGTCTCAGCAGAAGAAGTGTCTCCGTATTCCCGAGGAAAGAATAGCAACAAGGAGAATCAACTTGAAATCTGATCTTTCTTATGAGGAGAAGCCTGTGCAGGTTCTGGATACTCAAGAAAGAGTGACTCATAAGCGAGTAGTTAAGTTGTACAAGGTAGTTTGGAGTAATCATAGTGAACGGGATGCAATATGGGAGCAGGAAGATTATTTAAAGGAAAATTATCCGGCTTTCTATACTGATTAGTACACTTTCCAAATCTCAGGATGAGATTTTTCTAAGGGGGGAAGGCTGTAACACCCTAGGTGTTTGGCTTCCACAAAATTGCATTTCATTTCATAAACATATGCATCATCCATGTCACCATGCCATTATCACTGAAACATACATATGCAATTTCGCAAATTCTGTTTGTTTCATACTTGATTGCTTATGAATGGTAGTAGTGAAACATGTGAATGCAACATGAGTTTCTCATACCTTGAAACATGGCAACATGGTAGGAATGTGGCAAGTTAAGCTTGCAACAAAAGTAATGAAACATGTGAAACATGGAATTGCAACAATTGAGTAAATTGCTTATTTTATGCTTCATAACATGTGATCATTTGAAATGGGTATAGCATTTGTGTAAAGTGGTTGATTATGGTCTAATACACCTTAACTACACTTAGGGTAATTGTTGGAACATTGTTCATATAGATCAAAATGACAAAAATGCCCTCAAGTGGAGGTTTGACTTGAATTAACCCTTAGAGTGCCACTATTTGACTGATTCAAAAGACTAGCTTAGAGACCTTGCATGGCTGTGCACTCCTTACCAAAGTTGTAGCTAATTTATCAAGGAACAAAAGTTGTTTTATGATCATCTCATGAAAATGGCTAGAACATGCTCAAACATGGCCCACAAGTCAGAATTCCATGCTGATTTCACACTTGGAAAAATTGCTAAGTCATAATCCATTTTCAGTTTGATTGAGCCACCTTTGGCTTGATGTAACTTCTGATCCATGACGATTTAGATGATGGTCCTTGAAAAGAAGTTGTAGATGGATGGTAGGCCTACATTTTTCATGTACACAGTTTTTGCATTGGATCAATCGTTTAGCCGTGTCGACACGTTGAAGTCGCGCTGTCAGTCATAGTTGTCGAACTCTGAATCGAAATTTCAGAAAATCATCAGGGCTCGCCGTGGCCGACTGGCGTAGGAACCGCTCTTCGTGTGGCATGCATGCTCTGCCGAAGCCTCCATGTTGTGCATCCGAGCTCCAGAAGAAGGCCAGCGCCTGCCCGACGCACTCGCCTGCTCCATTTGCCTCTCTCTCGCCTCCACCGCGCGCAGCGCTGAGCCGCTGTAGCTCCACCATTGCTGGCCGAGCTTCGCCATCACCTAGCTCATGCACCTTTGCAAAAATGCGTTGCCTAGTTCACCTAGAGCCTCGCCGTGATCTTCTCTACCACCTCCATCTCTCAGTCGGTTCGTTTGAGTCTTGGTAAGCGTGAATTCATCAGTTCTTCCACCGCCACCATGGCGGGACCTCGTCGGAGTTGGTGCTCCATGTAGCCAACTACCACCGCAACCTTGCCGTCCCTTCTATCCCTTGCGCTAGCTACTGTGAATGTTGCTGAAGCTCGTAGAGTCACCGTTAGGGCTGCAACGCCGTAGTCTCGCCAGAGCCGACCATGCCGTGGCTGTGCGCCGCCATGGCCGTCACCACCCCCTCTTGCTGCGGTAATAGCCAAAATTGATGGCACCGCTAGATGCGCATTGATGAGGCGAGCATCGTAGTACCGCTAGACTCGCCGGAGATGCCACCGGCGACGAGTTGCGCCGCCGTCTCCTCCTCCTCCCCTGTTTGTCTCATTATCGTGCGGGTCCCGTATGTCAGTCGCTGTAGCGGAGGCGGGAGCCAGACCTGGGCTACGCTGAGTCTGGGCTATGCCAGCGCACGCTTCGTGGGCCGCCGTGTCCTTCGGGCCGGCCCAGCAGTAGAGTTAGGATTCAAATTCATTTTTGGTTTTATTCTTTTCACAGATTTGTGTATAGATTCAAAAATATGTATCTCCTAGTTGGTAGCTTCAAATGATGTGGTTCTAATTTTGCTGAGTTCATGATAATGTCTAGTTTTTATTAAAAATATAATTTATGATATGTTCTGTTATGAAAAATGGAGTTGCTAATTGTCCCTTTTAATCATGAAAGAAAGAGGGGTAATTATATCTTTTTCTATGTAGCTCCAAATGGCATGAAATTTTTATGGTGTACTGCTCATATCATGAATAGCTTGTAGTTAAATTTTCATATATTTTGGACATTGTATGTAGGAGTTATAAAATTCTCTTGTTTGCATGGATGGATCTTGTGTGAATTTTCATGATTTTTTTATAGATCCAGTAAGGGTAAAATTTGGTGAGTGCTGTTCTTATGCTAGAATGATGCTAGGAAAAATGAGAAATCTATTGCTTGACACTTTTCAATAGGGTTTCCTAATTATGCTAAAAATAGACATGACACCTGTTATTTTGGGTACAACAAGTTCTGCTTGCCCAATGGCTTTGAAATTTTTATGGTAGTCCCTGCGAAGCATGAGATAGCTACTGTAATTTTTGTAGATTTTTCTGAATAGTTTTACTATATATTGCTTTAATCACCTAATTAACTAAATAAATTAGAAAAGGGTATTAAATAATTTATTTAGAAGTTGGCACTATACTTTCTGATGTTCCTCTAGTATGTGCAGCAAGTTGGTAAACTTGGTTTGGTCCAATTATGCTTTTGCATCATCATTAAATAATTAAGTTAGTAACCCTGTCATTTCTGGACAGATTCTAGGTTTACTGGAATTCGATTTGGTTAACAAAAGAATCATGCTTTGATGTTTACAAATGATTTGTAGAGAATTTCATAAGTTTTCCAGAATGCCCTCATGCAAGTCATTTGGATTTATAGAACTCTGGTTATGATTGAATTAAGAAACTACCCGTGTGCATATGAAACTTTAACTGTTGTTTTAAGTATGCCTTTACTATTTCTAAGTTTGTGGTAATGTTCCTAGGTGTTAGGCCTTTAACTGAAGATGAGCATCTTTATCTTAGGTTATGCAAGTTAGGTAAGTTGATCTTGTTCTTCAAGTTAAGTTAGATACATGCTTTAAAGTGATTTGAATAGAGCTATTCTTAATCGGTAAACGAGTGTCCAGTGATGTTTTCGTTAAACATTTACTGTGATTCATTCATCATGAGCATCATGTCATTCCTTATGCATCCATGATATTTATCTTGTGCATCGGCATGCAATAGGTGTACCGGAGGGAGTGACACTGCTGGAATTTGAGGAACCGAGCGAGCAGCGGCAGCCGACACCAGAGGTTCAGGAGGTGTTGCCTTCAGGAGAAGTGCCAGACGAGGTTGCCGTTGAGTGCCCAGATCACCATCCGTGCAACTTTGTGAAAGGCAAGCCCCGAAGCATATTAAGCCTCCTAATTTCCAAAATGCAGTTACAGTATTATTATTACATATATATATTGTTGCATTAAGTTTAGGTGTTGGATGCAAACACTTGCTGCATTGGTTATCCAATCCTTGTCCAGATATTGTTACCCTGAATCCTTTGTAGCTCAGGCTCGTGTAGTGCTTAGCCCTGCTTTAACACGGTAGAAGTCAGGTGATTTCCTGTCACCTACGAAATATAGGAAGATACATATGGCACAGTTGGCTATATTTGCTATCGTGGAAAAGAACTAGTCTTAATTTGAAATGAAGACCGGACGGAGGCTTGCCGGTTTGTAGTGACTCCATCTGTGTCGCTTAAGGACTGAATCTTGGAGCCTTTCCTATTCATGTTGAACGCATGCCTCTCTCTTAGTTGGCCATGTCCGAAGACCGACCGCGAAGCTGAGTAGCTCACCTTAGGCCGGGAGTCGATAAGTATAAAGTGTGCCTCGGAAGGGAGCTGTAGGCGTGAGTCCAAGGGCAGGTGATTTAAAAGTCCTGATCATCCTGGTAGAAGGGTAATCCCTGAGAGTGCTGGCGCTGATCAAAACCATGAATTTGGTTCCTGAGTTGTCCCAAAGGTGACCCACGGCTACCCTTGCTAAGTATGCCAGGGTGAGAGCTAGGAATACCCCCTCAGCTGAGTTGTAATTCGATTCGAGTCGCCGTCTCTCTCGGTTAGTGAGAACTTGACGGGCTTATCTCCAAAGTAGATACACTAAATAACATAATGGTTTAGAAATGATGATATGATGATAACAGCCTTATTATACCAACTATGGTTAATATTGTTTGCTCCTAATAAGTGAGTGCTCTAGTACAGGTGCAAATCTAGTGGATAGGTAATTGATGATAAACTTGATGCAAAGTTTAAATTGGTTACTATAATCATAAGCTCTTTTATGCAACTATATCAAGCTAGCCCACCTCATAAGCCTTGCATGATCCTTGGTGTCCTTTATTCCTGGTTTTGACGGGTAAGTCTAGCTGAGTACCTTCTCGTACTCAGGGTTTATCTCCCACCTGTTGCAGATGACCAGTTCTACTTTGGTTGCTGCAAGTACTACCTTCTCCCAGCTGGGGATGAAGACTAGACCGTTGGGCACGGTCTCTACTAGTTCTCGTACCTGATGATGCTTTTATGGGACATGCCTCAGATCTGGCAATGTATTTGAAACTATGAAGTTATGTACTAAACTATGTTGCTTCCACACACTTGAACTTGGTTTGTAATATTTTATCTGAACTCTGATGGATGTAATTCGAATGCTACTTGTGAAATGTTGTAACGAATGATGTGTTACATTGAATCACTACGGTCTTGGTTTGTATGTCGAGAGTTAGTTGAAATCCTTCGTGATTTCCAGACTACCGGGATTATGGGAACTTAAGTACAGGAATTTGATCGCTTCAGTGATTACTTTTGTACTTACATTCTTATGATTTGGTCGGTTCTGTTACATTGAACGTAGCCTAACACTTAGCTGGCCAGATAAGTCGTTCCGACCACGAAGCCTAGTAGCTTGATTCAGGCCAAGGTCGCAAGCAGGGGTCCGCAATCTGGATGGAAGTAGGGACGTGCAGGGAGCCATTGGTGTAAGCCCAAGGGCGGGTTAAGTCACCAAGCACTCATGGCAGAGTGGTTCTCTGATTTTGCAGCACTGTTTAGACTCGCGACTTTTGAATTGTACCAATGGTGACTTGTTGGCGACCCTAACGAGGGAAGCAAGGTTTGTGTTAGGAATACCCCTCCAGCTGGATAGGAATCGATTCGAATCGCTGTCTCTCCTAGATATTGAGAACTTGACTGAGCAGCGGCAACGTAGATTCAATTAATTTAACGATATGGTTAAATGGATGATGATAATAATGTTGCCACAATTTATACCTGATATGGTTATTAATGTTTGCATCTTAATCAAATGATTGCTTAGTACAGGTGCTAATATAGATGACAGGTTAATGGCTAAAAGTCACTGCTAGTTCAGGTTAAGAGTTGATCATTATTACTTATGCTTTTCCACAAAAAGAAAGTGTTAGCCAGATCCACTAAATTAAGCTATGCATAATCCTTGGTGTCATTTGTTTTGGTTTTCGACGGGTAAGTCTAGCTGAGTACATTCTCGTACTCAGGGTTTATTCCCTCTTGTTGTAGATGACCTTCTATATCAGGGATTCTGTAAGTATTGTCTCCACCCAGTAGGTGATGAAGACTAGATCATGGGCATGATCTCTATTTCTCTTATCTGGATGCTTTTGTAGGATGTGATCAGCGAACCAGTATTTGTATTTGAACTTGGGTGTGTAAGTTAAACTATTTGCTTCCGCGTACTTTACAAGACTTGTTTTGTAATAACGGTGACTCTGAGGTGATGTAATCTATTTGCAAACATCTACGAAATGTTGTAACGTACGATATGTTATGTTGAATTACTATGATCTTGGTTGTATGCAAGTTGGTTTGAAATCCTTCAAGATTTCAGTTGACTGCCGGATTTATATGGGCTCAAGTGCGAGAATTTGATCGTTTCAGTGATTGTTTTTGTACTTGTGCTCTTATAAATTGGTCAGTTCTGTGACAGCTGGCATCAGAGCTAGATTCAACATTAAACATGTCTTACGGCTATTTAAAACAAAAGCTTTTGTTGTGAAAATGGTTTTCCAACTTATAGTTATATATAAGTGTTCAAAAATCAAAATTTTTATGGTGTACTGGTGATCACATCCCTTGTAGCCCACTTAAGGACTTCTAGGTGGCTTATATATAATTACTAACTTGGGGGAAATTGGTTGTTTCTATTTCGTCATCCATGCGGCATGATATTGCATGGGTGCCATTTGCTTGAATGGTAATGTATGGATCAATTACCTCTACGCTAAGGTAAGCGTGAGTTGCGAGAGCATGACCGTCCAATCATCGGTCTAGGGGAGAGCTAGTTGTGGTTACTGGAGTATTTACATGTTGTATACATGTATATATGAAGGTACTTCATTATGGGTACATTTGTCGGGTAGTTTGGATACCAAAGTATATATATCTGGGGATGTATATATGGAGGGTATCTTAGTTACTACTTGTGTTATTAGCATTATATCTTGTTGGGTTGGGCTACAATGAAGTTTTCTACAGGTACGCTAACAACGCACCGTGTAGATCGACTAGTTACCGCTAATTGAGAGAACATATGTATGCCACTGTATATTCCGCTAAAACTTGAATTTTCTTAGGTTTGTGAGGATGTACGGAACGAGCATGCATCATATTCCCTCATGGAATTCATATTGCATTATTCCCTCCCTTATAATTGTTTATCCCAAGTATTAAGTGCAATCTCTTAGCAAAATAATCCTCTCACGTGAGTTGCATCCCTTTTTGATACAGATGGCCACACCCATGTTTCCTACTGGTAGCTGCACCTTTTTGGACCAGTTCGGTACTCCCACCTTGCTCTAGAGGGTGCTCAGTTCAGTTGAGTACCCGGAGGCACCCCGCTACACGTGGAGACAGGCGATACCATTAGGGGATGTACCATGGTACATCATGACCTTTATAGTGCCACAAAACCCCACAAGACCGTTGTGGCATGGGTGGAGCATTGAGACTGATGTGCAAAGCCCATGGGAAGCCGCTCAGGTTGCTGCCCTTGATGTGCTGATGGATATAGCACAAAGCTTTAGGGATGAGTTAGTGGGTGGACTAGCTTCATCCATTCCCCAAGTGGCTCCTACTGAGGCTGAGTGGACTCAGGACATTGGCCAGGCCTTAGTTCGAGGCCATAGCGAACATGTATAGAGCGACAATGCTGGAATGAGTGCTATGATGGTAGTCTTGAAGCTTTGTTGAGTTAGGCAAAACACCCTTTCTAGTGTGCTAGATGAAGCTGGTAAGGCAATGGCAGCCCAGCACAAGTTCAGGTTACATGCCCACAAATATCACCATAGGGTGGATGCATGTGGGAGAGCTCAGCAAGAAGTTGATGAGATTCATGGTATTGCAAATTATCGCCTGCAACAGTGGGGTCAAACAGCACGCGAGAGAGACGAGCTTCATAACCAGCTGATGAACCTCACTATTGAGACAGATGAGGCAGCACAAGAGTTGGATCGTGTGACCCATCACAGAGATGCAGCTTTAGAGTTAGAAGAAGAAAGACGTCAGGGTTGGATTATGGCTAACCAAAATGCTTTCCATAGGGAGCAAGAACTCCAAGAACGGCTTGAAGAGCTTCAGGTTGAGCACCATCAAATGAACAACCGTCTGTTTCCTATTCCTCACCTCATACCGAGGTATCCTAATGTGGGTGGACCTCAAGTGATTGAGGCCTATAAGGAAGAAGAGTACATGCAGATGGATGACAATGCAGCTGAGCCTGTAGATGAAGAAGAAGAGGAAGACCCAGAAGAAGTCCAAGGTGTATTCGATGTGGACAGCGATCACTTCGATGAGTAGTTAGTTAGCAAGTCTCACTAGTTTAAGCTTTTGCAGTCATTGATGTAATGGACTTAAGTACGATGACTGATGTTGGATGTACCTTTTTAATTCGAACTTGGCATGTAATGTACTTTAATTCGCTCCCTTCAGGATGCGTACCTTGATGGTTAAGTTTAAAACTTGTCATGTTGGAATGCACTGCGTATGGCGCTAGTAAGCTGATTGATGATGTGGCAATTGGAGAATGAATTATTGCCTCTATTTATTGTATGAAGTTTTCATTCTCGCTAGTAAATTCAGTTTGGCGCAATTACATTATTCCTCTCCAATGTGCTAACATCATCAATAATTACTGGTTGCGCATGGTTGCAGATGCCTCGTACTCATTCCACTGGTGCGGCTGGTGATGATGATGACCTTCCACTGCCACCACCACCCATACCAATAGAATTGATGGCAATTCTTGTGGAAGGACAGCACACTATGGCTGAGGCTCTCTGCATGATTGCAAATCATGATGGTCGTGGTGCATGCCAAGGACCGGAACCAAATCAATACAATGACTTCAAAGATTTCCTTGACACAAAACCCCTGATCTTCAAGGAGGCTGAGGAGCCCCTACAAGCTGATGAATGGTTGAATACTCTCGAGCAGAAGTTCCGTCTGCTCTACCTAACTGAGGTGTTGAAGACTGAGTATGCATCTCACCAACTACATGGGCCGGCTGGTATTTGGTGGAGTCATTATCGGTCCACTATGCCCGCTAATGCCCAAATCACTTGGGATCAGTTCAAGTCTGCTTTCAGGGGAAATTACATTCCTCATGGTCTCATGGCAATCAAGCATACTGAGTTCATGAAGCTGACCTAGAGGAACAAGAGCTTGAATGAATACCTGTAGGCTTTCAATAACCTTGCAAGGTATGCTACCGAGTTCGTTAACACTGATGCCAAAAAGATTACTAGTTTCAAGCGGGGACTTAGCCCCAAATTGATGAAGACCATGGGAAATTGCAAGTGTGCTTATTTTAATGAGTTTGTCAGTGATGCTCTATCGCAAGAGAACAACAATGTTGTATATGCTGTTTTGAAGAATCATAAGAGGGTCTATGAGGTGGGTGCCTCACAATCCAAGGCTCCAGTCACACAAAGGGCTCCATTCCGCCCTCCAGCATCAGCCACTAAGTTCTGCCCACCGATGAAGAAAAATCTAGGCAAGACTCAGTTTCGCAAGGGGTTCATGGTTGCTCTTCCCAAGGGCACTACCAGTCAAGGCAGTTCCAATGCTCCGCCAAGCAACATGCCATGCTGGAACTGCAACAAGCCAGGCCACTGGTCGAGGAAGTGTCCTTACCCCAAGAAGAATAACTACCAAGGTAGCCATTAGGGGCAGGTAAACCACACTAATATTACTGACATTCCTTCAGGAGAGGTAGTAACTGCTGGTAAGTTCTTGGTTGATCAACACCCTGTAGTTGTACTATTTGATTCGGGTGCTTCGCATTCTTTTATTAGTCCAGCATTTGCATCCAAGTTTATGCAGAAAACATACACTGTTGAGGGTGAGGGCTATTGCATTAGGGCTACCAGTGGTATTATCCCAACCAAGCTTGTAGTTGGGGACGTACAATTTGAGATAGAGGGGCGAAGTTATCAGGTTGATCTGGTAGTTTTGCCAGGGCTGGGTATCGATGTGATATTGGGAATGAACTGGATGAGCAGTCATGGAGTGCTTATTGATACATCGACTAGAGTAGTCATGCTCAGAGATCTAGGTAATCAGGAGGGTTTTCTAGTATAGCTACCTAGGGACATCAATCTTTCTTGCGTGGCTAATGCGGTGCAAGCAAAGTCTTTGGTAGATATCCCTGTCGTGTGTGACTTTCCGGATGTTTTTCCCGATGATTTGCCTAGATTGCCCCCGGATCGAGAAGTGGAGTTCAAGATAGAGTTGCTTCCAGGTACAGTGCCCATCTCTAGAAGGCCATATAGGATGCCTCCTAATGAACTAGCCGAACTTAAGACCCAGTTGAATGAACTTCTAAAGAAAGGCCTTATCCATCCTAGTTCATCTCCGTAGGGGTGCCTAGCTATCTTTATAAAGAAGAAGGATCAATCACTATGCATATGTATAGATTATAGACCCTTGAATGCAGTTACAATCAAGAATAAGTACCCTCTGCCACACATAGATATCTTATTCGATTAGTTATCTAAAGCAAAAGTCTTTTCCAACATTAATTTGAGATCTGGTTATCATCAAATCAAAATTTGGCCTGAGGATGTTCTAAAAACTACATTCTCTACAAGATATGGTCTGTATGAGTACCTTGTTATGTCTTTTGGATTGACCAACGCCCCCGCACATTTTATGTATCTGATGAATTTGGTGTTTATGCCCGAGTTGGATAAATTCATGGTGGTATTTATAGATGACATCTTGGTCTATTCTGAGAATGAAGAAGATCATGTTGAACATTTGCGGGTGGTTCTCACTAGATTGCGGGAACACCAGCTTTATGCAAAGTTCAGCAAGTGTGAATTTTGGCTTTGTGAGGTAACTTTTCTTAGACATGTGTTGTCCAATGGTGGAATTATGGTTAATCCCACCAAGGTGCAAGAAGTGTTGAACTAGAAGGCTCCAATCTTGGTGCACGAGGTTCGGAGTTTTCTAGGGTTGGTTGGCTATTATTGTCGCTTCATCCCAGATTTCTCTAAAATAGCCAAGCCTATGACTTGGTTGCTGCAAAAAGACATGAAGTTTGTCTAGACTCCCGAGTGTGAGGTGGCTTTCCACACCCTGCGAACTCTTCTAATGTCGGCTCCGGTTTTGGCACAACTGGACATCGAGAAACCTTTTGATGTGTTCTGCGATGCATCAGGTATAGGTTTAGGAGGTGTTCTTATGCAAGAGGGTAGAGTCATTGCTTATACCTCTTGCCAACTTCGGAAGCATGAAGTGAATTATCCCATGCATGACTTGGAACTCGCTGCAGTTGTTCATGCTTTGAAGGCCTGGAGACATTATTTGCTCGGCAATGTGTGCAACATCTACACTGATCATAAAAGTCTTAAGTACATCTTCACTCAACCAGAGTTGAATATGCGTCAGAGAAGATGGCTTGAGTTAATCAAGGATTATAACCTCCAAGTGCATTATCACCCTAGCAAGGCAAATGTCGTAGCAGATGCCTTAAGTAGGAAATCTCATTGCCACTCGTTGATTGAGAGTGATGTCCATTTGTCAAAACTCCTTCATCCTGTAGTCCTTTACAACATCACTGTCAGTTGTACTCTATAGAGTTGAATTATCGAGCTACAGAAGACAGATGCAGGTGTGTTCCACATCAAGCGCAAGATGAAAGAGCAAGAAACCACACATTTTTGCGTAGATGAGAATGACATGTTGTGGTTCAAGGATAGGTTGGTGGTTCCAAAGGATAGAGAACTTAGAAATCAAATCATATCCGAAGCCCATTCCTCTAAATTATCTATTCATCCTGGTAGTAGCAAAATGTATCATGATTTGAAGCCTCGCTTTTGGTGGACCAAAATGAAGAAAGAGATAGCCGCTTATGTGGCTAGGTGTGACACTTGTTGTTGAGTCAAAGCTGTGCATATGAAAGCTGGTTTACTTCAGCCACTCTCTATTCCAGGTTGGAAATGGGAGGAGATAAGTATGGATTTTATAGTTGGACTCCCTACTACTCAGAGGAATTTTAACTCTATTTGGGTGATTGTAGATCGTCTGACCAAGTCTACACACTTCATTCCTATCCGCATAGATTTCCGTCCAACTGACTATGCGGAGTTGTATTTTAATCAGATAGTCCGACTTCATGGGATACCTCATACTATTGTCTCGGATAGAGGACCACAGTTCATTGCTCACTTTTGGGAGCACTTACACAGATTATTAGGAACTAAGTTAGTAAGAAGTTCTGCCTATCATCCTCAAACCAATGGACAAACTGAACGAGTGAATCAAATCTTAGAAGATATGTTGAGAGCATGTGTCATCTTAGCTAAGGGTTCATGGGAAAAATGGTTGCCCCTAGCTGAATTCTTGTACAATAATAGTTATCAAGATAGTATCAAGATGGCACCGTTTGAAGCTTTGTATGGCCGAAAGTGTAGGACCCTGTTGAATTGGGTAGAAGCCGGTGAAAGGATGTATTATGGAATTGATTTTGTTCAAGAAGCCGAAGAACAAGTCCGTACTATCCAAACCCATATGGCCACAGCTCAAGCTAGGTAGAAAAGTTATGTTGATCGACATAGAAAACCTATTGAGTTCGAAGTTGGAGACTTCGTTTATCTAAAAGTCTCACCTATGAAGAGTGTCCAACGCTTTGGTGTGAAGCGAAAGCTTGCGCCGAGATATGTTGGTCCATTTGAAATCATTGGACAAAGTGGTAAGGTAGCATACAAGATCCAATTACCTCCTGAGATGAGTGCTATCTTCAATGTCTTTCATGTATCCCAATTGAAGAAATATCTTCGCGTCCCTAAAGAGAGAGTTCCATTAGGGGATATCGAGTTAAAATCAGATTTGACCTTTGAAGAAAAGCTGGTCCGAGTAATTGACACTTGTGAACAAGTGACTCAGAGTTGGGTGGTCAAGTTTTACAAAGTCATGTGGAGTAATCAGGGTAGTGAACGCGATGCAACATGGGAAAGAGAAGATTATTTGAGGGATGGTTATAAGGAATTCTATCAACAATGGTACGCTTGTCAAATCTTAGGATAAGATTTTTATAAGGGGGGAGGGTTGTAACACCCCAGGTGTTTGGCTTCCACATTTGCACTTGTATTTCATGAACATGAGCATCATTCATCCATTCATGAGCTTGTATTGCATGAAACATGTTTTCGAAACATTGCAACATATCGTTATATTTCATGTGTGCTTGTTTTAGGAAATGAATAGTGTGCAACACTCAAGTGCAACATGTGCAACTCACTTTAGTGAAACATAGTTAGTTAGTACTATGCAACAAGATCATGAAACATGTGAAACATGACTATGAAACAAATGTAACATTTCATTGGTTTTTCATTGTTTCAGTACATACAATGCTTGATTCTTGAGTGACCAATGTGTGGTGTGGCTAATAATTCTCTTAAACAACTTAGTGACACTTAGAATGTCATTTGGAACATTGTTCATGTTGATCATGTTGCCTAATTATGATTTCAAATAGTGGTTTGACTTGTTTTGACTTCTGAACTCTTTTGTTTGACTATTTAAAAAGTGTAGCTTAGAGTGTTTGCATGTCTGAGCAACCTAAAGCAAAGTTGTAGTAACTTTTATAAGGAACAAACTTTGTTTAGAAGCTAAGTCATGAAAATGTGCACAACATGCTCAAAAATGTCCCACAAGTCAGTGTTGAGGGCTGATTCAACACTTACAAAATTTTCTAAGTCTAAAATGCAATGTCAGTTTGATCGAGCTGACTTTGGCTTGATATAACTCATGATCCATTGAGAATTAGGTCTTGGTCCTTTAATATGAATTGTAGCTGGTACTTAGGGCTACAACTTATATCTTGACTATTTTTGCTGATGACCAACGGATTAGGAGAAGAAGGGCCATCAAGTTACGCTGTCAGGCATCGTTGTCGGGACTGAATCAGAGCTACAGTAGCTGATCGGTTTCAGAAAACAACCGCCGTGTGGAGGACACCCGTCGCCAGCCACCTAACCACGCAGGCCATGTGTCGTGGCTATCCTAGTGCTGCTGGCCACTGCTTGAACCCACGCCCGTCTGCCCGACCGGCTCACAAGTTCATTTCTCGTTTTCCTCCACCTTCCCCGCTCGCCGTAGTAGTGCACCACAGTTCCGCCATTGCCGAGCAAGCTCCACCATCGCCTAGCTCGCTCACCACCGCAAAAATGTGACCTCCAGCTTGACCACAGCTCTACCGTGCACTCCTCTACCTCGTCGACCTTCTAGCCGAGCCATTCGAGCCATAGGTGAGGGCCATTGGCCGTTTTTCCGACGCCGTCTCCATGGCCGCACCTCACTGGAGCCGAGCTCACCGCGGCCAACCACCACCAGGACCCTCTCGTCCTCCTTTCTTCGCTTGGTTAGCTCCATGGTGACCCCGTGAAGCTCGTACCGAGCTCGAGTGGGGCATTGGGGGATCACTGTCATTTGTACCTCACGCCGGAGCTCCGCCGTGCTGCCTTCACCGGCGACGAGCTACCTCCGGTTAGCCTTAGGCCTTGCCGGTAGCATCTTTCGATGCGTCTCGTCATGTAGATCCTATAGGTGCCCTCGGTGTTGCCAGAATCCTCGCCGTCGACGAGCTAGGCCACTGCCGCACCGTCGCAAGCCGCCTCCCATGTTCTGGTGTCGCTGACAAGTGGGGTCGGCTGACACGCGGGTCCCACGCGTCAGTGACAGTTTAGTTGTAGGATAGTTCAAATTTGTAGATTTGAATGCTGTTTTGTGAATTTTGTATCTCCAAATTGGTAGATCCAAATGGTGTGATTCAAATTTTGGTAGAATCACAGTGAAGTCTAGTATTTAAGAAAAATATGACATGAGCACTTGAAGTGGAAATTTTGAATGAATAAAATAGGAACTTGAAATGTGTTTTTAAATGCATGCAAACTTGTTTAAATTATACCTTGAGTTTCTGTGCTTCAAAAATTATGAAATTTTGTGGGTGAGCTATTCTTGCTTAGTAGAATCTCTGGTAAAAATTTGAGAGTCATTGCATGTATAGACTGTTATACTTGCTCAAATGGTGTGAAATTTTTATAGTAGTCTACTTAGAGCATGTAGTACCCACTATAATTTTTGTAGATTTAATGGTGTAGTTTTCATATATGTTTACCATTTCCTCTAATTAATTAAATAAATTAAGAAAGGTATTAAAAGAAATGTTTTGGTGATGAACACTCTACTTTCTGGTGTTCTTGTGATATGTGTAATAAGTGAGTAAAGTTAGTTTTGTCCAATTATGTGTTTACATCATAAGTTAATAATTATTTTGTTTGCATTATGTCCTTCTGGACAGTTCTGGGGACTTTATAAAGTTCCCATGATAGTTTAGTTTGCTGTGAATATGATGAATACAAAAGTTGTCTATGACTGATGTATCTAGCTCCTGTCAAAATTTGGTGGCATTTGACCTAGTAGTTTAGGAGTTACAGTCGTTTAAAGTTGGATCACAGCTTTGT